>NC_050445.1:4641367-4956367 GCF_903995425.1 Onychomys torridus
TCATGTCCCGACACTGCTGACACTCGCCTGTGGACTCTTCACCTGCCATTGGCCAGCCAGTGTCCTGTGCTTACACTTGCCTGTGCCTCTCCCTTCTGAGTGTTCTGCCCCCTCAGCCTGATGCTTCCCATTCTGGTGTAGACAGCAGATGTTCACAGTTTTACCTACCCATTTCTGTGGGGCCTGTGGCCGTGTAGTACCTGAGCTCACCCAGACACTGCCCTGCCGAATTCTGACCCGTCTTCTCTATGCCTGTCCCTGTCTGTGGAGAACTTGGTTCCATCCCAGATGCTGCTCTTAGAGAAGATGTGTGAATAAGTGGGATGTGTGTGCATTTTTATGCATGTATGTGTGTATATGTATTGTGCATGTGTGTCTTTGGGTCATGTGGGTTGTATGTGGATAGATGGATGTGTATTATGTGTGTGCATGTGTTTGGGGGTCATGGTAATTTGTGTGTGTGTGTGTGTGTGTGTGTGTGTGTGTGTGTATGTGTGTGTGTATGCATGCATGTACATATCTTTGGATCATGTGGGTTGTATGTGTGTATGTGTGAAAGTGTGTCTTGGGGTCATGGTGGTTGTGTGTGTGTGTGTGCATGTGCATATACATGCACATGCGATGGATCTTATGATGACAATCAGCTTGGAATCATGATTGTTTTGAACAATCTGTACTTGTCTTCCCAGTCACAGCCCCCTTTCTCTTACTGATCAATCCCTTCTCAGAGAGCTAGATTGTGACCAGGGAGCCTGATGACCTGAGTTTGAGCCCAGACACTCATGTAAAAAGCCAGATACCACGGTATGTGTTTGTAATCCCAGCTCATCTATGGTGAGGTGGAGGTGGAGGTGGTAAAGGACAAGAGAGACCCTGTCTCTACTCCACATGCATGCCTTGCTACATGTGCATTCTCTCTCTCTCTCTCTCTCTCTCTCTCTCTCTCTCTCTCTCTCTCCAACAAACTTAGAAAGGAGGGGGAGAAAGAAAATGAGCAAGTATGTGTGGATTCTGGAAGTGGTTTGGTGGCTTGAACATATTGGAATATTAAAAACCCATCCTTCCTGGCAGGCGCATTGATGCTGCTGTGGAGACGGCCCTGTCTAGATGGCAGAGCCCCACAGCCCTTCCTGAACACTTTTAGCGGTCTCTCCTCAGGCTCTGTGGATTCATTTCCTCCACCTTCTTACCAGCTCTCCCTTTGGTCTGTGACTGTTGGAGAAGAGGTAGAGGGAGGTTGGTGGGAGAATCCGGCAGATACCAGTGCTTGTAGACACTGGCTAGGTCTGCGCTTGCCCCAATGGGCAGGGCTCACAGTGCAGGTGCAGCCCAGCAGGTCACCCCCAAGGTGACCTGAGGGCACCTGTGCTGTGTAGACCACCCACCACCCTGGCCTCCTTTCAAGGGTTTCAGCTTGTAGACAGCAGCTTTCTGTGTCTTCCCACGCATCCATCAGTCACTCGTAGAGGGCACTTCTGCCTCACGTTGCTGACAGACCTCTCAGCCCACCAGCCCTCCGCATATTGGACAGCCCAGGCTATTGATTTAGTGACAGCCGCTCCACTGAGACCTAGAGCTTATGTTTTCATTACACTAAAAACATTCCAACAAGCTCATTCTGAATTAGGGAATGGATAGTGTTCACTGAAGGGGGGTGACTTTTTGGAAACCTGAGCTAAGACCTACCTGCAGTGACAATGAGGTGTGTATACTCATGCCTTAGAGCATCTTCCAGAGAGAGGCCAGAGGGCTCGGGAGCTCTGCCTCCTTACTTTCCCATTGGGGTTTCTGACTTCACTGGGTCACTGACCAGGTGACCCTCGTGTCCCCGGTCCCTCTTTTCTTCTCCTACAGCAGTCAGCCTGGATGGCATCTCTGTGGAATGTTCAACCTCCTCATCTGACTTCTGGGCATTTTCTATGGGGCTGCTTTACCTCTGCCTACCCAGACCTACCACTGTTCTGTAGACCCATTTGAGCCCCAGCCCCTCGCCTTTGGGTTCCCATGTGTATTAGGTACTTTCTGTTGCTGTGATAAAACACCGTGGACGAGTCAACTTGTAGAAGGAAGGGTTTATTTGGCCAATGGTTCCAGAAGGACAAGAATCCATCACCACCAAGGCAGGGAAGTATGGCTGGAGCAGCAAGCTGAGAGCTCACTTTTTGAACCTCAAGCAGGGAGCAGAGAGAGTGCCCTGCCATGGCATGCTTCCTCCTGCAAGGTCAATGCCTAATCCTCCCCAAACAGTGGGTCTGAGTTGACCAAATTTCCTTCTCCATACCTGGAGATTGGAGCTGGGTGTGGAGACTTGAGGGGCTAGATGGGGCTTTGGCTGCTACTGTGGATGAACTCAGTGCCTGTGGCTGGTGGATTAGGGGCTCTTCAGTGTTTTCTGGTGGAAGCCGATGGGAAATTGAGCTGTGTGTCTAAACAAGCCCAGGTCCTCTTCAGCCTTGCTTGTGTCCATGCCATGACAAAGAAACACCCTGGGCCCTTGTTGGAGCTGAGGTGTTAGAGCATAGTGGGTGTTCTCCCATGAGGAAGTCAAGCCACCCTAGAGGAGTATAGGCCACTGCTCTCAAAATGTTGGGCACTGACTGGCTGCCTCACTACTCCATCCAGAATGAGCTCTGCAGGCTGGGAGCCAGGCTCTTCTTTGGAATGTACTTTGGAATTGACTTTATTGAGACATTATTTTTCTTCCTGGGCAGCACAGGTTTCTGTGCCCACTGGAATAGACCCAGTGCTCTTGGATGTGACAGGTTCAGACATAGTGACATCCATCGGTGTCTGGCTCCCAAGACACCAGACAAAGCTGTCCTAAGTGGTTGCTCTATCACCTTATCAGAACTCACATGAACTATGCACTTCAGAGTCTTGCTACAACTGGACTCTTTTTTTGTTGTTGTTTTCAAGACAAGATTCCTCTGTGTAACAGCTCTGGCTGTCCTGGAACTCAATCTGTAGACCAGGCTGGCATCGTCTTCACAGAGATCTGCCTCTGCCTCCCTAGTGCTAGGATTAAAGGTGTGTGCCACCACCGCCTGGCACAACTAGACTATTTTGACGTAGGTTTTTTGGGGTTTTTTTTGTTTTGGTTTTTTTGAGACAGAGTTTCTCTGTGTAGCTTTGACACCTTTCCTGGAACTTGCTTTGTAGCCCAGGCTGGCCTTGAACTCACAGAGATCCGCCTGCCTCTGCCTCCCAAGTGCTGGGATTAAAGGCATGCGCCACCACCGCCTGGCTGACTTAGGTTTTTGAGACAAGTTCTTGTTATATACTCCAGGCTAACCTTGACCTCACTGTGTAGCCCAGGGTGACCTCCAGCTGGCATTGATCCCCCTGCTTCAGCTCCTGAGTTCTGAGATTATAGGCATGCACCACCACTCCTGGGTTGCACCAGACCCTTTCTCTCAAAGGGTCTCAGAAGACTTTAAGAGCTCTTTTGTGGCTCTACCTGGAAGAGGCTCCACCTGCCCACTCTCCGCCCATCAGCCACCTACTCACATGCTCAGAGGGGGCTCAGGGACGATGATAGCCAGGTGAGGGAGTTCAGCTAGCTTTTAAATCTTTGACCCTCACGGAGTGGGACACGGACCATGAGACGCACCAGGGTGCTGAGCAGTGCACAGAGAGCACCCAAGGGCAGTAGCTGCTATTGTTGCATGTGGCCTCCAGCTCCCCAAGGAGTGTCAGGGTATAGCCTCCTCAGAGGGTCTCTAATCACATAATGGTTTCTTTTCCTTGACACAGACCCACAGGACCCACAGGGACCCATGGGATGGGAAATAACACCGAAGCACCTGCCAGTGTCTGGTGAAACAGCAAAGCAATACACAGCCTGTTGCCTTTTCTGTTCTCACCTTGCCTCTCCTTCCTCCCTTCCTTCCTCCCATTGTTTTTGTTTTTTGTTTTTTTAGGCATAGTCTCATGTGGCCCACTTGAACTTGGGATCACAAGCATGCATAGATGCAGACTACATCCAGGTCCAGACTTTTCTTAAAGTAATCAAATATTATGCAGAAGGGATTTCAGCATTCAGGAAATGTGGAGTCAAGTCCCTCAAACTAAGACTCGCCAATATAAGAGCATGGACACAAGGTCTGCGTGGTATGGCTGGGCTCAGTGCATTTCCAGCTACCTCAAGGCCGGCTGTGATGCTTTCTATGATGTTAGCACCCAAAGTGTTCCCACTGTGTGCCTGTCCATATTTCTACCAAAGCAAACAGCATTTTCTAATCCTGGCTCTTTATCCTACCCAACACCATGTTAACTTATCCTTGGTCCCATCTCCTGTTCCAGCACCCACCAAGGTGGATCTGTCCTCCACTAGGCTTTGGCTTCAAAAGGACTGCTGCCATGTTTGTGCTGGTCGGGACAGTGTGGTGCAATGCTATGGGACTGAGGAAATATAAGGTCCTTCTGGTTTGGGGAAGGTACATACCTCCCCTGTGTCACCGTAGGCCTTTGCCTGGGCATCACTTAGACCAGGGACACTCTGGGGTTTAAACATCCACTCTCCCATGCATTTCAACCCATAGTGACTGAGCATCACATTTGGGGCCAGGCAGGGTCCTGAGCTCTGAGATAAGCACTGGCCTCATCCTTGTCATTGTTTGGCCACCAGCCAGGCAAAGGAGTTGGGACTTGTCTCAGATATCTACTCTAAGCAGCACCTCCCAAGGCTGCAGTGAGGATGAAGGTTTTAATCAGCAAGTGGCTCCAGGGTGGGTGTACTGCTCTGCAGGTAGCCACCTCGGCAAGCACGGGTGCTTCCTCTTGGGTATAGTGTGGTTTCGGTGTGAACTGCCCCCTATAGGCTCATGTGTTTGAACAGTTGTTCCCTAGCTGCCAGACTCCTCCTGCTCCTGCTCCTGCTCCTGCTCCTGCTCCTGCTCCTGCTCCTGCTCCTGCTCCTGCTCCTGCTCCACTTCCCCTGCCACGATGCTCTCTATCCTTCTGGAACTGTTAGCCAAAGTAAATCTCTTCTCCTCTAAGTTGCTTTTGTCAGGGTGTTTTATTACAGAACAGGAAAGTCACTAAGACACGGTATCAATCTGGGGAATGGCTTGCCCTCTGAACTCAGTTTCCAAATCTGTAAAGTGGACTGTGGTGGTTAGGGTTAGGTGTCAACACAGCAACAGCTGGTGAAATATTCGTTGTGTTTCCAGAAAAGATCAGCCTCCCAACTGCTGACTGAGGAAGAGTCTGCTGCTCCCAATGCTGCTGAGTACCCTCCTGTCAGCAGGGCCAAATGTGGCAGCATGGTGGAAGAGAGTTCACTTCCCCTGGGATACCTCTTCTCCTGACCTTGAATGTCAGAACCTCAGGTTCTCTGACCTTTGGATGCCAGCATATGTGAGTTAGGGGTGAGGCAGCATTTCATGGTCCCTTACCCAGGGGACCATTTTCATCCAGCTGTCCACACAGACATAGGGAATAACTAAATGATGTTGTAGGATAATTTTTTTTATAAACTGTGAAGATGTGTCTTTGCCAAGGTGCCTTCTGATTGGTTTAATAAAGATCTGAATGGTCAATAGCTAGGTATGAGAGGATAGATGAGATTTCCAGAGAGAGAGAGAGGAAGAGGAGGACTCTAGGCACTCAGACTTCACCAGTAGACTGGCATAAGTCAGACATGCTGTACTGAGGAGAGGTAACTGAGCATAGATTAAAAATTATGGGTTATTTAAGTTATAAGAGTTAGTTGGACACAAGCCTAAACTAAAGGCCAAGCTTTCATCATTAATAATAAGTCTCTATCATTTGTGGGCTGGCAGTCCAAGAAAGCTTGCTCCAAAATGACACTTGTCCTTCATGCTGCTGAGGTTGCTCACCTAATCCACCTAGGAAAAGCTTGTCAGAAGGAAGCATGTCTGGAGGCAGGCTAAAGCCCATACACATCTGGCCTGACAACAGTGGAGTTAAACTATCCAGAATCAATGAGGTCACAGGTCCAGGCACAAGAGGAGGCTGCTTCCTCTCACTGACACTCTTGCTCTGAGGAGGGACTCAGAAAGGCAAGTTCTTCCTACACTTGATGGCCTTGACAGTTAGACTGCTTGACAGAGTCTAGAGGGCGGGGGGCGCTGCTGCAACCTTTTGATATTTTGACACGATGTCATCTACAGAGTTTCTGCTCTAAAACTGAACAATTGAGTTATATACACATCCACACACATTTACATATGCAAACACACCTACTCATAGATCCACATCCAGATCCATACACACACACACACACACACACACATATACAGACATATAAATATACAAACATGTACACACACAAAATCACAAAATATCTCATAATATGTGTGTGTGTGTGTGTGTGTGTGTGTGTGTGTGTGTGTGTGTGTGATGGCTCAGCAGGCAAAGGTGCTCACTACCAAGCCTGATAGCCTAAGTACCATGCCCAGAATCAACATGGTAGAAATATAAAATTAACCTCCAAGTACAAGCACACACCTCTTTCACACACACGGTAAATAAACAAATAAAAAATTCAAGCTCTTGGTGTTTTAATAAGTTCAGAGCTTTGTGTTGGGATGAATTTACAGCTATGGTTGACTGCATGAGGCCAAAGCCTAGATGCTATCTATAGTTTAGAAAACAAGCATCTTGTACTGGTGTTGTGCATCTCAAGGCCTGGTCCATCTTCCGGCAGACTTCTCTGAAGCCTCTTGTAAATACTAGACACAGAGATGTTACATGCAAAGCACAGCTCAAGGCCACACCCTCTGACAACCTAGAGGCTGGGTCTGAGCCACCTGCAGAACCCACTGTGCCTGGAAGTGTGTGCAGTATTCTGGAAGAGGCAAGCAGGAGGGTAGTGTTTCTAAGGCAAGGGTGAGGGTGTCTCTGCTTTTCTACACAGACCAAGAGCCAGAGTAGGGGCTGTTGGCCTCACATGTAGGTAACTAGGTACTGGTACAGGTTGTCCAACTGCCCCACATTCCTGGAAACTATGAGGGGGAAGGGGAAGGGAAATTGTAGGCCTCTGAGATTCTGAGGACAAAGAAACCTCTAAACTCAGTGGTCCTTCTCTGGTAAAATGGTTAGATCCCCTTTGAAATAGATACGATAAGGGTATTAACATAGCAATTCACATTAAAGGATCTGTGGCCAGGTGGTATGATACCCTCCAGGCAAAAAAGAATGAATAAGAGAAAAAGCCAATAACCTCGGCCCTCTGGGTAGGGAACAGCCTGGTTTAGCTGGAGATGCATTTTCCTTTCCTTGAATTGTTTTGTCTCTTTTACTTAGAGCCCAAACCTCCTGGGCAGGGTCACATGACCTTCCTGCCCTAAGCATAACCAGCAATAATGGCTTGTAACCATGTGAGGGTCTAAATAGACTCTAAACACCAGAGAAGGTGAATATGGATGATAAGTGACTTCCTGTCCCTGAGCACCCTCAAGCAAAGTGGGTGCCACCTGGAACAGCTAGGAAGGGCAACGGGTGTATCCTCAGCACACTTCTGCCAGGGCCCAGCAGGTAGCAGAGCCCTGGGTGTTAGTGTGGCTGAGAAGTTGGGGAAGGAGCTGCTCCCCTTCTCCCACCAGCTAGAGAGAAGCCTCCCCTCCCCCTCCTTCTCTCCTGTTTTCCTTATTCCCTTTGGTGTATCTGCCTGAAGAAGCTGGGAAGAGCTGTCTCCTGGGTGGAATCCGCTGAAGGGTAGAAAAGATGTAGAGACAAAAAGGGCCCCAAATAAAAGCAAGCATCTCCACACTTGGGCATGCAGACCCTGACAGCTTGGAGCCCTGACCTGAGACTTGTGATGCCTGACATGAACATTTAGGGCTGCCTTCTAATGACCCCAGAGAAACAGAGTGCTTAACAAGTCAGAGAAGTCAGCCTGTCCCTCAGGTATAGATCCATGAGATACTGGGAATCAATACAGTGGTTCTCAGAACATTGGGAGTCAATCTACCTCAAGACCCAGCTACACCAATCTTGGGCAAATACCTAAAGGAATGCTCAATCATACCACAAGGATACTTGCTCAACTATGTTCACAGCAGTGTTATTTGTAATAGCCAGAACCTGGAAACAATCTAGATGCCGTTTAACTAAAGAATCAATAAGAAAAAATGTGGTATTTACACAATGGGGTATTACTCAGTGGTAAAAAAAAAAAACAAAAAAAACAATGACATCATGAAATTTGCAGGCAAATAGATGGAACTGAAAAATATCATCCTGGGTGAGGTAACCCAGACCCAGAAAGACAAACATGGTATGTACTCACTCATAAGTGGATATTAGCTGTAAAGTAAAGGATAAGCATGCTACAATCCACAGCCCCAGAGAGGCTAGGTAACAAGGAGGGTCCAAAGAGGGAGGCATAGATTTACCTGGGAAGGGGAAATAGAAGAGATCTCCTGGGTAAACTGAGGGCAGGGTGGAGTGTGGGGGGATGGGAACATGAGGGATCTGGTTGGGCAGGTTGGGGGTGGGCGGAGGGGGAGAGTAATGAAAGAGATCTCTTGATAGAGGGGGCTATTTGGGGGTTAGGGAGAAACCTGGTGCCAGGGAAACTCCCAGGAATCCACAAGGATGATCCCAGCGAAGACTCCTAGCAGTAGTGGGGAGGGTGCCTGAACTGGCCTTCTCCTGTAATCTGATTGGTGACTACCCTAATTGTCATCATAGAACCGTCATCCAGTAACGGATAGAAACAGATGCAGAGATCCACAGCCAAGCACTGGGGCAGGTTCTGGGAGTCCAGCTGAAGAGAGGGAGGAGGGATCATATGAGCAAGGGGGGGGGGTCAAGATCATGACAGGGAAACCCACAGAGACAGCTGACCTGAGCTCATGGGACCTCACAGACTCTGGATCAACAGCTAGGGAGCCCTGCATGGGACCGACCTAGGCCCTCTGCATGCATGTGACAGTTGTGTTGCTTGGCCTGTTTGTGGGGCTCCTAGCAGTGGGATCAGGACCTGTCCCTGGCACTTGAGCTGGCTTTTGGGAACCTATTCTCTGTGCTGGGTTGCCTTTCTCAGCCTTGATGCTGCGGGAGGAGCTTGGCCTGCCTCAACTTGATGTGCCATGCTTTGTTGACCACCATGGGAGGTTGGCCCCTTTCTGAACAGAAATGGAGGAGAAGTGGATGAGGGGGGATAGATGGGAGGTAGCGGGAGGGAACAAGAGGAGAGGAGAGAAGGAAAACTGTGGTCAGTATGTAAAATAAATTAATGAAAAAATGACCAACCTCCCAGGCAACTGCTACAAAAGATCCCTTCCTAGGGAGTTGGAGCGTGAAGCCACAGTGGGCTTCCTGCTTCACTTCCTGTTTCTGTCTTTTTGGTAAAGTCATTTACAGCCAGTGTGTTGCTAGCCCATCACCATTCCAAGACAGGCAGGAGCCTATCCAGACTTTGTATAGGAAGAAGCAGGATTGGGGCAGATCATGAGGTTGAGAGTGGAGGTCAGGAGCCATAGGGAATAGTCAAGGGTGAACAGAGACCTCAGCTGTGCAGGGCTGGGGAGGTGGCATGTCTAACTGCAGCCTGCGATAAACTGGAGATCAAGAGCTGTGGAGACCGGGTACAGAGTCACCCCAACCCCAAGCACCTATCTGTTCCCCTGGCTACTCAGGGACAGGAAGTATCAGCCCAGGCAGAAAACAGCTATCTGTGCAAAGTGAGTAATTCTAGGAGAGGGATGCAGACACTGTTCATGAAGATCTGGGCTCTGGGCCGCCAGGACGTGGGGTCCGACTGGCGGTGGCACCTGGAGAGCATGGCTGTCAGAAAGGCTGAACTTAAATTAGATGACCTCAGTGGAGGGCCAGAGGCAGTCAATACCAATCCCGTGTCCCCTGGCCCTCAGGAGCTCCAGGAGCCTTCCAGCCAAGCTGAACTAGCACCGCTGGGCACGGCAGCCCAGGGAAAGAGTCCTGGAGGTCTGCCTCCAGACACAGCAAAGAGTAACTGTCACGCATGACAGACTCCGGCTGCCCTGCTAGGTCACTTCCCCTGCATGTCTGCCTAAGAGCGTCTTAAATACACCCTTGTGCTCTTGCAAAGTCATGGCCTCATTCTGAAAGTCGGGGCCACTCTTCCCAACTGTACCTGGCTGTGGAGACTGAAGTTAAGTATTCTTCCTCCACGAAGCCTTCCTGGAGCACTCTGATGCTCTGCATGGTCAGTCTGCTGCACGGTGGCCCCAGAGCAACACCTTGAGGCTTGACCAGAGCTGTATTCGGGCACAGTGCAGTACCTGCCCGGCAGGTACTGGATGGGCCTTTTCACATATTCCTAGCCACATGCCTCAACACAAAGTTCAGTGTAGTACACGTCGGGCACCTGAGGGTGATGGCTTTAAGCAAATCTGCAACCACCTTCCCAGCCCTAAGGTGGAAAGATGGCTTCTAGCCCTCCTGGCACTAAAGCCACAGAAACAAAATTTGGCAAAAAAAAAAAAAAAAAAGCTCCTCGTGGAATGTGCTCTTGCTTTATCACCCAGGTGACTTGCCATTGGGCTCCTGGACTGCAGTATTTCTGACCTTGGGACCTGCAATTCTGACAAAACAAATTAACTGCTAAGCATCTCTAACTACCATCGGGCTTCCCCCAGCAGAGGGGCAATGATCAGAAGAGACCTCAATTCCAAGCGCGGTTGTAATCGGAGGTTGGAGCCATCTGTGCCCTGCTGCCTGAGGCACTGCAAGGCTGTGCTTAACCAGCTCACACCAGGGAAATAATGTTTGTGTGGATTGTAAACAATATTGTATTTGCATTTTGCATGATTTTTTGAGTTTCCTCTGAAAACAGCTGACAATGTGCGTCATCCTACTCCGAACACATTCTGTGTGCCATCAGAGGCTCAAAGGTGGAGAACCACACTCCTAGCTGAGGGCACTGTGGGGCAGTACAGTAGACATGGCTCTCTGGTCTCCAGCTGTAACCAGACCAGGCCACATGGAGGCTGGGAGCCCATTGGTGGTCAGCTATAAATGAATGACTTCCTAAGCTACATATAGGTGTTGAGTATAGATGTTTCCACATAATAGGGATTCATACTTCAGAGCTCTGGAGGACACTATGTCTCCTTGGCATGTTTTATCAAACTTATGCAGTGTAGATAGTTTCAAAGGTCAAGTGGATCTGTGAGATAGCACTAGAGAGCGCAGCTTGGAGCTCGCATCCAGTCCCAGTACTGGCTCTCAGAAGCAACATAGAAACTTTCCAACCAAGTTCCTTTCATTATTGAGCCCACCTTTCTCAACAGAGATATGTGTATTGCTATGTTGTGGCATTTTGAGGTCAGGTGTTCTTCACCGACTTCCTCATTTAGGTGGAGTGTAGTTAGTGTAGTAGCAGCTGGACCAGGGGCACACTGACACACACTCCCTGAGGCAGCTTGCTGCTATGTTACCCTCGCTGTATCTAGCATCCACCTGATGATGGTGTGGCCTTAGTGTGCTGGAGTGCATGGCCCCTCTTGACCGTGTTCAGACATCCTGAAGTTAATGAAAGGCCCACCCTGCCATTTGTTCTGTTTTCTGCACCCGTCTGGATTTCACAACTGGTTTCTCTGGAGAACACTGGACTGGATGAACATCACTGGGTCTTCTGTGTCCTGGACTCCATGTCCCCTTCTTGGTTTATGCCTCTCTTGAAGTCCAAAGGGATCTCCAGGAATTTTAAAAAAGAAAAGAGAAACAGCAACAAAACAAAACAGGGTGCAGAGACTTGCAGGCTTCAGGGATTGACCTGACTGGGGTGGTGAGGGAAAGAATAAAGGACCAACACATGGATTCACAGGAATGCTGAGCTCAAGAGGACTGGGCTTTCTGATGGAGAAGCCACAGCCCCTGCCCCCCAGCTCAGCATGTTTATTAGACACAGTTGAACAGGGAGGTGGTTGCATCCAGATAAGTGAGGAATTGGGGTTATTATACAGCTCAACAAGGAAGTAGGCTTAGCTAAGCCCAGTAGAGCATTCTGTAGGGAAGCAATTTTCAGGCTGAAGACATGGGCCAGGGTGGAGAAAGCTAGGATTGACATTTGCTGTACATTCTATCTACATCTACACTGAACCAGTGGAATGCTTTGCTATCCATGAGTCTCAGCCAGGGAAGACTTTGCCAATCTCATGGCTGGGGCTTTGGGGTCCTTTACATAGCTGTGCTCATGTCAACCATATACAGTCACCCAGGCCTCCACTTGCTCCCTGCAGCAGGGAACTGGAAAGATGGCTCAGAAGTCAACAGCACTTGGTGTTCTTGCAAAGGACACAATGTTCACATGGCAGCTCCCAGCTGTGTGTAACTCTAATTTCAGAGGACCACTAATACTCTTCTGGCTTCTGCTGGCACCAGGCATGCAAGTGGTATACAGACATTCATGCAGGGAAAAACTCATATACACAATAACTTTAAAGACAGCTTTGCAAGTATTTCACAAGACTTTGCAAATTACAAGTATCTGCATCCTACACTCATACCTCACCTAGTGCCTCAGTCCTTTATGGCTGCTATAGAGAACTAACACATCCCCACAGTAACCCACATAGTGATCCAACCCATCAGTCTTAGTCACCAGCCTAGGAAACTGACGCATCATCCTCAGTCCATCATCCCTGGTCAGCAGCTGGGGAAGCCATCCTTTTGTCTAAGACAGACTTATGGCAAATCTGGCTTCCATCTCTAGCAACCAGCTCAGAGATCTTAAGTAGCACTCATTAGAACAATTCATCCCAAACCAGAAGGATTTGATTAATAACTGCCTGCTTTGTTAAATTTGGCCCTACCTCTACTCAGGACCAATCAGAGAAAGTCTAACATGCTCCATTCTCAATCCTTGTCTCTCTGCATCTAGCTTCCCAGGTCTGCATTTATGTTAGGGCTCTGTAAAGTTTCCTTGTTCCCACACCAAGGCTTCTCTACACTATTCTTGACTCAGGGTTTCAGCCAAACTCAGAGATGCTGGCCCACTCCCTTGCACGGCAGACAGACCTCCGCTCTCTCCCTTGCTTGGTTGCAGGTCTTTGGGGCTGGAGCCTGTAGTTGGACTTTCCTTTTTGGGCTGCCAGCTCACAAAAAAAATGACACAGAGATGTATTACTAATTATGAAAGCCTGGTCTTAGCTTAGGCTTATTTCTAACTAGCTCTTATAACTATTTTTTGTTGTTGTTGTTGTTGTTGTTGTTTTGTTTTTGTTTTTCGAAACAGGGTTTCTCTGTGTAGCTTTGTGCCTTTCCTGGAACTCATTTGGTAGCCCAGGCTGGCCTGGAACTCACAAAGATCTGCCTGGCTCTGCCTCCCAAGTGTTGGGATTAAAGGTGTGCGCCACCACTGCCTGGCTTGACCCATATCTTTTAATCTACATTTTTATGTGGCTCAGTTACCTTTATTCTGTATTGTCATCCTGCTGCCTCTCCATCTGGCTGCCGATTCTGCCTTTCTTCTTCCCAGTGCTCTCTCTGTCCAGAAGTCCCTGCTATACCTCCTGCCTAGCTATTGACCATTTAAACCAATCATAGTAACACATCTTCACATGGTGTAAAGAAATATTCCACAGCATTCCCCGTTTCTTAAATAAAAAGGAAAGGTTTTAATTCTCACATAGTAAAACTATATACAATAAGAACAATTGGGTTGGAGATTTAGCTCAGTGGTAGAGCACTTGCCTAGCAAGCACAAGGCCCTGGGTTTGGTCCTCAGCTCAAAAAACAAAAACAAAAAACAAACAAACAAACAAAAAACAACTATCAGGTATTGTCTAAATAGAAATGAAAGGTATCAACTCTAACAAATGAAATTATGTACAATAAGAACACAAGAATCACATTCACAATGTCCAGTCCATCTGCATTTGGCATATTTCTATAATATCTTGATGAATGAAAAGTTTTGTACCTAATTTCCTTTCTATCATGTCTAAGAGAAATTATAACTATAACTGTCTAGTCTTCAACTCTGTCATATACTGAAGAAGGATATAATGTTACCTGAGTAAACAGGAAGTACAGAGCAAGCGACTTCCAAAACTATGAAATTACAGAGACATCTAGCTGTCTGGACAGTTGCCCCAGGGTTCTTCTGTAATGTTGGGGCATCCATCTTCAGCCTATGAGCATAGAATATCTGACAGACTTTTCTGTAAAGCAGGAAGTTTTGAAGGACTGTCATACCTTGTCTTGGCAAAGTTTGGCAGTAGCCTTCTTTTGTGTGCTGCTTGTCCAATTTGGACAGCATACTGTCCAAGCAGTCAAGGCAAGGGCAGTTTCTTTGCCCAGTGGCTAGTTTTTGTCACAAAGAAAGCAAACTCCATATGGAGGTTCTTCAATGCCCATCATCCTTTTTTTGAAGTAAATTGGTGCTGCCAGGAGCAGACTGTCTCACTGTCATGAAAAGCTCTATGTTATTAAAACATTAAAATGCCATATTCTATAGGTCTGTGTTTGAAGACCATCTATTTAAAATACACCTCTGATTGGCTTTGAGAATATACCTAACATGACTATTACTTTGATTGTTATAGATGACTAACTACTAACCTGTATTTCTTTATTGTCCTAAATAGATTTCAAGGACTATAACTTTACATTACATTTTAAATGAGTTGCGTAGGTACAATACCTTAAACAAGAAATAGAAACATATTACAGTATAACAAAAATAACAGTAAATTTGTATCAAAATACAAAAATCCATTCCAGTGTAAAATACTTGACACTAGTGGTTGTTTAAAAGTAGACTCAACAATTTAACCTTTTATCCCATCATTTCTGTACTACACCTCCCTTTTCCTTTTCAGAATGAGATCCTTGAATCTAATCTTCTTTGTTTAGCTTTCTCCCTGATCATGGCCAGCAATACTATGCAACAACCCTCCTAAGTAATGACAAACATCCATTGAATGTCCAAAAGCCACCCACCCCACCTCTTGGGAATGTGAGTGTTATGTTCTATAGACTGCTTCCTATTGTTTGGGGGTTATGACATCTTTGGGGACCCTGAGAAAATTGGGATAATGGTCAAGTCCTGGAAAAACTAGCCATACCATTTGCTGTCCAGTCTCTGTGCAATAGGAAAGCACAAGGCTTATCTGCAGTCCTGGCTAGAATAGTCTGTGAGACTGGACCATCTTAGCCAGAAGCCTTGAAGCTGTTCTGAATGAAGAACTCCTCTGAGAAAATTGCAACAGAGGCACTCTGAGAGGCTGGATCACGTAGGCCCCTGTTTTCATTGGTGTCTGGTCCCCCTGTTCTGAAAACACATAAACTTTCAAAGGTAACATACATGTCTGCATTAACACAATCATGGACTGCATTTTACACAAGCCAGTCAAAGATGATTTTTTTTTTTATGTTTGAGCAGGTGAGATATATGTCACATGTCTTGTAGTTTTTCTAGGTTTATTTTTTTATGTCTGTACCCAGGATTTTCAGGGGATCTTCCCCAATCGAACCTGATCTCAATCAACCTTGAACAAATCTACAGACTTTTGTTTTCTACGGAAATAAAAGCATAAACTCTTCCCCAAACAATACATTTTCTGACTTAGGTTTTAAAGGTAAGGCACTCATAAAGTGTCTCGGCTGGGTTAACTTCAGCAGTCCCTTCCACAGTCCAGTGTCTCTCAGCAGCTGTCATCCTCTGTTCACTAGCATTAAAAAATTCAGAGTCAACAAGACACCATATAGGATCCATGTTTTCTGTAATTTCCATCTTTCTATGGTTTATCTTTCTTGTATTATTTTATTCTCTCTTTAAAGTCTTATTTTATTACTTACAAACTACTTATTTTTTTCCCCTATGGCTGTCTATACACATTTTATTTTCTTTCTTAAGCCTATGCACATTTTAAAACACACTGTAACCTGTTTAGAGGTTTTTTGTTTTGTTTTGTTTTGTTTCTGTTTGAATCTGTCTTTACTGAGCATCTGCAGCGTTTTCTGATTGCATGAGACAAATCTTAACTGCTACGTCAGCTGCCACATGGCTCAGTTTAGTGCATGGTTGTAGCACGAATCTCTAAAGGGTCTTGTTAATAAAATCAAACCTGAAGTCAGGTATTGGGGTGAGTGCTGGAAGATCAGAGAAACAGAACAAGCCACAGCCACCTCGCCTTGCCAATTCCTCAGCTCATCCTGCTTCCTCAGATTGGAAGCCTCTGAGTTCTCATCCGAACAGATCTCAGCTGAACTGCTTCTCAAAAGCCTGAAAGCTTAACCAGCTCCAGTTCCTGGTCCTCACGCCTTATATACCTTTCTGCTTTCTACCATCACTTCCTGGGATTAAAGGCTCACTTTCTGGGATTAAATGCTTGGCTGTTTCCAGTGTGACTTTCAACTCAGATCCAGATGGCTCTCTGCCTCCCAAGTGATGGGATTAAAGGCATGTGTGCCACCATTTTCTGGCCTCTATATCTAGTGGCTGTTCTGTTCCCTGATCCCAGATAAGTTTATTAGGGTGCACAGTATTTTGGGGAACACAATATCACCACACATCATGCTGGTGGCTGGCTCCAGCCAGCAGGCAGCAACCAGTATCCATGTCTCTGTACATCACCAAGTCTACCCAAGAGACTGTGATCACCAGGAAGACATGTTTGACTCCATGTTTCAATTTTTTTCTAAAGCTTTCTCAGGCCTTATGTGGATACATGTTGCCCCGTGTTGGATGCCATATGGAGTCAGACTTTCCTTTTCGGGCCTCCAGCTCACAAAAAATTACACAGAGACATATTATTAACTATGAAAATGTGGCCTTAGCTTAGGCTGGTTTCTAACTAGCTCTTATAACTTAAATTAACCCGTGTCTTTTAATCTATGTTCTTTTATGTGGCTCAGGTACCTTTACTCTGTATTGTCATCCTACTGCCTCTCCATCTGGCTGGCAACTCTGCCTTTCTTCTTCCCAGTGTTCTCTCTGTCCAGAAGTCCCTGCTATACCTCCTGCCTAGCTATTGACCATTTAGCTTTTTTATTAAACCAATCACAGCAACACATCTTCACATGGTGTAAAGGAATGTTCCACATCAGGAGCCATGATGCTCAAAAGAAAACCATGGATAGGTTCTCCAAATACAGCATGACTGCTATCTGTCAGCTCAACATCTGCACTGGTGCATCTAGGTCCAGCCAACATCTGTGACCATATTCCTGTCAACATTCATCCTGGGCTAAGAACCATGTCCCACTTCATACCTGGACTGTGTGAGGGCTTGTCCTATCTTGGTCTCCCTGCATCCACAGAGTCCCAGTTCTCTTGCCTTGGCAATGGAATCCCAACCTTTTCTGGGATTTAAGTAAATATGTGCATCTAAAATGAAGGGTCAACCTGGGAGCCTGCAAGTTCCTAAGCCAGGGAAGCAGGTAAGCTAAATGCAGAACTTCCCTTCTCCATTCTTCCAAATCCAGCCCCTCAGTATTATCCCAACCTCTGTAGCAGACCACCTGCTGCAACCTCTTCCCCCCAACTCATCTCCAGGATCACACAGATCTTCCCCTCCAAACTTGCTTCCCCCCACTCGCTGCTTTATTGTAGCCCCCAACTCCAAAAGGCGTTTCCTGGGAACGTATAGGCCACTCCAGCCAGAGAAGCAGGCAGCCTGACTGTGGATATTTATTGCTCCCTTCTCTCCTCCAAATCCAATCTCCCAATCTTATCCCCATCCCTATAGCAGGCTCATCCCCATTGTGTAGCATGCCATCTGCTGAGGCCTCCTCCTCTCTGGCCCCATTTCCAGTGGATCACACAGATCTCCTCTAAACTTCCTCTCCACTCATCCTGTTATCCCAGCTCCCAACACTAGCAGACATTCCCTGGGACTTATGAGCTCAGCCTGGCAGAGAAGCAAGGAGGCCAGTGAGCAGGTAGAAAAGCTTCAGATCTTCACCCTCCCTCCTCTCCTCCAAATCCAGCTCTCCAGTCTCATGTCCTGTTCTATAACAGTCAACTTTTGTGGCCTCTCCTCACTCTCTGCCCTCATCCTCAGTGGACAAAGCAGGTCCTAGTGGAACATCATGTTTTCCTCCCTCCTGTGAACCCCCTTGCCCCCTCCCAGTCCATCCCTATTCCTAAGTGTCAGTTCCCAATACCTAGGAACACATCTTGCCCATAATCCACAGTAGTCATTCCTATGGAGATCCCAGAAGAATTTCCTACCGGGCAACACAGAGTCACCAACACTTTCCTAAGAACCAGAGAGGGCAACAGAAAACGAGGAACATAACACCCATCCAGCAGTGACAAGACCAGATATCAACACCCAAAATTATAATATTCTCAAACCCAGATGCCTAGATGCCAGCATAAAAACACAATCAATAGCAACCAGGACAATATGTCTCCACAAAAGCCCAGCAACCCTCCCACAGCAGGCCCTGAGTATTGCAACACAGCTGAAGTCCAGAAAAAGACCTGAAAATGCCTTTATGATAAAAGTCCTTAAAGAGGAAATCAATAAATCCCTTAAAGAAATCCATGAAACCACAAACAAACCTGGAAGCAAATGAGTAAAACAGTTCAAGATCTGAAAGCAGAAATAGAAACAATAAAGAAAACCCAAACTGAGGGAAATCTGGAAATGAAAAATATAGAAACTCAAACAGGAACCTCAGAGGCAAGATTCACCAGCAGAATACAAGAGATGGACGAGAGAATCTTAGGCACTAAAGATATAATAGAAGAAATGGATACATCTGTCAATTAAAATGTTAAATCTAAAATATCCTGGCATAAAACATCCAGGAAATCTGGGACAATATGAAAAGAAAAAAATCTAAAAATAATAGGAATAGAGGAAAGGCAAGATATCCAGATCAAAGGCACAGAAAATATCCTCAACAAAATCATAGAAGAAATTTTCCCAAGCCTAAAGAATGAGATGCCTATCAAGGCACAAGAAGCATACAGAACACCAAATAGATTGAGCCAAAAAGAAATTCCTCTGAGCATATAATAATCAAAACACTTAACCTACTGCACAAAGAAAGAATATCAAAGCTGCGAGAGTTTAAAAAGCCCAGATAACATATGAAGGCAGATCTATTAGAATAACACCTGACTTCTCAGTGGAGACTCTAAAGGCTGGGACAGATATTCTCCAGACACTAAGAGAACAGAGATGCCAGCCCAAAATACCAGAAAAACTCTTTTTTTTTTTTTGGTTTTTTGAGACAGGGTTTTTCTGTGTAGTTTTGGTGCCTGTCCTGGAACTCACTCTGTAGCCCAGGCTGGTCTCAAACTAACAGAGATCCACCTGGTTCTGACTCCTAAGGTTTGCGCCACCACCGCCTGGCTTAGAAAAACTCTTAATAGACAGAGAAAATAAGACATTCCATGATAAAACCAAATTCAAGCAAATCCAGCCCTACAGAAGGTGATAAAAGGAAAATTCCTAGGAAGGTTAACTATACTCATGAGAACACAGGGAATAAAGAATCTCAGAGCAGCAAAATCAAAAGAAGGGAAGTGTATACACCACCACCACTACCAACAACAACAGGAATCAACAAACACTGCTCATTGATAACTCTCAACATCAATGACCTCATTTCCCCAATAAAAAGACAGACTGACAGAATGGATGTGAAAACAGGATCCATCCTTCTGCTGCATCCAAGAAACACATCTTAACATCAAGGACTGGCATCGCCTCAGGGCAAAAGGATGGATAAAGATATTCCAAGAAAATGGATGTAAGAAGCAAGCTAGTGAGCCTTACAGACTGATAGTGGGAGACTTCAATACCCCCCTCTCACCAATAGACAGGCCATTCAGACAAACAAAACAGAGAAATGCTGGAGCTAACAGATGTTATAAACCAAATGGACGTAATGGATATTTACAGAACATTTCACTCGAACATAAAAGAATATACCTTTTTCGCAGCACCTCATGGAACTTTCTCCAAAACTGATCACATTCTAGGAGACAAAACAAATGTCAACAGATACAATAAAATTTAAATAACATCCTGCATCCTATCTGACCACCATGGATTAAAGATATCAACAACAACAGAACGATTACAAATTCATGGAAACTGAACAACTCAATATCAAATGAAAAATGGGTCAAGGCCAAAATTAAGAAATAAAATTAAAGACTTTCTAGAATTGAATGAAAATGAATATACAACATACCCCAACTTACGGGACACAATGAAGGTGGTTCTCAGAGACAAGTTCATAGCACTAAGGGCCTACAAAAAAATTGGAGAGTTCATACTAATAACTTAACAGCACACCTGAGCGCTCTAGAACATAAAGAAGAAATAACATCCAAAACAAGTAGACAGGAAGAATAATCAAATGCAAGGCTGAAATCAATTAAAATAGAAACAAACAACCAAAACAAAGGATCAACAAAACAAAGTTGTTTCTTTGAGAAAATCAATAAGATTGACAAACCCCTACCCAAACTAACTAAAAGGTGAAGAGAGAATACTCAAATTCAGAAAATCAGAAATGAAAAAGGAGACACCAAGAAAAATCAAGAGAATCATAAGGACATACTTTAAAAACCTATACACAACTGATTTGGAAAATGTAAAAGAAATGGGGAATTTTCTTGATCTGTACTATTTACCAAAGTTAAATCAAGCGCAGATAAGCAATTTAAACATACCTATAACCCTGGAAGCTGTCATTAGAAACCCCCCAGCCAAAAAATGCCCAGGGCCATATTGTTTTAATGCCCATTTCTACCCATCTTTCAAACAAGAATCAATGCCAATACTCCTCAAATTATTCCATAAAATAGAAACAGAAAGAATATTGCCCAATTCATTTTATGAGGCCCCTATTCCCCTGACACCCAACCCACACAAAGATTCAACAAAGAAAGAGAATTACAGACTAATTTCCCTTATGAACATAGATGCAAAAATACTAAATAAAATACATGCAAACTGAATCCAAGAACACATTGAAAAGGTCACCCACCATGATCAGCTAGGCTTCTTCCCAGAGATGCAGGAATGGCTCAACATACATAAATCAATAAATATAATGCACCATATAAAAAAACTGAAAGAAAAAACTCACATGATCATCTCATTAGACAAAATTCAACATCCCTTCATGATAAAGGGCCTGGAGAGGTTAGGGATACAAGGGATATACCTCAATGTAATAAAGGCAATTTATAGCAAGCCCAATCTAACACCAAAATGTTAAAGCTAACGTTTAAATGGGGAGAAACTAAAAGCAATTTCACTAAAATCAAGAACAAAATAAGGTTGTCCACTCTCTCCTTACCTATTCAATAAAGTACTTAAAACCTTAGCTGAGCAATAAGACAACTGAAGGAGATCAAGGGGTTACAAATTGGAAAGGAAGTCGAAGTATTATTTGTAGATGATATGATTGTATACCTAAGTGACCCTAAAAATTCCACCATGGAATGCCTAAAGCTGATAAACACTTTTGGCAAAGTAGCTGGACACTGTAAGAGAGTGTTACAACTCTAGGGGGAAAGGCATCCAACTGCTCGGGGAATCAGGTGATACCTTGAGCTTCTAGAACTGCTATGGGCAGCTAGAGCTGCAATGAAAGAGCTCAGCCCTGGAGGGGAAGGTATCCTGACTGTTTGGGGGGTCAGGCTACACTTTCAGTTGGGTGAGGTGGGGGATGGTCTCCCTGCAGGATATAGCAATCCTGCTCCTCTCCTGGAGAGCCACTACAACTAAGCTTTGCTCAGCCCCTGCTTAGGGGGCTTCCCAGCAAAGCTGTGTTTCTTCTCAGGCCCAAGATGTTGCTTCTTTTGTGTCACTCTTGCTAAAGGGGAAACCCCTGCAGAAATGTAAAAATCTCCTCCAGCTCCTGCGAAAAAATTTTACTTTTTCTGCTCCACCTTTGCTCAGTCCTCTAAGGGACATCTCAGCTAGGTTTTTCTGTTTAGCTCCCCCTTGCTCAGCCCTCTAAGGGATGTCTCAGCAAGGTTCTCCTGTTCTGCTCTGCCTTGCTCAGCGCTGTCCCCCTCCCCAGAAAGGGAACCTCTCTGCAAGTTTTTTTCTGCTCAGTCCTCTAAGGGATGGACTAAGTCTTAGCAAGGTTCTTCTTCTCTGCACCGGTGAATGAAGATCTTTACACCCAAGACTCTTTGAGAAAGAGATTTATTTGGGAAGGAGGAGTCCAGGAGAGTGGCTGCCTCTACCAGGTGGGAAGGAACAGCTGACATCTGAACAGGCAGGTGGTTTATATAGGATTTCTTAGGGGATGGAGTTTCTCCAGGGAGATTTTCTGTCCAGGGATTGGTTAGTTTCCTTGGCCAGGGGCAGAGATGGCTGTGATTTCAGAGCCAAACTGTGTTTCTTTCACTGGCCTTTCTTAGCTTTTTGGCTCTAATTCTAAGGCCAAGGTATATTTCTTTCACTGGCTCTGATTCTAGGGACAAATGTGTTTCTTTGGTGCTGGTTTCAGAGTCAGGGAATGTTTCTTTGGTTCTGGGTTCAGGATAGAGTGTTTCTTTCTCTGGATCAAGTCCCAGAGCTAGACTGTATTTCTTTCACTGATTCTGGGCTCCAGAGTCAGGGTGGGTTCTTTCAGCTGGCCCTTTTCCACCTACAGATACAAAATTAACTCACAAAAAGTAGTAGTTTTTTATCATACAAATGACAAATGGACTGAGAAAGAAATCAGGGAAACAACACCTTTCAAAATAGCCTCAAATAATATAAATTATCTTAGGATAATTCTAACTAAACACATGAAAGACTTGAATTATTAAAAACCTTAAGACATTAAAGAAAAAACCTGCAGAAGATATCAGAAGATAGAAAGATCTCCTATGCTCATGGATTGGCAGGATTAAAATATAGTAAAATTGGCCAGCCTACTAAAAGCAAATCTACAGATTCAATGAAATCACCATCAGAATTTCAACACAATTCTTCACAGATCTTGAAAGGACAACTTTCAATTTCATATAGAAACACACACACACACACACACACACACACACTGTTTGCTAAAATAATCCTGAATAATAAATAACCTGTTGGAGGTATCACCATCTCTGATTTCAAGTTATATTATAGAGCTATAGCAATAAAAACAGCATATTATTATCACAAAAATAGACGTGTTGATCAATGGAATTGAAATGAAAACCCAGACATAAATCCATAACCTATTGACACATGATCTTTGATAAAGAAGCCAAAAATACAGTGGAAAAAAAGACAGCATCTTCAATAAACGGTGCTGGTCACACTGGATGGCTGCATGTAGAAAAATGCAAATAGATCCATATCTATGATCCTGCATAAAACTCAACTCTAAATGGATCAAAGACCTTAATATAAGGCCAGATACACTGAATCTGCTAGAAAAGAAAGTGGGTAATAGTCTTGAACTCATTGGCACAAGAAAAAATTCCTGAACAGAACACCGCCGTTAGCACAAATACTAAGATGAACAACTAATAAAAGGCACCTCATGAAACTGAAAAGTTTTTGCCCAGCAAAGGACATCATCATTCAGACAACACGGCAGCCTACAGAAAGGGAAAAAAATTTACCAACTACATGTCTGATAGAGAGCTGATGTCCAAATAAATATAAAGAACTCAAAAAACTAGATGTCAAGAAATCAAATAACCCCATTAAAAAGGGGGTACAGATCTAAACAGAGAATTCTCAAAAGAGGAAACACAAATGGCTGAGAGACACTTAAAGATTCAACATCTGTCTTAATCGGAAATGCAATCAAAACTATTTTGAGATTTCATTTACACTCATCAGAATGGCTAAGATCAATATACAAGTGACAGTTCATGCTGGTGAGGATGTGGAGCAAGGGGAACATTCCTCCATTGCTGCTGAGAGTACAAACTTGTACGGCTGCTACAGAAATCAGTGTAGTGATCTTCAGGAAGATAGAAATAGATCTACCTCAAGATCCAGCTATACCACTCTTGGGCATATACCCAAAGGATGCTTCAACCTACCACAAAAATACTTGTTCAACCATGTTCATTGCTGTCCTATTCATGACAACTAGAAATTAGTAACAATCAAGATGTCCCTCAACAGAAGAATGGGTAAATAAAATGTGATACATTTACACAATAGAGTACTTCTCAGCTGCTAAAAAATGAAATTTACTGGAGGGTAGTGGTGCACATGCCTTTAATCCTAGCACTCGGGAGGCAAGGGCAGGTAGATCTCTGTGAGTTCGAGGCCAGCCTGGGCTGCAAAGCGAGTTCCAGGACAGCCAGGACCGTTACACAGAGAATCTATCTTGAAAAACAAAAACAAATGAAATTCACAAGCAAATGGATGGAACCAGAAAAAAATCATCCCAAGTGAGGTAATCCAGACCCAGAAAGAGAAACACGCATTTGCTTATATGTGAATAGTAGCTGTTAAGTCAATAATAACCAAGCTACAATCTGAAGAACCACAGAGCTTAGGCAGAAGGTAAGGAACAGGGGGTGAGGCAGATAGATCTGCATGGGAAAGGTAAACAGAATAGATACTTATGGTTGGATGGTGTTGTGGTGGGGGTCTGAAATCAGAGGATCAAGTGAAGAGGGGGAGGAGAAAGGGAATAGAGGGGAGACAGCTAAAATTAAAGGGCATGTGAGGGGTATTATGAAAATCTAACACAGCAGAAACTTCCTAAACTATGTACATATTTGAAGGCTCTCTCAATGAAATCACCAAATAATGCAGGAAACAGAGTCCCAACAGGCTGTCTTTTGTCACCAAACGAAGTTTCCAGTACCAGGATTGAATTGCATCTAATTGAGTTGTTAGCCAAAGGGCTCCCATGGGAATCCCCTAAGAACCCAAGCTGTTGCCAAGACTGTAGGCTGCTCTCCACAAACTGACAGCAAGGCCCCATTTCTGAAGACAACACCTACATAATTCATCAAACATGGAGATGTTGAGCTGGTGTCTATGCAAAGCCCTATGTTCTAGCATCTTGGGTACAGATCTACAATGGTGGTGCAAAGTTTGTGGGAGTAACTAACCAATATCTGATTTGACTTAAGGCCCACTCCATGAGACAGAACCCATTCCCAACACTGCTTGTGTGACCAAGAACCAGAGACTAGATAGCCCAGGGACCTAGGGTAGAACCAAATATACTGTTCTAAAAACAAAACAAAAAAAGTAGCAATAAAATGACTCCTAACGACATTCTGCTGTACTCATAGATCAGTGCACAATTCAGAGAAGCTTTCTCTTGTAGCAGATGGGAAAAAAAACCACGGAAACCCACAGCCAGACATTATGTAGAGTGAAAGACCTTGGAACACTCATCCCTAAATGGGATATCTCCATCAGACCCTCTCTTCAGGGCTCAGGGAGCCCTGTGAGTAAAGAAGTGGAGTGTCCTTTGCCTATATATTATGGTTTCAAGTTTAGTGTTTTTATGAAATTCCTTAGTGTGTAAATAAGCAGGTCTCTTTCTTAGGCTCTCTCTTGGGCTCTTTCTCCTCTGTTTTGTCCAGTTCTGATGTATTAGTTCTTATTATATTTTATTATTATCTTATTATATTTTATTATTATCCCTAAGAAGCCTGTTTGTTCCCTAATGAAAGAGAGAAAGTAGGTGGATCCTGGTGGGAGGGGAGGTGGAGAGGAGAGGGAGGAGTAGAGGGAGGGGGAAACCTAATCAGGATATATTATTGTGAGAAAAAGGTATTTTTTCAATAAAAGGAAAAAATGTAAAGAAAGAAAGAAAGGAAGGAAGGAAGGAAGGAAGGAAGGAAGGAAGGAAGGAAGGAAGGAAGGATCACTTCCCTTTCCATCTCCAGTGGAGAAGTTGTCTAGTTCCCAGGTGAGGCTGTGATGTCTACAGTGTTTTTGTGATACAGTTGGGTGTCTCCAATGTGGGAGTGTGTAATTTAACTTATCAAAGATCATTTTCTCCATGACCTATACAATGACAAGGGAAAGCATTATTCATTCCCCAGCCACATGTGAGAACATGGCTAGCAGCAGCATCTACGAAGCAGGAAGTGTCCCTTGCCAGATCCCACCATACTGATCTCAGGCTCCCATCCTCCAGAACTGAGTGGAGGGATGTCTGTTGCTGACAAGCCACCAGTCTGTTGCTTTCTCACTGCGTTCCCCTCCCCTCCCCTCCCCAAGGTCCTGAGGAATTGTGGGATATTGGATCACACTGTGACACCCTGGTTTTGCCTTAGTGATGGTTCCTAAAAGATCAAGGGAACTACTTGGCCTGCTAAAGGCGACAGTGTGGAGTTCTGCCTCCATCCCTTCACTGCTGACAGTCTCACTGTTCCCTGGCTACTCACCATCTGAGTGATGCTCCTAGTTTGTCAGAAGGCTGGGGACCCCTGGAGCAGCCGGTACTTGGTTGGGTCCTAGGAGGAAGGACACATTAAAACAGTAGTTACTAGTTGGATCTGATGGTACACACTGTCATCCCCTTGGGCAGCTGGAGAAGAAGGACAAGTTCAAGTTCAAGTTCAGCCTGGGCAACATACTGAGACTCTGTCTTGAAACAAAGCAAAAATCATGATAACTAAAAGAGAGAGAAAGAAAATCCAGTCAAAACCTCAGGCTTAAGATTTGCAAAGAGTTTTCTTTGAGACCTCTGTGCTTGCAAACTGAGGCCTGTAAAGGAAGCCTTGGCAAGGTTCTTCTCACGGGATTCCCACACCCTGTACTACCACCAAACCCACAGCTCTTTTATGTGTTCAAAAGCGCGTTATCGGACTTTAAAGATAGTCTGTTGCCTGCAGAGAAAAGGAATTCTTTTGCAGCATCTTTTCACAGCTCTGTTCTTTGCTCCAAGCAGATCGATAAGCTAAGGGGTGTTTAGGGAAACAGGCGCTGCTCATTCTGTGAGCCGGAGCTTCTGAAAGCGGTGGGATGCAAAGCTGGTCTAGAATTGTCCCAACATCATTTTGCATCTAAACACAAGTACATATTCATTTACTCCATGTTCTGGTTTGCTTCCAATTGCTGTGATAAAACACAAACTAAGAACAGCTTGGGGAAGGAAAGGGTTATTTGGCTTACATGTCCCAATCATAGTCCATCACTGAGGGAAGTCAGGGAAAGGACTCTGAAGCAGAAGCCACGGAGAAGCAGAGGGGAGCACTGCTTACTGGCTTGCTCCCCATGGCTTGCTCAGCATGCTTTCTTACACAACCCAGGGCCCCCTGCCCAGGGTTGGCACCACCTACAGTGAACTGGTCCCTTTCACGTTAATCACTAATCAAGAAAATTAAAGGCATTTTCTCATCTGAGGTCCCTCTTCCCAGATGACTCTAACGTGTGTCAAGTTGACATAAAACTAACCAGGACAGTTTAGATCCCTGAAATGATGCCTCTGTGGTTGTCACGGCTTTCTGTTTCCTCTCTCCTCTTCTCCAGGAGGTGGGGCATAGTCTTTGTGCTGACCAAAGCAGGTGAGATGCCTGAGATCACTCCTCTGTCATGTATAGCCCTTGACTGCCAACTTGTCTTCTCTTCCAGGTCACGGTATGTTTTCGGTTTCCTTCTCTGCCCCTACATGTACCACATATAGTTGTAGAATTAGGGCCCATGTGGAATCCCACAGGGGAGCAGAGGCTTTGAGTATGTGCAGTGTGTCTTTGCTGGGCCTCAGTGCACAGCTCAGGTTTAACTGGGGGTGGAGGGAGCAGGGTCTTGTGACAATGACTCCTCCTGCACTGGAAACTCCCAAACATCACAAGGGAGATCACACAGTGAGTGCCAAGCTCCTGCTGAGTCTGTGGTTCCAAAGCTCACTGTAGTATTTGTTTGTTTGTTTATTTATTTATGCTGGCAATGGAATTGTTGTAGGAATTCTTGCCATCCATCTCCTCCCTATAAGAGTCCAAACATACCAAAGTATGATTCACCAAAGTCCAACTTGGGGACCAATCTGTTTATTGCCTGGCTTACAAAACATGGGTAAAGGGGTGACTTACAGGAGTGTGGGTAAATCTTAGCGGCTGCACCACCAGAAAGTTTCACCAGCATTGAAGACTATTCCTCGTAGCTGCATGGAGAGTACCCCAGCCCCACCCCAGTGTCTCAGTCAGCCTCCCAGCCTCTGTGTACTCTAGCACCTCCCGGGACCAGAAGGTCACATGCAATTAGGGCAGAATTACATGTAAATGGCAGAGAGGTCCAGCTAGGATCTCAGCTGAAGGTCCAGTGATCCTTCCCCACCTCTTATGAGGGACCATGAACAAGTCCAATCTTGGGGCCCTTGCACAAGTCCCTAGGCTGTCCTGGTGACAATGATGGCTGTAATGGTCAGAGAATGGTGCTATATGGCAGGAACCCAGAACCTTGTCAAGCTTGGCAGGTGTCTTGTACTGAGCTCTTTTCTGAGGATGGAAGTTTCTGGGGAGAACTGCACTTCACACTGAACCGTCGGCAAAACTGATCCAAACTTCAATGCTGTGGAGAAGCTGAGATGTTGCAGGTGCAGAACCTAATTACAATTCATCTTGGGCTGTCGTTAGCCCCTTCATAGGCATCCCTTGCCCACCTCTGTGTCTGACCTAACATATCTGGGACTCACAAGTGAAAGGTTGTGGGATGTACCAACAGATACAACAGCTTCCGTAAACCAAAGGCCAAGGATCTCCTCTACTAGCACCTGAGGCCTACAGTGGTGCTGTTAGTCTGCTTTGCATTAGTCTGCCCACCTGACGTTCCTACCGATACATCTGAGAATTGCCTTTGTTCTGTGACCATAAAAAAAACCTTCATGAAACTGTTACCCTGTTGGAACATGAAATTTGGGGTATCCTGAATCTATGTTCCCAGGCCGTGGTCACTTCTCCAGAATTCCAGAATGAACTAGCTCTGTCCACTTGAGGTGAGAGTGGTGTTCTTACCCTGACATCTTCCTTTTCAACATTCATTTGATGGGTTGAGAACTACTATTGAGAATGGCAGTCTTCTGTTCACTGTCAGGCTGGGATCGCAGCTGACCAAACAGGTGTGTCGTTCTCTGTTGCAAATCATGGGCTGATTCGCTCCGCCAGGCATATTGCATAAAAGTGGCCCAAGTGGATCTGCCCTGCTCAGACAGGTCAGCTCTCGGGCCCTTCCAGCATGAAATCATTGGGAAATACTATTCTGACCCAGAGAGAAAACAGAGGAATAGACACGTCCTACCAGAACTGAAAGGTGAGTGGCTGAGAGCTGGTCTCAGGCAGAAACTAACATGCCTCCTCTGGCTTGGCTTTCCCCTTGTTTAAGTCAAGCAAAATCTGCACATAAGAATCAAAGAGGACACAGGAAAGGTGAGGTTTTGCATTTCAAACTAGTTTTGAAATACTGAGAATGCACCGGAGAAATGGATGATGTGAGTTATGGAAATCCTGTCAGTCTGGCTCTTTTAAATGAAGAAAAAGCTGATGATATACACAAGAAATAAAAAGCACTCCAAAAAATCCTTGAGAGATGATCAATCAAATTTTTTGTTGTTGTTAAAACAAAATTGATTTTTTTTGTATGCGGTTGGGGCCCATGTGCTCCAAGGTGAGCATTTGGAGGTCAGAACACCTCGTATGAGCTGGTTCTCTACTCCCACCACATGGGTGCTGGGGCTTGGCAGGAAAGAAGTGCCTTAACCTGATGAATTGTCTTAATGGTCCTTCCATAAAGTTTTAATTTTAAACTATCCACCTTATTAGATTGGGTTTTGAAAATCTTATATTGGGGGACAGTGCTGCTGAGACGTTCAGTTGGTAAAAGCTCTAGCCGCCCAAGCCAGACGACCTGAGTTTGATTTCTGAACTCATGGTAGAAGATGAGAACTGACCTCTGGAAGTTGTCCTTTGGAGCATTTATTGAACTGTTAATCCAAAGAGCAGGTTGTAGGTAATGTATGTTTAAAAAATACAAAACAGGTAGAATGTGGTGGCAGATGCCTACAATCACATCACTTGGGAAGTTGAGGCAAGTGGATAATAAACTGAAGGATGTCTCAAGCTACAAGACTTGTCACAAACAAGGCAATTATGATGAAACAGGCTCATCCCAAACACAATTTCATTTCCGCCCATATTCCCAAACTGGTTCTTTCTCCAGGGCTGCTCACATGCAGTGCCAATGATTGCCAGCAGGTGGCGCCATGAAGACTCAGGCAGGCCAGTAAGTAGATGAGAAAGCCAAGAAAGTGGTGTTCCTGCTCCTACCGTGACACATACAGTAAGGACATCTACGAAAGGCAAACCACGTCCTCCTTATTTCTTTCTATTTAAATATATTTGACATTCCATCTTTGATTAACATGTTTATATCTGAGGCATTTCTTTGTACACCACTACAGTGCCCTAGCACAGGGTACCATCACAGGCTAAGAAGATCCTAGAAGCATTATGTATGTCTTAATTGTCTTGGGAGCTTGGCAGGATAATTGAAGAATTCAAAGGTCAAAAAAAATCTACTTTGTCTTTCTTATTTTTCGAAAAACAGAAGTCCAGCAACACAAAGATTGATAGGAATACATTTTCCTTGTCTCTTCCACATGTTGTAATACACAGTAGAGATGTCAAGCTGACATGGCTTCGTTATGTCTTCTGTCTGATGGGAAACGTGCCTTAGTATGCCTACTAATAGAGATGCTAACTTCTAAAGAAAAACCAGGACTGGAGACAGAAAGTCAACACCGGAGAAAGCATTTCTCCCCAATGGTAAAAGCCAACTGCAAGATGCCAGGCCACACTGAACTAATCATCCACACTGAGCGCCTGCAAAGGGTCATATGAGAGAAGACCAATGGGACACTTTCTCTAGAGGAGAAGCTGGGGTCCTAGAACATCCAATCGTTGCTGTGGATTCATTATACCTTTTTAAATCTAACCTTACAAACAAGTGTAAAATCCAGAGACACAGGGACAGTTGTTTACCACTGGCAGTGGTATGTAGCCCAGGTTGGCCAAACCTCATTCCTCTGCTTCCTGAGTGCTAGGATTACATGTGTGAATCAGTAAGCTCAGCTAGCTCAACTGTAACATAGTTCTTTTAAGACAGGGTCTCACTGTGTAGCTCTCTCTCTCTCTCTCTCTCTCTCTCTCTCTCTCTCTCTCTCTCACACACACACACACACACACACACACACACACACACCAGAAGTCATCCAGGATTGTATATTTGGTGAGTTAGATAAAGCCTTCACCTTTCCTTGGAGTTATGCATCTGGGAGCACATAGGCAAGCTGTCTCCAGGTCTGAGCTCAGAAGGTTTCTATGCTGTTCTCTTACTTATCTGGGTTAACTACTTCTAGGCATTGCATATGTTTGTTTTAGTAATAAAAAACATCAGGAAACTTCATTGAAGCCTGGTTTACATAGTCAGTTCCAGGCCAGGGCCACATAGTGAGACCCTGTCTTAAAAGAAAAGAAACATGTTCAGCTGGGCTTGGTGCTTGCCCCTGTAATCCCAGCACTTGGGAGGCAGATGAAGGAGGGGACCAGTAGTTTGGCCAACCTGGGCTACACAGTAAGTTCTAGGTTAGTCTGAGTTATAAAAAGCTGATCTCTAAAAATTTTACGGAGGGGCTGGAGAAATGATTCAGGTTAAGAGCACTATCTGTTCTTCTGAAGGACCTGTCTTCTATTTCCAGCATCCACATGGCAGCTCACAGCCGTCTGTCACTCCAGTTCCAGGGGATCCTGACACCTTCTCTGGCCTACAGGGCCAACAGTTACTCATAGACAAATACATTAAAAAATTTACTGAGTGTTTGACGAGTGTGTGGTAATATATTGTGGACCCTAATAAAGTTTGCCTGAGGATCAGAGGACAGAGCTAGCCACTAGATTAGATATAGAGGTCAGACAGTGGTGGCACGCATCCTTAATCCTATCACTCAGGAAGCAGAGATCGGTCTGGATCTCTGTGAGTTCAAGGTTACACTAGAAACAGCCAGGCAGTGGTGGCACACACCTTTAATCCCAGTACTGGGAAGCACACACGCCTTTAAGCCCAGGAAATGACAGCAGAGTGGAGAAAGGTGTATAAGGCGAGAGGAAACAGGAGCTAAAGCAGTTCAGCCGAGAGCCTTTTGGGTGAGGACTCAGAGGCTTTCAGTCTGAGGATTTGGTGGAAACAGGATTGGCTGAGGAGTTGGCGAGGTGAGGTTGACTGTGGCTTGTTCTCCGATCTTTCAGCTTTCACCCTGATATCTGGTTCCAGGATTTTTATTATAATACCAATTAGACTTTGTGCTACACATGTGCTCACTGATTTTTGCCAACTTCACACAAACTTAAACATATCTGAGAAGAGGAAGACTTAATCGAGGAAATGCTTCCATCAGACGGACTGTAGGCACGTCTGGAGGGCATTTTCCTGATTGAGGATTTATTTATGTAGAAGGACCCAGCTCACTGGGTGGTGCCACCCCTGGGCTGATGGTCCTTGATGGTACAAGTGATCTGAGAAAGCCCTGGGAACAATGGAGTAAACAGCACTCCTCCATGGTCTCTACTCAGCTCCTGCTTCCAGGTTCCTGCCCTGAGTTCCTGGCTTCCCTTAGTGATGGAGCGAGTGTAACGTGAGAGGTGTAAACTGAAAACCCCTCTCCTCCCCTAGTTGCTTTTGACCATGGAGTTTTATCACAGCGATAGTAACCCTAGAAAAGATAACTGTTGTGGGATAATCATTCTGTACACTGTGAAGATGTGTCTTGGCCAAGACACCTTCTGATTGGTCTAATAAAGAGCTAAATGTGTTAGCAGATGAGTGATGCCATTCTGTACGCTGTGAATATGTGTTGCTCTGATTGGTTGATAAATAAAGCTGTTTGGCCAATGGTGAGAAGGAATAAGGTTAGCCAGGACTTTTTTTTTTTTTTTTTTTTTTCAGGATAAATGCTGAAAGATCAGAGAGACAAAGGAACAAGCCACAGCCACCTTGCACCTCACCAACTCCTTAGGCCAAAGGACTGAGCTCCTGTCTCCTCCTGCCTTATATTCCTTTTCTCCACTCAGCCATATCAACTCCTGTCTCAACCTTCTAAGTGCTGGGATTAAAGGTGTGAGCCACCACTACCTGGCCTCTATGGCTAACTAGCGGCTGGCTTTGCCCTCTGATCTTCAGGCAAGCTTTATTTGTTAGAGCATACACAAATATTACCACATTTCCCCCTTTGTCTAAAATTTTAAAAAGATATTACAACTAATATAAGGAAAACTATATACAATGAATACAATAACTATATATAATAAATAAGCAATAATTACATCAATAATGTCTAGTCTATTACCACTTGACAAATTCAGAGAAAATACTCCATTATTTATCCTATTTTGGTGAGTCCAAAATGTACTGAATTCACTTTCTTTTTTTTCATTTTTCTCTATTAAGAAACTTTCTACTCACTCCACATACTATCCACAGATCCCCCTCCTCCCTCCTCCCACCCCCCAGCCCTCTTTCTCAAGCCACCCCACATCCCCACATCCTCCAAATCAAGGTCTCCCATGGGGAGTCAACAGAGCCCAACACACAGAGCCTAGGCAGGTCCAAGGCCCTTCCCACTGCACCAAGGCTGTGCAAGGTGTCACACCATAGGCACTGGATTCCAGAAGCCTGCCCATAGACCAGGGACAGATCTTGATCCCCCTTAGGCAGGATATTTTAATGAGAGAGAGAGAGAGAGAGAAAGAGAGAGAGAGAGAGGAGAAAACAGAACAGAGGAGATGCTGCCAGTGCCACCAAGAGAAGCAAGATGTAAAGTACCACTAAGCCACAAGCCACATGGTGAAGTATAGATTTATAGAAATGGGTTAATTTAAGATATAAAAGCTAGCTAGCAAAAAGCCTACCATGGGCATGTTTTAAAAATAATATAAGCCTCTTTGTGTTTACTTGGGTCTGAACAGCTGCAACACTGAGGGGCCATGGACCAGGCGGGACACAGGAAAACTTTCAGCTACAGTTAGCATTCAGGCATTTACACTGGCCTGCTGTTGGGGACCTAGCAGGACATAGCAGCAGGACATAGCAGCAGCAGCAGCAGCAGCAGCAGCAGCAGCAGCAGCAGCAGCCAGGACACATCATCAGCTACAGCCACTCCCAGTTTGCACACACTACATCTCCTTCTAAAAGGCAAGCCCCTCGTGTGTGTGTGTGTGTGTGTGTGTGTGTGTGTGTGTGTGTGTGTGTGTCTGTCTGTCTGTCTGCCTCTGTGTGTGTCTGTCTGTGTGTGTGTGTGTGTGTGTGTGTGTGTGTGTCTGTTTGTCTCTCTCCCCACTCCCACTGCTCTTACCCCCAGAAGCTGGTCTTTGTGCCTCTGTACCTCTCCCCAATAAACCTCCAACATGAGCTCTTCTGCATGGTGTGACTTTCTGGTGCCCCTTGGCTCCAACCCACCAAGGTGGCTTTCCATTGCTAAACTAAACAACAAAATGGCCAATAGCTAGACAGGAGGGAACAGGCAGGATTTCTGAGGAGAGAGAGGAACTGGGGATGAATTTAAGCTCATGAGAGATGCCAGCAAGACACAGAGTAAGTTGGACATATAAAATGGAAGAGAGGTAAAAAGCCACGTGACAGAACGTAGATTAGTAGAAGCAGGTTAATTTAAGTTATTAGAGCTGTTGGGAACAAGCCTAAGCTAAAGGCCAAGTTTTCATAATTAATGATATATTTCTGTGTCAATATTTGGGGGCTTGTGGTCCCATGAGAAAGTACTACTATACACAACCATGTAGCTATAATAAGAGACTAAATATATAAGCATTTTATATACAGTATGAGCAAAATTAAATAAAATGATACATGTACTGGTTAGTTTTGTGTGTCAACTTGACACAAGCTAGAATCATCAGAAAGGAAGGAGCCTCAGTTGAGGAAATGCCTCCACAAGATCCAGCTGTAAGGCATTTTCTCAATTAGTGACCAATGGGGGGAGGGCCCAGCTCATTGTGGGTGGTGCCATCCCTAGGCTGGTGGTCCTGGGTTTTATAAGAAAGCAGGCTGAGCAAACCAGAGGAAGCAAGACAGTAAGCAGCTCCCCTCCATGGCCTCTGCATCAATTCCTGCCTCCAAATTCCAGCCCTGCTTGAATTCCTGTCCTGGCTTCCTCCAGCGATGGACTATGATCAGGAAGTGTAAGCCAAATAAACCATAACTAAGGCAACACACATTAATAAAGGAGATGCCTAGGTCACAGGTTACTGAATATCTGGGCAGTGGCTTCTGTGGTTTGAATGTATTCCCTCCTAAATTCAGATGTTCAAAAGGAATGGACAACGTGAAAGGATTAAGAGGCATGCCTTAATAGAGATTAGGTCTCAAGGGCTCTTCCCCTGGTGAATGGGCCTGTCCTCCTCTCAATGATGTGAGAACAGAATATTTCCTCCCTCCCAGGGATGCGGCCACACAGTACCACTTGGAAGTGTGGTCCCCATCAGACCCTGAACCTACTGTAGGCGCCTTTATCTTGGGCTTTGAGCTTCCAGTGCTAGAAGAAATAAACTTCTGCTCTTTATAAATTAGCCAATCAATGGTACTTGGTTACAGTAGCATAAAGGGACCAAGATAAAGGTTATCTTTGTTTTTCTCACTATTTCATATTTTCTACAATGAGCCTGCATTACCTTCAGTATCAGAAAACAATATTTTCAGTGGAAAAAGAATGAACTAGGACTCTTGTTATAATCAAAATGAACTCAAAGTGGATTAGAGACTTAGATGTAAAAACTAAATTATAAAATTTATAGAAGAAACCTTTGCCTTGTATTAACCAAAGATTACTTAGCAGACCAAAAATACAAGTCAAGGGGGGAAACTGGTAGACACACTTCATCTTAACTACAGACTTATTCTCTCCTTAAGAAAGGTTACAAATTTGAAGAGAAGCTGGGCATGGTGGTGCATGCCTTTAATCCCAGAATTCCACAGACAGAGGCAGGTAGATCTCTGAGCTTGAGGCTAGCCTGGTCTATAGAGCAAGTTCCACAACATCCAGAGCTACACTGAGATATCCTGTCTTGAAAAAAGTGAACACATGCATGTGCATGTGTGTACATGTGCACACACACACACACACACACACACACACACACACACTGAAGAGATTATTTCTGTTGTGGAATATTTAACTAGGCAAGATGTGCTAAATTTGTTTATGCTGCATTTGTTTAATTATGTAAAGATGTATTGCTGTTTTACCTTGCCTGCATAAGGCACCTGGTTGGTCTAATAAAAAGCTGAACAGCCAATAGCTAGGCAGTACAGGGATAGGCAGGGCTGGTGGGGTGGGCAGAGAGAATAAGTAGGAAAAGAAATCTAGGCTCAGGAATGAGAGAGAAGAGAGAATGAGGGAGAAAGAGAGGGAGACACCTGGGGCCAGTCAGCCAGGCAGCCACCAGCCAGCCAGGCACAGAGGAAATGGAAAAGTAAGACACACAGAATGAAAGAAAGGTAAAAAGCCCCGAGGCAAAACTTACATGAAGAGAAACAGGTTAAGTTACAAGAGCTGGCAAGGAACGAGCCTAAGCTAAGGCGGAGCATTCATAACTAATAATAGGTCTCCATGTTATGATTTGGGGCCTGGTGGTCTGAGAAAGCCTACTATACATGTCACCAACTGGAGAAAGTATTTTCAAAACACAAGCCTGTGTCCATCACATAAAAAGATTCTCAAAACTTGGTAAGAGAAGAAAATCCACCAAAAAATGGGCAAAGGGTTTGCACAGGTGTTACTAGCAAAGGTATGTAGGAACCAGAGCAGAGCAAAACACCCAGTGTCCTTAATTGTCACTAGGAAAATTCAAGTTAAAGCCACAGTGCAACACCAACCACTACACATCTGCTTCAATGGCCAAAATTGACTGTTTTTACAGACCAAACGGAAAGTTCTAAGTGCTGACAAGGACTGGGGCACTAGTGTCTCCCATGAGCTGCTAGTGCCCATGGGGGATATGGCCTCACTTTGAAAACCAGCAGGCAGTTCTTGGTGGATAAACTCAGGTTTCTCATGTTACCCAAAAATGTCACTTCTAAGTGTCTGCTTATCTGCTTGAGAGAAACAAAAACATGACTATGTCTGAGAATATTTGTCTTTCTTCCCCCTTTCTCCATCCCTTCTTCTCTCTCTCTCTCTCTCTCTCTTTCTCTCTCTCTCTCTCTCTCTCCTCTCTTGCCCTCCTCCTCTGCTTCATTTTTTAAAAAGACAGGGTCTCACACTGTATCCCACACTGGCCTTGAATTCATTATGTAGCTCAGGCTGTCTCACATTCAAGCCAATCCTGTTCTAGCCTGCTGAGTGCTGGAATGACAGGCCACTTGGCAAGGAGAGAACACAGTCACACCCCAGTGGAGAAATCCCAGATACACTGGGCTGAGGAAGAGTGCACCGGGCAAGATCACTTGTAAGACTTTCTAGAAAAGGCAACCAAAAGGCACACAGTGGACCAGAAGGGGTATAAAGCGCAGCTATTGGTACATCCTAGCTGAGGTGGGCTGTACCACTTACACTTTCACAGGACTTAGACCCACACTTAAGCAATGCTGGGTTCCTCTTTCATTGAGTTTCACGATTGTTGTTTCACGGTTGTTGTAAAGATGAAGGGATTCTGGAGCTGGGGTGTGGATGACTGTTCACCAATACGGCTGTTTTGGATGCCACTGCACTACACATTTCATGCTGTGTGTGTCCCACCCCAAGGACACAACTCCTTGACTGCTGTTCTGGGATTTATGTGTGCGGAGCAGTTGCTGGTAAAGCTGGTTTGTCTGACACACCACGTGTACCCTCCCAGCCTGACTCACTTTCTTGTCAATCATCAGGAGGCCTGGGAGGGAAGCCCTGCTTCAGGCCTGACTCATCTCTTACTGTTTCTGCTGTTGCTTTAAAAGGAGGGACCTAGTCATAGCTGAAGAAGTTGTGTCTTCTTGTCGGAGACACTGACCTAAGGGACTGTGATTAAATGACACAAACCAGAGATTTGTTTTCATCAGCCAAATCTATGAAAATTGAAAAAAAGAAGCCATGGTTCCATGCAGACAAAAAGCAATTACTGAAGACATGAACTAATAGGCAAGAGAAAACCCCCCTCACAGCAGCATCACTAGCCATAAACACAGGATCATGGGCTTAGGCAGCAGTGTTTGATGCTTGTTATAGTAACTATCGATTCAGACAGGAATCACTAGTGTTAACAAACCTCTTCAAGGTACTCTGTCGGAAGTGGGACATTCATGTGGTCTCATTGACTCCACAAGATGTGTGTTACATACAGAGTGAGAACTTCCAGGTGAAAAACAGGCCAATGTCACCTCACCACGGAATCTAAGCCACTGTCCCTATGAGTGTGCCCCCTCCCCCACATTGGCGATCAATGAAGACGCAGCTCATCCTGTGGTGTCACTACCAGCCTAAACCTGGACCAAGCCAGATACACTGAGGCACACCCTGCCAAGTCCTTTGTCAGTCTTCTCTGAATGAGGCGGGGACACAAATAACAGAGCTGGATGGAAGATACCTCAGCTTATTGAGATGCAGGATGTTGACTTTTTACTTTTGGTCTGTAACGGCTGAGCCATCTCTCCAGCCCAGGAACCTGACTTTTAAATGCAGCTTGTGACCTTGGGCCAGAAAAGCTCGTGGATTTTCCCACATTGGTATGTTGGGTTCTAGTCTGCCATTTTCATTTCTGTGAACACATCACAGTCTGTTTCTCCCTCTTCCTCCTCTCCCCTCTTCCTCCTGCTTTCCCTCCCTACTTCCCTCTCCTTCCCTTCCTGCTTTTGTTCCTTCTCCTCTTCCTCCCTTCTCTTTCTCTCCCCTTCCTCCTCTTCTTTCTCCTTCTAATTTGGTTTTCTACGTGCTTTGGTTTGGAAATTTTGTTGACTTTGCTCCTGTGACCGATGCTGCAAAAATAACTGGTTCGTATCTTACACATGCGCACAACTCTCCAGGTTATGTGGTTGTTTGGAGAGTCCACATTTGATGTTGCCAAGCCGCTCTCCACAATGGTTCCTCTACAGTGTTTCCAGCACCATGAACACCCTCACTGGCGCTAGTTGAACATCTCCACTCTGACCGGTGTGAAATGTGATTAATTTTATTTCTTCTATAGTATGAGCCTTAGCAGCTTCTCATATTGCTGCTAGCCACTGAGTTTCTTCATTTGTAATCTGTGTTTTTCTTTGCCTATTTTCCTGTTGGCCTATTTGTGTGTTTTTAGTAAGAGATTTGTAATGTACAGGGCACAGATTATTTGTTGAGTGAGCTGCAAATATCTTTTCTTGGTTTGTGGCTTGTATTTTCACATTTAAAAATAGATGTATATGTGTATGTCTTTGTGTGCCTGTGAGTACAGGTGTCCAAAGAAGCCAGAGGTGTCAGATCCCTGAGGAGTTGGAGTTGCAGACAGTTGTGAGCCACCCAGCATGGGTGCTGGAGACAAAACCATGTCCTCTGTGAGAACAGCACATGTTCTTGGTTGTGAGCCATCTCTCCAGCCTCATTTTTCACACTTTAAACGTCTACAGGTACAGAGCAATTTCTGTGTGTGCTTGTGTAGACATGTATGGGTGCATGTGGAGGCCAGAGGCCAGCCTCCAGGATGTCCAGTATCATTCCTTAGGAGCTATCCACATTGTATTTTGAGATAGGATCTCTCCCTGAGACCTGAGACTCACTAAGTAGGCTAGGCCCAATATCTGCCTTCTTTCTCTTCTCTGCTGGGATTCCATGAACATGCTACCAGACCCACCCTTTCTACATCCGTCCCTCACACTTGCAAGGCAAGCACGTTACTGACTGAGCTGTCTTCCCAGCTCTCTACCCACTTTTAATTTTAACCTAGTAGGGTTTGTTTTGAGAGAGTATCATGTGTATCAGGCTGGCTTCAAACTCACTATGTAGCCAAGGGTATCCTTGAATTGTTCCTCTCATCTTCAAGTTGAGTGTTAGTTTCCAGCTGTGAACCAGGATGCCCGTTTTATGCAGCCCTGAGGGTGGAACCCAGGGTTTCACTCACATTTGTTCATGCACTCTATAAAGCACCACCTCCCAGGCCAGATTCATCTTCAAATCAACTCAATGGTTCCACCATTCTCTTTGCCTTTGTTCTGCTTTATTTATTTATTTATTTATTTATTTATTTACTTACTTACTTACTTACTTACTTACTTACTTACTTTTCTTGCTGGGCATGGTGGCATGGCACACACTTTTAATTCCAGTACTTAGGAGGCAGAGGCTGGCAGATCTCTGTGACTTTGAAACTGGCCTGGTCTACATAGTGAGTTCCAGAATAGTCAGGGCTATAGAGAGATCCCATCTCAAAAAACCAAAATAAATAAAATTAAAAAAACTTTTCCTTCCTTCCTTCTTTGAAATAGGGTCTCCCTTGTATCACTGGTTACATGGACTTTGCTATGTCAATCAAGCTGGCCCCAAGCTTCCAGCTACCCTTCTGTCTTAACCTCCCAAGTGCTGTGATTACAGGCATGTGCCATCACACTAAGTTTTTCATATCTTGGTTTTTAGTCAATATTTATTTTACATGTATTTATTTTGCATGTGATGGGGTGCACAGGGGGGATACCTTGCAGGTATGGTTATCTGCTGTGGGATGTTCTGTATGTCAAATGTGTTGCTCTGATTGGTTAAAATAAATAAAGTACTGATTGGCCAGTAGCCAGGCAAGAAGCATAGGGTAGGCGGGACAAGGAAGAGGAGAAGGTGGGGAAGTGAAGGCTGAGGGGAGACGCTGCCAGCCACCGCCATGATAGAAAAGACATAAGGTACTGGAAAGCCACGAGCCACATGGCAAAGTATAGATTAATAGAAATGGGCTAAATATAAGAGTAAGAGCTAGACAATGGTAGGCCTGAGCTAATGGCCAAGCAGTTTCAATAATATGAATGTCTGTGTGTTTACTTTATAAGTGGGTTGTTGGACTAACAGGGCTTGGCGGGGGCTGGAGAGAAGCTCTCCAGCTACAGTTATCTTCTTCCACCATGGAGGTCCAGGACATAAAACTTAGGTCACCAGTTTCAGCAGCAAGTGCCTTTACAAGCTGAGCCATTTCTTCAACCCCCTCATCTTGATTTAGAATAACTCTTCCCTATCCACTGAACTGATATAATTCTACTAATAGGCAGCTGTGCTGTGGATATCGCTCTGTACAAATAAAATACTGTTTGGCCAATGGCTAGGCAGAAAGTATAGGCGGGACAAGAGAGAAGAGAATTCTGGGAAACAGAAAGCTGGAGGGAGACACCGCCAGCCGCCGCCATGAGAAGCAACATGTGGTAAGCCACAAGCCATGTGGCAAAGTATAGACTAACAGAAATGGGTTAATTTAAGATAGAAAAGGTAGATAACAAGCAGCCTGCCACGGGCATACAGTTTGTAAACAATATAAGTTTTTGTGTGCTTTCTTGGTTGGGTCTGAGCGACTGTGGGACTGGCAGGTGAGAGAGATTTGTCCTGACTATGGGCCAGGCAGGAAAACTCTAACTACACAGCTGCTTATCAAGACATTGATATTTCCCTGAAATGTTCCAAAGATCAGCAGCATGTTACCTTTGATGATCCCAACAAAGTCTGCTAATTGTCTAAAATGTTGTCACTGGCATCTCTTACTGTGCCTCGCTTATAAAATAAACTTTATCATAGGCATTTATATCGAGGAAGAGCATAAGACATAGAAGGGTCATTAGTCTGCCATTTCATTTACCCACTGGGTGTCAGAAAATGAGGGAACTACTGGATATATTATCTTCAAAGATAGTGGATAGATCTTCAAATTACAATAGAGTTAAAAATTGACAAAGCAAAAACCCAGCCAGACGTGGTAGTGCATGCCTGTAATCTAACAACTGAGCAGGAGAATCAGGAGTTCAAGGTCATCCTCAACTACATAGTTTGGGGCCAGCCTGAGTTACATAAGATCCTGTCTCAAAAAACAAAACAAGTCAGCTGGTGGTGGCACATGCCTTCAATACCAGCACCGGGGAGGCAGAGGCAGGTGGACCTCTGTGAGTTCGAGGCCAGCCCGGTATACAAAGCAAGCTCCAGGCCAGGCTCCAAAGCTACACAGAGAAACTCTGTCTCGAAAAACCAACAAAACAACAACAACAAGAAAAACAAGCACTGACGTAGGCCATGTGCCCTTTGAGCCTGGCTCAGGGCATGCACACAGCCCCACTTCTGCAGTCCCCTGCTGTCCACAGTGCTTGCCGCTGTGTTTGTGCTGCCCATCTCTCCAACTGTGTTCAAACTCCCAGGCAGAGATAACTCCAGCTGCTGTTAACCATGCTGTGGAGAATGCTATAAACCGGCAGCTGGCAAGTGGAATGCAAACAATAGTTGGCAAATGATTTTTGCATGGGGTTGTTTAGACTTCATGCCATGGGTCTAAAGCTCATAAGCCAGAAGTCCGCCGTCCTTCCTTTTTTTCTGCTGGTGGAAATCCCACTGTTTAGCTTGTACTTTAGGAAACTGACTTTGAGGTTGCAGGGTGTCTCGGGCCCCAGACCTCATTTCTGGCTGCTGCCTCTCTTCCTTTGAGCCTGGTGGTGCTCTGAGGGAAGGGCGCAGCCACTGGCAGTGCTCAGGCATTGCCTTCCCAACTCCAATCTGTGAGAAGATGGACTCCCACCACAGCTGTGGAGGCGAGGGTTCTGTGAAGGGTCCTCACTGGATCTATGCCACCTTTGAAGACCCTGGAGAGGTGAAGACAGGATTCTACCCAGGCTTCAGCTGCCAGAATTCTGCCCATTCTTCAACTAGGCTTTTTGGCTCAAGACACAGCCTCCCAGCTGTCCCTGCCAGTCACAAATTGGGTGGGGAGTTAAGGAGATAGCAATTGCCCCGAAGAAGGGGGTGATCTCCCTTCACAGAGAGAAAGATAACTATAGAATAGATAGAATATTTTCTTTAACTTTGCTAAATACAAATAGACTAGATATTATAACTCTAATTCCTGCTTGATAACTGTTCTATTATAGGTAATTTTACTATGTTAAAGTTAAAATCTTCCTTTTTGAGTAGACAGAAAAGGGGAAGTGTTGTGGGATGTCTTTCTGTATGCTGTGAATATGTATTGCTCTGGTTGGTTGATAAATAAAGCTGCGTTGGCACATGGCAAGGCAGCTTAGAGGCAGGTGGGAAATCTAAGCAGATACATGGAGAGAAGAAAGGAGAGGGGAGGGAGATGCCAGCCACCACCAAAGGAGCAGCAAGATGCCAGCAGACCGGTAATGCCATGGCCATGTGGCAACTTATAGATTATAAGAATAGGTTATAATCTTATAGAAATGGGTTAGTTGTAAGAGCTAGCTAGCAAGAAGCCTGACATAGGCCATATAATAAGCCTCTGAATGATTATTTTATAAATGCCCCAGAACTGCAGGGCTGGGTGGGACCAGAGAAACCTTCCGGCTACAGATAACATGGTCACCACATAGAATGATACACAGTCACCACACAGGATATGGATCCTGGTCTAGATAGCTTATGGGGCCTTGGCCAAACCTCTATTTATCCTCTATGATGTCAATATACTTATAAGCTACCAGATGAAAAAAATCCCATTATTTCATAACAAATGGGGGTCATGTGTTTCCTCCATTCTTAAAACCTTTGCCAGTACATTCATCTGTCCTAAACTTTAGAAGCTACCAGAACTCTACACACACTCATTGTGTAGCTATGTATGATTGCATCTTAGGAAATTTCAGTCACTTTCTCTAGACTTGTTGAATGACCCCTGTGAGGTCATTTAGTGATTCCGGGATTCTTGAGTATAAAAGGTCCTCTCTCTACAGTTGTTCTTGGTCCAAAGATCTAGGGTTTCAGGTGCTCATAGTCACCAAAGATGTAACTGGGTCAGGCCTCCAGCTTGTTGTCTTACACCAATGAATATTAAAGTTGAACTCTTATGGGACTAAACAAAGTGAAACACAAGCTTTCCTACGACTTATTAAGGAACAGTGAGGAATTAGGAAAAATGAAACCCTGGAAAGTGAGAGGAGTTCCCAGAAGAGAGAAAAGCCACTGAGCTTTCCTGTCTAGGGGTTTTTATAGAACCATTAGCAAGAGGCAGACTGAAGCCAAGGTAATCTTTATTGGTTCTCTGGGCTCTCATGAGCCAAACCAATGGAAAGCACACACCCTGTCTGCATGACCTCCTGGTCTAACCAGAAATGATTATCACGCTCTGTTCCGACACTACCCGCCCAGTAAAGGGTGGTGGAGTCACTCCTCTAGCCGTGTCTGACTTGTGCTTTGTTAGCCATTGACCTTGCTACCTAAGACCTGGCGGGTGTCTCAAGTCCTTTTTTCTTACAGCTGTAAGAAGCAGTTATAGTCATTCTTGGTCAACTTCGTGTCTGTAGGATGGTCTGGTCTCTTCCCTGAGTAGGTGGAGGCCGCTTGCTAGAAGCCAGTCTTACTTAGAATTTAATTTGTTACAGTTAGCTGCATTAGAAACAGGGATATATAAAAGAGCAGTGGTGCCTAGTTCCCTAAGTGTGCATGTGTTCCCTGACTGTGGTGGTCTGAATGAAAATGGCCCCCATAGGCTCATTGGGAGAGGCACTGTTAGGAGAAGTGGCCTTGTTGGAAGTATGTCACTGGGGGTGGGTTTTGGGGTTTCAAATGCTCAAGAAATGCCAAATCTCTCTCTCTCTCTCTCTCTCTCTCTCTCTCTCTCTCTCTCTCTCTCTCTCTCCTTGCTGTCTGCAGATCCAGATGTAGAAACTCTCAGCTACCTCTCCAGCACCATGTCTCCCTGCAGGCTGCAATGCTTCCTGCCATGATGATAATGGATTAAACTTCTGAACTGTAAGCCAGCCCCAACTAAATGTTTTCCTTTATGAGTTGCTGTGGTCAGGGTGTCTCTTCACAGCAATAGAACTCTAACTAAGACACTGAGGGTAAGGAGTATCTCACGGAAGCTAGCCAGCCATTCCCTGAGCATTGGCCTTGCTCCTTAAGAGTTTTCGCCTGCCTCTCATGAGGTCCACTTGGCTATCTTACAGCTATCTTCAAGCTTCTCTGCTTTTCCTGTCTAGTGCTCCTGGCCTCACCATTTTAACCCTAAGTTCCTTTTTAATCTTGATGTCTGTTCTCACTGTAACGTGTGAGCAATTTGTGGTTTTCACCATGGGCTCTGTTCTCTGCCTACTGACAACTGGCTCCTACCTCATCAGCATCATAAAATGCACCTAAGGAAAGCTCAGGGATGTCATGGGAGGTGACTTCATTAACAAAATTGCAGCCTAATTTTTTTCTCCTGAGACAGGATCTTAATACATCATGCCTGGCTCAATCTAACTTTTTAGTTGGAGTAATCAATGGCCAGGCTTATGTATCTAGCCAGTATCTGAGATGATCAAGTTGTAGCTATTAAAAGATGGTGCTAGTTTTTGAGTGGAGTATACTGATTTTTTTTTTTAATCATTAGCTTCTTTCAGTAAGAATATTTCAAAACATGACCTTGCTGTTTTGGTATCAGCCCAGATCTTCAGGCAGGTGCAAGGCTGGGACCCCCTTGTGGAGAGAGGCAATCTTTTTTTCTTCTATGGGTCAGTCTACTGCACAGCTGCAGGCCTGGGCTGTCTCAGAGTCAGAAGAGACATTTCATTTGTTTTTACACAATCCCTAATGTTAGTGTTAATGCCATTCAGTAATTTTATACTGTTTTCCATAATATGAAAAAAAATATCAGATCTACCTGGGCAGTGGTGGCAGTATGTGCCTTTGGGAGGTGGAGGCAGGTAGATCTGAGTTTGAGGCCAGTCTGGCCTATAGAGTGAGTTCCAGGACAGTCAGGGCTATGCAGAGAAACCTTGTTTCCAAAAAAAAAAAAAAAAAAAAAAAAAAAAACCCAAAACAAACACACAAACAATCAGATCTAAGAGCAGAGGGTGGACGAATGTCATTGTCCCCAGCACATCTGTGGAACTTTGTCTCCTGGATCTCCCATGTGAGCAGCAACAGAGGAATAGTAAAAGCTTGAGGGGTGGGAAGCCAGGCTGTGCACAGTGCCCACAATATACCACATCCAGATTAATGCTCTGTTCTTTCATGCTAGAAAAGAAAATCTTACCAGAGTAGCGCCAAATAACATGTCACATGGTAAGTCATCACTGACAGAGAAACTCGTTCCTGTTTCACAAGCAAATACCATTTGATTAGTGTTCTTGTCTCGGTTGTACTTTATCTCCTGTCATCTGGATGGGACTCTGGTGAGGCATGCTGCTTGTGTGCTAGAAGAACTGGAATTGGGGTCTGGAGAGGTGAAGCAGTGGTTAAGAGCACTTGCTGCTTTTGCAGAGGGCCCAGGTTCAGTTCCCAGCACCAACATGGTGGCTCACAACTCTCTATGACTCCGTTCAAGGGGATTCAACATTATCTTCAGGTTATTTTGGGAACTGGACAACTGTGGTGCACAGATATACATACAGGTAAAAAGCTCATACCCACACAATAGAAATAAATATCTCTTTTAAAAAAGAATTAGAACTGTCATTTCTCCATAATTAATGTACCCATTCTCACACTCTGCTTACAATTAGATGCATTGCTGTGCCAGGAGCTATGAAGCTCATGACCTTGGGCTTGTATTAGCTTCCACGGTGGACTGAATTTAGCAGGTGGTTCAGAAGTGAGTCTGTCATTTCTGTGAGGATTTCAGTTTCCATTTCTAAATGCATTATTTAACTGACATGTTTTAGAAATCATCCAATTCATATGGAGTATTTCAGTCTTATCAGTACACATTAGGATGATGTGGTTTTAATGGCTTTATAATGACTTGTTCTTAAAGTGAGAGGACAAAACCAGGCTAAGAATAAAGCAGCATAATAAGAGAATTCATTATGATTGAAAGTAGTAACTGGGAAGTAAAAAGGAAGATAGATGGTGTATTAGGTAGGGTTTTCAACAGAACCAATGAGTGTGTGTGTGTGTGTGTGTGTGTGTGTGAGATCCTCCTTTCCATCTCCTTACAGACATGTGCCACCATGCTCAGGTGGAGGGATTTTATGAGATCAGTTTACATAATGGGCGGGTACTCCGACAATGACTGCATTCTGGAGTGCCTGAGAACTCCGTAGCTGCTTACACACAGTTGGACTCTTCAGCAGTTGCAATCCATCCCTGAAGGCCTGGATGCTCTCTGAGACTGTCTGGCCTGAGTCCACAATGGGAGGCTGAATGACCTGGAGCATCATGTCAGCAGCAGAGATAGGCGTGCTTCTGGAGGAAGAAGCCAGGCTCCTGAAATACTATAGAGACCCACAGAGGTTTGCTAGTGAGAACTTACTCAGGATCTGAGAATCTGAGCTTGCTTCACCTAGCAGGGCTGCATAAGGGGATGATTTGACCATGGGCATGGTTACCAGGTGTTTGCAAGGGTCTCCACTTGGCTGTGTGGTGTGCTTTGATCTAGTAAGGGGAGGTCTTTTGCCCTGACCCTGGGCATTGTCATAAAAAGCCCTTTTGAATAAACAGAAAAGGCCATTGGGTATTGACCCAGGTCCTCCTGAAACCATCCTATGTTTCTGTCTTTCTCTTCTTTACTATCTTTCTATCTAATATTTTCTTATCCCTCTGTCCTCCTCAAAGGAACCCTTGAAGAAGTAAGAGCTGGTTTCCCACAAAACAGTACTTTCCCTCATTATATAAGCACTGTCCTCTGGACAGTGTTATCCAGCTTGAGGGCAGGTCTCTCTCCCTCAGTGAATACTCTCTGATCTACCCCAGAAATGCCTCCTAGGTAATTCCAAATCCTGTCAAGTTGTGCCAGCAAGACGGCTCGGTGGATAAAAGCCTTTGCTGCCCAAGCCTGGCAACCTCTGTTCTTTCTCCTAGAACCCACAGTGGAAGGAAAGAATTGACTCCCCTAATTATCCTTCTTTTGGCTTCCATAGTTGTCCCACCAATAATAATAAACACTACTAATAATACTACATTAACCATCGAGGATGAACGAACATGAGATTCTTTACAATAACTGCCTTTGAGAGGATTGTGCATCTGGTGCCTTATGTATACAAGAACACAACTGTGGAAAGTACTTGTGAGGGTTTCTCAGGCCACTTTTAGGAACAGGGATCATATTAGGGTTTCCCATGACCCCTTGAGTTTGATAATTTCCTGGAATAACTCCTAGAACTCAAGAGAGCACTATACTTATGACTGGGGTTTAAGTACAGCAGGAAAAACAACAACAACAACAACAACAACAACGAAGCTAGGCTAGCCAGAGGAGGGATCTAGGTAGCCATAAGCTACCTGGATACAAAGCCTCTGTGCTTTCTCTGAGGAAGCCTCCTTCTCCTTCTCCTTCCTTGATGCACACAACCAAAGGGCTTTGTGAGCACTGCATCTGCCTTGTGATCTGCTCTCTTTCATTCACCCCTGCTTTGGGCTTTGCCATCTCCTGCTTTTCCATGTTAATTCAGTTGTGCTGGTTACACACAGCTATGCACCGATATCCTCCATTTATGTGGTTCTGGGGCTTTAGGCAAGCAATCTGTCTACCAACTGAATTGCATCTCTAGCCCCTAATTACTATTGTTGTTGCTGTTAGTGACAGAGTCTTCCTGTGTAGCCTTAGCAGGCTTGCTGCTCATGGTCATTCTCCTGCCTCAGACTTTCTAATGCTGGAATTATAGGCTTGTGCCACCACAACTGGCTTTGAAAGTGGGTTCCAAATAACAACTTGATAGCAATCTTTTTATTAGAAGGCAATTTACATTATGACTCTTAATAACCTGTTAATAGCTAGTTTCTATCATTTAGTATTAATCCAGTTTCGATCTTTTCATAGTGTTTCCCTTTCATTGATTTCTACTTTTGGTGGTTGTCACTTTTTTGTTGTTCAATTTTCCTCTCTCCCCCACTTCGGTGAGAAAAATTCCAAGTGTGTTCTGTGGTATTGTGTTCCCAAAAATATTTTGCAGGTAATAAATTTATCTGGGGTCAGAGAACAGACAGCCACTAGATACAGAGCCACAAATGGTGGCTAGAAAATGGGAAGAGTAAGCCATAGCAGAAGTTGGGCAGTGGTAGCACACGCCTTTAATCCCAGCACTGGGAGGCAGAGCCAGGTGGATCTCTGTGAGTTCAAGGCCACCTTGGAAACAGCCAGGCACAGTGACACACGCCTTTAATCCCAGAAAGCGAACCTTTAATCCCAGGGAGTGGAGGCAGAAAGGGAAAGATTATACAAGGTGTGAAGACCAGAAACTAGAAGCACTTTGGCTGGTTAAGCATTCAGGTTTTCAAGCAGCACAGTTCAACTGAGAGCCATTGGGATGAGGATTCAGAAGCTTGCAGTCTGAGGAAGCAAGACCAGCTGAGGAACTGGCGAGGTGAGGTAGCTGTGGTTTGTTCTGTGTCTCTGATCTTCCTAATTCACCCCAATAACTGGCCTCAGATTTGATTTTATTGATAAGACTTTTAAGATTCCTGCTACAGTGTTCAGCATAACTCTTATTTTTCTCTTGTTTATTACATTTAATTGTGCATATGAAAAGGTGAAAGTGTTTATGCTGAATTCATCCTATGAGCAACATAAGGTCTTTAGTAGAATTACTCTGGCCACAGCCTCCTAACTTCCACTTGCTGTTTACTTGGTACTTCATACTTAGCCATTCCACAAACGGGACAAAAACAAATTCCACACTAGCTGTGACCTGGTTTCGTGTGGGAGTACCACGCACATTTGCTTCCCTTGGCATGCATGCTCTTGGGTCTTGTACTGGGGCCACTTGCCTCCTTCGGCAGTACTTCCTTTGCAGCCTCTTCTTCCGGGCTTGAGGTTGGAACACTAGTTTTGTTCCTCAGAGTATGGCTTTCTTGTTCCCTCATGATTGAAGACTGCACTGAGTGTTTGCAGTTCTCATCAAGAGCTCTAAAGATTCTCCTTCTGTTCTGGTTTCTATTTTTGTTACTAAAAGGTCTTTTCTTAGCTTGTCTTCACTGGGTAGATGACCAGATTGTTCTTTCTAACTACTGAAAATGTGTTATACTTAAATCTGTTGAGGAACAATTCATATAGAATGAGATGTGCATTTATGTATATGTGATCAGGGTTTCACCCTGTAGCTCAGGCTAGCCTTGAACTTAAAATACTCCTGCCATGTGCCACTATATCTGGCTGAACATTTCCATTATAATCACGATTGGATGAGCTTGATAGTTTTATATGTACTTGTGACTGATGGCACCTCCCCCTTTATTCCTTTGCATTGACCTTCCTCATTTGCAACCCTAGCAACCAGAGATCTGCTTCCTGTTTGTGGTGATATTTTGTTTGTGGTCTAACAAATAAAGCTTGTCTGAAGATCAGAGTGGGGAGCTAAGCCACTAGTTAGCAATGGTAGCACACACTTTTAATCCCAGGACTTGGGAGGCAGGGGCAGATGGATCTCTGTGAGTTTGAGACCACCCTCAGCTACACAAGATTGGTCCTGTCTAAAAGAGAAAGAGAGCCAGGCAGTGGTGGCACACACCTTAAATCCCAGCACTTGGGATCTCACGCCTTTGCTCCCAGTTCTTGGGAGGTATATACTCCTTTAATCCCAGCACTAGGGAGGTTGAGGTGGAAAGTGATATGGCTGGGCAGAGAAAAGGAATATAAGGCGGGAGGAGACAGGAGCTCAGGCCCTTTTTCAGCTGAGGAGTTGGAGGGGTGAGAGGTGTCTGTAGCTTGTTCCTTTGTCTCTCTAATCTTTCAGCATTTACCAGATATCTGGCTCTGTGTGCATTAGTTGTTTCGTCTGCTGATTGCTAAGTGATGCTCCATTATACATACATATTACTGTTGATGCACTGGTAGTGGATAGAAGCCATTGCACGTGGCAGTCTTGTAATTGTCAAAAACTCTTTCTTGCGCATCTTTTCATTTCTCTTGTTTAAAGAATTGGTAAATCACGACATTAGTCCTCTCATCACCTTATTGGAAATGTAACCTAGTGTCACATACATGCCAAGCAACTGTTTTACAACTGAGCTGTATCTCTAGCAAGTCTATTTTTACTTTAGAAAAATGCTAAACTCTTTCACAAAGTAGCCATACTACTTTAAAATCCTGCTAGCAATGCATGAGTTACAGTTGGTTACACTCAAAAGCTTATTTTGTCTTCCTTAGTGTTATACATCCTTGTGGATGCATACATGAATTTAAATGTGATATTAATTGGTCACAGTGACTAATGATGCATTTCATGTGCTTATTGGCCATAGATACCTTCTTCTGTGAGGTTCCTATATATTTTTTTCTTTCTCTATGTAGACCAGGCTGGCCTTAAATTTAGAGATCCCTCTGCCTTGATTCCTGAGTGCTGGAATGAAAGGTGTCCACCATCACACCCTGCTGTTTATCTTTTGTCCATCTGAAAAGAGTGTATTGTTTGTGTTCTTGTAACATTCTTTCTTCTTGTAAAATATTTTAAGCCTGGCAGTGATGGCGCATGTTTTAATCCCAGCACTTGGGAGGCAGAGCCAGGCGGATCTCTGTGAGTTTGAGGCCAGCCTGGTTTACAGAGGGAGATCCAGGACAGGCTCCAAAGCTACACAGAGAAACGCTGTCTTGAAACCCCTCCCCTGCCAAACAATTTTAAAAGTGTGTGTGTGTGTGTGTGTGTGTGTGTGTGTGTGTGTGTGTGTGAGTGTGTATCTGTGTGGGTATGTACATGAATACAGATGCCTGCAGAGGCCAAAAGAGGGTGTCAAATATCTTGAAACTGGAATTACAGACAGCTGTAGGCCACCAACATGGGTGCTGGTAACCAAACTTGGGTCCTTTGTAAGAGCAGTCAGTCTATGCTCAAAACCGTTTAGCCTTCTCTCCGGCTCCCAGCTTCATTCTTGTCTTCATTCTTGTGCTTTGTAGCAGGTTCTTAGTTATGTGTGTGTGTCTCACACATATTTCTTCCTTTGCCTGGCTTGCTTTTTCTTTAGTTAAGGGTGCTCTTTTGAGAGCAGAAGTTGAAGTTTTTAGGAAACCTACTTTTCAATTTTATTCTATAGTTTACTTTCTATTCCATTAAAAAAAAACTTTGTCAAACCAAATGCCATGAATATTTTTTTCTAGAAGAGTGGTCTCAATCTTCCTAATGCTGCAACCCTTTAACATAATTCTTCATGTTTTGGTGACTCCCAACCATAAAATTATTTTTGTTGCTACTTCATAACTGTAATTTTGCTGTTATGAATCATGATGTAATTATCTGTGTTTTCTGATGGTCTGAGGCAATCCCTGTGAAAAGGCTTTTTGACCTTTCAAAAGGGGTCCTGACCCACAGGTTGAGAAACCATTCTATAATGTTATCACCTCAGTTTGCATGCACAGGTATATAATACATACGTTGTTGATTCCTGTGTGGGGGTATAGTCAGGGTTGAGGTGGGGCTTTTCAGGATGGCTATGCAGTCATTTCAGACCATCTGCTAGATGAGACTAAACTATATTCCTATTGATACTGAGGATTGAAACCAGGTTCTTACATATGCCGATTAAATGATCTACTGCTGAGCTATGTCCGTAACCTTTACCCAGTTGCACAGGCTTTGATACGTGCACAGTCATGTATGGGATGCCACAGAGCTATATTGGATAGGCAGTCATCCTAACTCTCTATGTGACAGTTCTGTATAATCTGCTTCTCATCACCTTACCACCTGACAACCACTGACTAGCTTCCTCGTTCTACAGTTTTACCTTTTCCAGAACATATATGAACTATGAAGTGCTCAGCCTTCTGAACATATAGCAAAATGTATTTAAAATCCATCCACGCTGCTGTGTGAATCGACAGCTCATTAATTATTCGGGAGTTGTAGTCTATGACATGAACATACCAATTTATCCAGTCACCTACTGGAGGATGATTATTATTTCTGATACAGATAAGCATGCTACAAGCACTCACATGCAAGTTTTAAACCCTCACAGGCTTTTCTGTGAAAAAAAAAAACCAAAAAACCAAAAAACAAGTCTTTAGTTCACTTGGGTAAATACCTAAAAGAGGCATTGCTGGATTGTATAATAAGTGTACTTCAAAATATTATGTTGTGTGTATGTCCTGGCAGTGCATGGAGGTCAGAGAATAAGCTGTGGACATCGGTTCTTTCCTTCTTTTTACTATATGGGTTATGGGAATTAAACTCAGGTTGTCAGGTTCAGTGCATTTACCTGCTGGGCCATCTCACTGGTCAGATAAATATACTTTTATTTTTTAAAGAAATTGCTAGGTTTTCCCAAAGAAGCTGCACATATTTTGCATGTTCATTAGCAACTTTAAGGATGGTTTATTTTGGATTCAGGTTTCAGGGGGTACAGTCCAACCTGGTGGTGGGGCATCATGGCCAGACTGGTTCATTGGAAGCTTGCTGCATAGCTTACTCATACTTTGGCTGATTAGAAAGTAGAGATTGGTCTGAATGAGGGTGGGCTGTAACCTTCAAAGGCCTTCCCCTAGTGTCCTACTTCTGCCAGCCAGGGTAACTTTAAAGGTTTCACAGCCTTGAAATAGCACCTTCAGAGCAGAGGGGATCAAGTGTTCAGACACATGGAGCTATGGGGCACATTTCAGACGCGCAGGTGGTTCCAGTTCCTCTAGTGGTATCTTATCTGTCACATGTGCTGTGGTCCATTGGTTGTTATTTCCATTGTCCACTCTTGACCTGGATTTTGGCTTCTCTTCCTGCTGCATTCTTGACAGACTCAGCCTCTCACGACTGCCACCTGAATCCACCAGTTACTTGCACTGGACTTTTAATTGTCTTTCTATTTTCTTGAGGCAGGGTTTAACTGTGAATTCCTGGCTGGCCTGGAACTTGCAATATAGACCGGGCTGGCCACTCACTTGAAGCAATCAGCAATCTTTCTGTTTTTGCCTCTCAAGCGCTGGTGTTATAGGTATGTGTCACCCTGCCCACATGCACAGTCTTTGAGACTTGTTTAAAAATTGTTTCTGAGCTGGGCAGCGGTGGTGCACGCCTTTAATCCCAGCACTTGGGAGGCAGAGGCAGGTGGATCTCTGTGAGGTCAAGGCCAGCCTGGTCTACAGAGTGAGATCCAGGACAGGCACCAAAACTACACAGAGAAAACCTGTCTTGGAAAACAAAGAAAAAAATTGTTTCTTTCTCCTTTTTGGTGGTAGGGATGAAGCTATGGCCTCATACATGCTACACCAGTACTTTATCACCGAGCCACACCCCCCTAGTCCTTTAACACAGTAGGAGAGGGGAGAAGGGAAGTCTATGGATAATGATCAGGCCTCTATGTTGGGCAGGCAGCCCCTGAATCTTGGGGTGTGGTGGGGTTTCTAGTACTCCTACTTCAGTTGCTGTGCTGGATGAGCATGTGCTTCTGTTTCTCTCTTCTCTGTGCTCTCCCACAGTGTTACTGGTTTTCCTCGGTGCCCTGGGGCGTGACTACTTTTTGTTCTTGTCACATATCTGCTTTTATTGAAAACAGCAAGTGGGAAACTTGTAGCAATGGTTAAAAAAACCCCTAATTTACAAAAGCAGGGACTTGGTGAAGCTGCCTGGTGGGTACTCTTGGGGACTCATATGTAGATGCCAACCCAGAGCAGGAGGAAGAGGACTCTGAGGCCTGTGAAGAGTGAGGCCACCAAGGAGATGAGGAGCTCTTTCGAAGTATCACGTGTGTACTTGGTAGAGGTGACCTCGTAAACCAAGAATCAGGAGGGGAAGAAGATGCCAATGGCAAGAAGTACCACAGCCAGGCTTGGGAAGACAGCCCAGTTGACTGGGCTGGTGTACCTACTCATGGTCTCAAGCTCCATTTTGCTCCACACACGGTAAACCACCGACCGGTCCACCACCAGAAGATGTGGCTTCGCTTTTTGTTGCTCCCCTCCATGAAGATTGAGAATCTTTTCATAAGGATAAAAAGGGAGATGTGTGTGGGTGGAATTTCTTAAGTGGCCACCGTTCCCTTCTTCAGCCATCACAGTGCTGGGCAGTCTCAGGATTCTCCCTACCTTTCATGAGTACATGATCTAGTTCATGGAGAAGCCTGCAAGGGAGGCAGTGTTTTTACTCTATGGCTAGTCCACACATGACATTTACAAGTTCATTAAATGTTTCTGAATTGTAAGCTTGGCAGTGACGCTCTTCTGAGCTCTGTACATCTCTGTGATAGAACTAGGAATTTCTGATCTTTTATTCCTATCCACTAAGTACTTTATTTCAAGCATAGCTCTAGAAAGTTTACTTCATATCATCTATTATTTCCTTATTTGGACCTTATTTCCCTCTTATTCTTTTTTTTTTTTTTGAAACAGGGTTTCTCTGTGTAGCTTTGCGCCTTTTCTGGAGCTCACGTGGTAGCCCAGGTTGGCCTTGAACTCACGGAGATCCGCCTGGCTCTGCCTCCCGAGTGCTGGGATTAAAGGCGTGCGCCACCACCGACCGCCCGGCCCCCCTCTTATTCTTTGAAGATACTTATAATTGTTTGAAATTCTTTGTAATTCCATTGATTATCTTTCTTCTAGAATTGATCATATATGCTGCTTCTTTTTAATAAAGGTTTAAATTTTTCTTATGTGTATATGTGTGTATTGTTTTTTAACTAAGTCTCTATCGTTCTATTTTATCAATAAAGACTCAGGAGGCAGATGCTGGGGTGAAAACCTGCTAGCTCAGAGAGGCAGAGAAAGCACCCAGCTGCTTTCTCCTCCGCCACTGTTCCAGAAAGAGATTTTTCCTATACCATCTCAAGCGAAAACTCCTCCAACCAGATATCCCGGCCTTCTATTTCCTCTCCATCTCTCAATCAGTCCTCCTGACTCCCTCTTTCTATGTTTTTTTTTTTTTGTTTGTTTTGTTTTTTTCCCTGTCAACTGGTTGTTTACTCTGCCTCTAGCTATGGTTGACTTGATTTAATCCTGTTTACAATATTCAAGAAGAAAGCTTTTGGATTAAATGTGTGTGCTAGGGCTGAGCCACACCACAGCTAGGAACAGGTTTCTCCAGTAAATACCGCAATCTCGGGGGTCACAGTGTGATCAAATACACTTGGGAGTCCAGGAAAGGGTGTCAGATCCCCTGGAGCTGGAGTTCTAGGTGGTCGTGAGCTGCCTGACAGCGGTACTAGGAACTGAACACTGGTCCTCTGCAAGTGTAGTAAATGCCTTTAACCACTGAGCCATCTCTCTAGCTCCATGTTTGGCTTCTTCACTAATCATTTTGGGTTAAATGCACGACTTTGTGAATTTTGAGTAGATACCCATCCCCAACCCTGTGTATATTATGCAAAAGCATTCTTCTTACATATCAATCACAACAATCAAAACCAGGAAATTAACTGTCATATTCCACCTCGCTAATCCTGAGGCCTTCCTATTTTCACGAGTTGTCCCACTAATGCACCTCACTCTGGGAGACCCATTTCAGAGTCATGTGCTGCACTTGGTTGTCATGACTTCTTTATCCTGGGACTCCACCTCAGTTTTTCCCTGACCTTCACAAATCTGATGCTTTTGAAGATTACAAATCCGCATAGAAGAACATCTTTCAGGACGACCTTGCCATGGTTTCTCAACAATTGACTCAGGTAGACATCTTTAATGAGATTACCATGACAGACATACTGTTCTCCCATTGCCTTCTGTAGATACACATCATTTTTATTCACTCATGATTGAAGTGTTTAATTAATTCAGGTGGAGTTTTCTGAGTTTTTCCCCAATAGAAATCATTCTTTTAGAGTATAGGGTTGAAAAGCCAAAACTTGGGTGCTAGGTGTTGCAGTGCTCTTGGGCTGGTCTCCTCTAGGCTCTCTTGGTAGACTTCTGAAGTCAATTCCCAAGTACACACACACGGGGAGAGAGAGGCAGAGAGAGAGAGGCAGAGAGAGAGAGACAGAGAGAGAGAGAGAGAGAGAGAGAGAGAGGGAGAGAGAGGGAGAGAGAGAGAGAGAGAGAGAGAGGGAGACTTACATAGCCATCTTCCATGAAGGCACGATATCTCAAAGTCCACTTAGGTACTCATTGAGGGTAGGAAGCCTTCTTGGCTGACATATGAGCCAGCATATCTCACAACAGCTCTGAGGGTCTATTTTTAAACCCTCGTATTTAGGTAGTATCCTCAAGTAGAAGTGCATAAAGGAATGGCTTCCTGCTAGGTGTTTCAGGATTGTTCACTGCTCTGAAGCCAGAAGCATTGTACTACTCAGGGATCACTTTCACAAGCAGTGCAGTTTGGTATCCTAATTGACACCGAACCTCAACAGGTTTCTACAGAGTTGGCCGGAAGTGGTATGTAGTGATGAGGAAAAAGGAGTTTAAATCTGTACATAGTAAGTGATCAAATCTCTAAATATTGAATGTTCATATTGTAATGTTTTTCTAGTGAATGTTTGATTAAAAAAAAAAAAAAAAGTTTAGAGCTTCCAGTCCTGGAGAATTTCAGTTTTAGGTGTTTCATAATTCAGATACATGTCTTTTTTTCATATGTAATATGGCTATAACGTATTACGAGGTAATTTTATCATTGTGAATCTTTTTAAAATGTTTTTCTCAAGATCACCACTGCAATCATCTTGAAAAAACTCTGAATTGGGCATTCCATCTTGCGCAGTGCAATTAGTGAATTAGTGAAAGGTAACAAGAGGTTCAAGCAGTTTAGATATGAATTTATTAATGCGCCAGGCTTACTTTTATTGGGCAGTGACTTCATGAGTTAAATGAAAGTGTTTTTTAAAAAAAGAAAACAATTTCTGTTTCTTAGATGAACATTATTTATTCGTTACTTATAAAATCAGAAATGTTTATCTCCTCCAACATTTTATGAAGAAAAATTTCAATGAAACAACGGCGGAAGTTTATAGGAGACATTCTTTCAGCCCCCATGACTTCCCGTGAACGTCGACTCTGTCGGGAATGCTCACTGAGCCAGTGACCAGCCTCCATCCTGGCCTCTCCAGGAGCCCACCTGCGCTGCCCCTTAGCCTTCCCAGCTCACTTCTGCCCCGACACCTCCCTTCTAAGGCGCCAGGCCTGGACGCTTCCTGGGATGCTCAGGGTCGGTCTGTGAGGCTATGGTTCCCAGCCTCGCCTCATCCCGGCGCCCAGGACCACTGCAACACACCTCAGCTCCTTTGGCTGGACTCAGCCAGCCTGCGCTAACGCGCGTGCGCGAAGGCGGCGTTCCCGCGCACCATCCCGGGTCGCGCGGAAGCCAGACTGGGCCGTTACCACCGCGGGCCGCGCGCTTCAGCTCCTCCACCTGCCACGGCGGGGAGGCCGTCGTAAAGCGCAGCCGTGCCGACTGCTGCAAGGCGACTTATGACGGCCTCCGGTTTGACTTACGGCGTGCGGCCGTGCACACTCCTCCCGTTCGGATCCTCGGCCTTCTCGCCTGGCGGAGACCGTGTCTGTGCGCCGGTCCCGTTAGCGCGCGCCGCCGGGCACGGCCGGGCTCCGGGGACCTCGGGCGCCCGCCTGCCGCCGGCCAGCTCTTCCGCCCGCCTTCCTCCCGGCGTGCACTGCGGCGCGGCCATGTTGCCGTAGTGTTGTTTTCTTCCTGCGGAGGCGAGAGGCCGCTGCGGACCGCGACGCGCGGGCCTCGCCTCTGCTCGCTCGCGGGCTCCGGCCCTCGCCGCTCCCCCGCCTCTCCGGCCCGCACCAGCGCCGTCGGCCGCCAGAGGCTCGGGGGACGGCTGAAGGCCGGGCCCGGGGACCACCATGGCGGCCGCTCTGGGCGCGGGCGGAGGAGCAGGCGCTGGAGGTACGTGGGCCGCGGTTGGCGCCGTGGGCCGGGCAGCCTTTGTGTAGGGCTTTCGTGTCGCCCCGCCACAGCCGGAGCCGTCCTGGGCCTGCCTGTGCCGACCAGGCCGGGAGCGCGGAGCGTTAGGCTCGTGGCGGCGCCGCGAGGTCGGCGGCGAGCCCGTGACGGGGTCGGGGGTCGGGGGTCGGGCGGCCCTGGCGATTTCTAGCCTCCCTGGAAGATTCTCCCCTGGTTAGCGGCAAGTCGCCCAGTCAGAATGCAAGAGAAATTTCGCAGCTTATTAGAGTGCTTTAAATAAACCCATTGTCATCTGAGGAAAACCTGTGAGTGGCTATGTGCTTGCGAGGATGAAGATAGGGCACAAAGGTTTAGTTACGGAACCAGTTTCTTGGGTATTTGTTTCGCCATTGTAAACGGTATGGAAAGACTAACCAGTTTTAAATAAAACCACATTCTGTTGAATGAGAGTGTTTTTGAAAAATGTGAAGCTGAAAATGACGTTTCAGGACTTGGATCAAAGGAGACCCCTGGTAAAGTGTGGACAACAAAAGCATTTGCCACCAGCTTGCTCTTGAACTTAGACACTGCACCTTCCAGAGGCGTTTTGTGATGCTTCCAGATGGGCGGGCATATTAAAACAACCCTGCTTAGGGATTCTGGCCTAAATATCAAAATATTTGTATGATAAACGCAAAAATAAAACGGCAGAGGCTACATGCCAGAATGTCGTTTCTGGAGAGGATGTGGTATGGTCTGTGTCATTGCCAGCTATTACATAGATGATTTTTTTTTTTAAACATACGAATCTGAGGCTTTCTAGTTAAATCTTTAAAATACATTTTATCTGCCTTGAGTAGAGAAGGTAAAAATTAAAGTTTTATATGTGAGTCCCAATGTTATGGACACCCTTATATCAAAGTTGTCTTAAGTGAAAGATGAAGATATTTTAATTTTCCATTTGTTTTTCACTAGTGTGCATTGAGGCCTTCCAGAGGCTTTGTGGCATATGAAGACATGACATGGATGGCTTAGGGACTGTGTGCTTGTGTGTTTAAGTTTCTCATTAAGTCTTAAAATAGTAAGTACTGGTAAATAGCCACATAAACAAGATTAGGAAGCTATGTATTAATTTTTAGGCCTGGAAATTTGAGGGTTGTAATTTTAGAGGGCTAGATAGGTTTTCTGGAAGTTTGGAATTTTTCTTTCATTTTTATTACCCTGCCAGCGTTCACATTTCTTAGACTCAACCCAAACAGTTCTGTGTGAGTTGGTCCCTGTGTGAGTTGGTCCCTGGCACTCACCATCCCTGCAGCCTGCGCTCTTTCTGCCCTCTTTCTTGTAGGGCTGTCTCCTGATTCAGTAGGTTCAGCCTCCTAAGTGAGGAGGCCTCACCAGAGAAATCATTGGCTTATATGTGTTTTCCTTCTATGCTTCCCTGTCCATCTAGTAGCGCTCCTGTTTTCCCTTGAATGTTTATCTGAATCTGTAGTTTTGGTTTTTTTTTGGCTTTTTGAGTAACTTGTAAGACCTGTGAGAACAAGCATGTCTGCCTGCATTACCATGCACCCCAAGTTCCTGGTCCATAGTATGTGTTCAACAAATACTCGACAAAGGAATTAGAGATTGAAATGTTCCCTTAGTAAATCTGGACAAAAAAAGTACTGTGTCCTTTTGTCCACTAGGTCCATATGTTTGCTGTATAACCAACAAAACCATTACATTGGAAATATTTACATTGTAGGTAATACCTTCTTTGTATCTAGGTTACTTACTTGGTACCTCAGTTTAGCATATTACCTAGCACAATGGCTTTCAGACTTTATAGTTACAGCTCACATTCATATTGACATCGTGATAAAGTACTTGCACAAATTTCATGGCTAGTTCTAGTGGGTACTATGTGCCAAGCTTTCAGATTTCTGTTTCATTACATCAAAAGGCTGTTGTGTACCTGGTATGAGCTTGTAATACCAACATTTGGGAAGTTGAGGTGCAAAGGTGGTGAGTTTGAGGCCACCCTGGGTTGCATAGTGAGTGCCTGTCTTTACTCCCTCCCTCAACAAAACCTGATTGCAGCCTAATCTAACTTGGTTATTGAACTAAATCCATTAAATATCCCAGAATTGTCAGTTTAAAATCACCTCATGTATTGTAATGTTTTCATTATTTTCATTTTCATATGAAAAAAGAAGCATGAGAGTCTTGATGGTAAAGAGAATATTGGACATTGGTGATAAGCATAAATGTAGAAGTAGGCCTTTAAGGACACATATTGTAGAGCAAATAATAAATTTCAAGATCTAGTGCTTGCTTTGTAGTATAAAATACAAAGTCAAAATGAAAAGTCAGAACATAAATTTTAACAAAAATCCTCCAAGCTGATTTGTACGTTAAGTCCTAACAGTTCATAAAACAGTTCATGAACTGGGTTAGGATGAGTGCCCTATCTCATAATTTAACAGTATTCTTGGACTTCAAATACACTGATTTTTTTTTTTTTTTTTTTTTTTAGGTGAGGAAAATAAAAAGTACTTGTGAAATTTTGTTTCTTGGGTAGATCTTACTGAAGAAAAAGATTGAGTCAAGACTTTTCAGATATACCTAATATAATAAGCCCAGTGTCAACATTTATCCACATTTTGATGTTCCTTGACTCACACAACTTTTATTGTTTTTTGAGGCAGTGTCTCTCTGTGTAGCCCTGGCTGTCCTGGAATTCATTAGGTAGAGCAAGCTGACCTTGAACTCAGAGAGAGTCTGTCTACCTCTGCCTTTAAGTGCTGGGACTAAGGTATATCACTACACACAGCAAATTTATGACTCACATATGTCCCAGTACCAAATATGACTCAAAATTGAATTTAATGGGTTATCAAGATGTTTCACTGGGCAAAGGCACTTGATGCCAACTCTGACAACATGAGTTCCATCCCTGGAAATCCATCCATCCCAGTGGAAGGAGAGAACTGACTCCAGGTTGTTCTGTGACCTCATGTGAGTGGTGACATGTACCCACAATAAATAGGTAAACTTAAAAAATGAATTTAAACATTTAACCTTTGATACAGTCTAGCTAACTGTAAATGTGCTCAGAAAGCAGTATTGACAGTGCATGTTAGTCTGAGAGACGCTGAGAATTCATAGTTCCTGATCATGCTCCCTTTGGGTAGGAAGTCTGGAATACATTAATTTCTGTATGCTGATTGTTAGGTGGTGTGTGACAGCTTAATCCTCAACAATTTTTAAACCTTTTTTAAAGATTCATTTTCATTTTATATGTATGGATGTTTTGCCTACATTTGTGAGGGGTCTAGAAGGCCCAGGGTATCAGACTCCCTAGAACTGGAGTTATGGACAGATTTATGTGAGCCACCATGCAAGTCATGGGAACTGAACCAGGATCTTCTGGAAGAGCAACCTGTAACTGCTGAGCAATCTCTAGCTCCTCCTTTAAAATTTTAGCTTCATCAAAAAGAAATTGGGAGGTGGAGAGGACTTTGAGACAGCTTTGGCTAGCCTCTTGAATTCAGAGGTCTGCCTGCCTCTGTCTTCTAGTGCTGGGATTAAAGGCATGTATGTCACCATGCCTAGCTATTTTTAAGATTGATTTTTTAATTGTGTGTGTGTGTGTATGTATGCATATATGTGTACATGTAACTGAAGGTGCCTGTGAAGGCCAGAGGTGTTTGATCCCCTGGACCGAGAGTTACAAGTAGTTGCAAGCTGCCCAGTGTGGGTGCTGAGAATCCAGCTCCAATCCTCTGCAAGAGCAATAAACTCTTAACTGCTGGAGCCATTTCTTCAAGGATAGTTTATCAGATACAGAATTTTTGGCTTGGTCTTTCCTTTTCTTTCTGCATGTTAAGTATTTCATTGTACTGCATTCTGGGCTCTGATTAGGAATAGAATTAAATATAACCAAGGACCTTTGTATGTGAGAGGTCACTTGGGAATTTCAAAACCTTTGGCTTTGGTTTTGAGAGAGTTTGGTCTTATATGTATACCATTGTTGGTATGGACCTCTTGAGTCGTCCCTGCTGGAGTTCACAAAGTTCCTAGGGTTTGTAGGCTCATCTAATTTGGAAATTTAGGGCCATTTCTTCCGGTCTTGCTCACTTTGTCTTCTCTGTCACTCTTCAGTGTGTGCTCTGATACTCTGGATGGTGTTGTTAGCTTCTCTAAGTCTTTGTTCATTTTTTTAAAAATATTTTTTCAGGGTTGAGGATTTAGCTCAGTGGTAGAGCACTTGGCTAGCAAGCGCAAGGCCCGGGGTTCGATCCTCAGCTTAAAAAAATATTTTTTTTTCCTTTAGCTACTTAGAGTGTATAATGTCAGTACTTTTTAAAAATGACTCCGTTTTGGGACTGAAAACAGGTCATTTTGAATGTTATAGTGAAGTAATTTGGGAAATTTTAGGATGTATCTACTCCCTTGGCTGCTTATGACTTGTGATTTGTCTGTTTTTTAAAATAACTTTTCCAAACTGATTTCACAGAGACTGCTCTTTTTGTGTAGTTACTTATGTCTCCACCTGTCATCTTAGTGCTCAACCAGTGAACTGACATATTTTCTTATATTTCTGGAACCAAATAATAAAAAGCACACCCTGTTTAGTAAATTGGCAGTAGCTGAAGTACTTCAGTGTTCATTAGGCCATCTGTAACTCTGCCTTACTCTACTTTCTGCTTACCAGAGCCCTATCAGCAGCCAGAGATGTAAATCTTCCAAGAGTGTATTTAGACCTGGGCATACATAAGGTGCTCTTGATTCCCAATTATACATCAGTGCTCTTCAGAACCTTTTTCTCACCTGCAGCCTCCTCTTTTCCAGGCTTTTTGGTAGGTGTATTGTTTCCTCTGTCTACAGTTGGTCACAGTTGCTTTGGATCACTACTGCCTGGATTGCCACTTTAACTCTGAGCTCCAAGAGGGTAAAATAAAGGCAGCCTCTCAGTTTACCTCAGAGATCCAAGGGCAGGTCTCAGTGCAGTCAGGTGCTTTGAGGGTGTGAACAGCACTGTTAGTCTTGGGAAGCCCTGGGAACATTGCATGCATACCCTGTTGCTGCTGGGTGCTGGGCTGGGGAATGGGTTTGTGGTTTGTGGTAACAGAATTCACAGCACTGCATGCTACAGTTTACTAGCTGTTTTCTGTTTGAAGCTCCAAGTTTTTTTTTGTTTTTTTTTTTTTTGTTTTGTTTTGTGTGTGTGTGTGTGTGTGTGTGTGTGTGTGTGTGTGTATAAGATTCCAGGGTTCAAGGAAAGTTGATTCTGGCAGTTGGTAGTTTTTGTCAGTTTAATGTTGCCTCAGTGGCCAGACAGGTTCTATTCCACTGTCTCTAACAAGTTAAAAGAATTTTACAGTGACAATAAGGCGTGTTTGTCACTCCCCCATGTGTGTTATGTAGGTGTTCATGTGAGTGTGTACACGTGTGTGTGTGTGTGTGTGTGTGTGTGTGTGTGTGTATGTGTGTGTAGGACAGTGGTGTATGTATCACTTCGCCACCTTTTTTTGGGAATGATCTCACTGCACATGGAACTCATCCATTTGTTTGAGTTAGGCTGGCCGGCCAGTGAACTCGAGGGATTTGCCCTTCTCTGTCCCCTCCCATCCCCTAGCACTGGGGTTACAGATTCAAAACCATCTGGTCCAGTTTTATGTGGGTGTCGGGGATCTGAACAAAGTCTTTATGCTTGTGTGGCAGACACTTTATCAACTAAGACATCTTCCCAGTCCTTGAGTATAGTTTTTCATATCTGGAAATATCTTGTTTACATGACCACCTTGGAAAGTAATCCTGTGAACATGTAAGTTACTTTAAAGGGTGCTTTCTGGGTTGTGTGATTACAGATCAGCTCTGGCCTTGTTACCGGACTGCTGTCCTGGATAGTAGTGCTGTATTCCAGTAAATGTTTGCTTACATGAATGGGCTGTTGCTAAATTTAAATAAACATATATCACTGCTACTTGTCCCATGGCCAAAGTTTGCTGACTCATAGATGGACAATTACTAGATCCTGGTCTTAAGCTAACCCAAGGGTCTGGAAGATGACTTGATGAGAAGAGTAAGTAAAAGTTGTTTGTGCTCATCGTAGGCACCATTTATCATGTGCTAGAAACCTGCATCACCCAGCAAGAGGCCTTTAGGTTTTCTTGTTAGAATGAGCTAGGTAGTGTGGGATTTAGACTTAGAGCATCGAAGCAGGGATGTCCCCTTTTGTTTTATTGGGTGCTCCCTATTCTTGTAACATCTGGACTAAGGCAAATTGTCTTCCCTTATTTGTGTTCTTCATGACTGGTAGGTGTAAACTAGCATGACTGATACAAACTGGAATTTTAAAAATAACTTATCTCTAACCTGGAAGATGAGTGGAGAAAATATAAGAACAGAAACAGGTTTCGGGGCACTTAGTTTGCTTCTAAAGATTTTGAGCTAGAACTATTACACTGAATACAATGCCTTCAAGGTGTCCATGCTATAGCACGCAACAGAGTTGCTCCCACCCTCCAGTGTGTACATGTATACATGTGTGTGGAGGCTAGAGGTCGATATTGATGCCTTAGTAACTCTCCACTTTATCTATCTTTCTGTCTACCTACCTGCCTACCTACCTACCTACCTACCTACCTACCTACGTATCTATTTATTTGGGACAGAGCCTCTCACTGAACTCGGGGATCTTTGATTGGCTAGATTGGTTGACTATCAAGCTCTAGGCATCTAATAGGATGGATGCTGCTGGGCCTAGCTTTTTATGTTGGAAGCTGGGGATCCAAAATCAGGTCCTCATGCTTGCATACTAAGTACGTTAGCCACTGAGCCATCTCCGCAGTTGCAGAATTTCCTTCAACTTTTAAACAATTATACAATCCTCTCTTGTGTGTATAAAACATGTTTTCTCTGACTGTACTTGAATTTCCACCTTTTGTTTACTAAAGAGACACTGTTGTGATCACTGATACAGAAATAACTTCAAGCTCTGTATTGCTTGTTTCAGGTGTATTGTCTGGTTTTGGAGCCCAGTCTAATAAAAATGACTTTATCTGAATGAATTATATTTGCAAATTCTTTGCTGTTTCTAAATAAGGGCACATTCTGAGGTTCTGGTAATCAAGATTTTTGATGGGCACTAATTGTAGTATGATGAAAGGAAGTCTGGCTTTGTTTCTGGTTCCGATGCAGAGTTATTAAAACTCTGGGAATTTATTATCTTTTTTGCTAATGAAATGAGGGAGAGGGGTTTCCATAGCTGTGGGAATGGAGGCTGGTTATTTGAAAAATCAGCCATGTGTGTTTAAGGAGTTAGAACTTACAACTTCAACTTCTAACCTCCAAGGAATGCAGTCACAGTCAATGCACTTATCGTGGACACATCTGTGAGCTGAGAGGGTGGCATACATTCCCTGGCTCTTCACTAGCTCCTCACTCAATTGTCTTTGTAAAATTAAAAGGTACTTTGACTTGTAGATTGCACGGATTTAAACAATCACTCTGTAACATCAGTACTTCCTTTTAATTCTGACAACCCCAGAGTTAGGGCTCCATTCCACACACAGTACTGCTCCTGCTGAACATGGTGAATGAGGTCCAGGCTATCCACTGTTAATGCTTGGGCATGCTCAGGTTCTACAGTTTAGTGAAATAGTTTACAGGGAAAAAAAGAGTTCTGTCTGGCTTGTTTTTACTTGCTGTATTGTGCCTGTTGGGGAGTAGATGCTGTAGGTTCTGATGGTGTCCAGTTTGTTAGATCTTCCATTGGTTTTGGATTTACTGTTACATGAAAGAATGTTTGCCTAGCCCAGGAATAAAGACTTTCTTTTTGTGCTTTAGCGGAGTATTGATTCAGATTCACTTTATTTAATTTTTATCATGGCCATGCAGTGTTGGTGAATTTTCCCTTCCCTTGTATTGAAGTATTTAAAGATAACTCTGTTGGGTCACTGAGTAGGAAGGGATTTCAATACACACATTAAAAAAAGGATAGAATAGTCTTTGCAGAAATGGTTTGGAAGTCATTTAATGGATGACAGCCTTCATGAGTAATAGCAGTAACCATGGCCATGGGAGAGGTTGTTACTCTGTTGCAGTATTTAAGATACATAGTTTTAAATGAAAAAAATCAGTTTGTACAAAGAACCCAGGAAAGGATGACCTATTTCCAGGAGGAAAAGAAATAGAAACCATCCACTAGAAGGCCCAGAAACGCTTTGAAGTAACTGTCTTAAACACTCAAATTGCTTTAATAAATCCTAGGCCACAAAAGAAGAAACCAAAACAAATGAACAAGCATACACTGAAAGAATCCTGGAGAACAGTGTGCTCAGAAATGGGACAGAGCAATAAAGATAAATTACAAAGAGGAAGCAAGGGACAATTCCCTTTTTTTGGTTTTTTGAGACAGGGTTTCTCTGTGGCTTTGTGCCATTCCTGGAGCTCGCTCCATAGACCAGGATGGCCTTGAACTCACAAAGATCCACCTGGCTCTGCCTCCCGAGTGCTGGGATTAAAGGTGTGCGTGTGCGCCACCACCGCCCGGTGCAAGGGACAATTCTAGAGCTAAAAAGTACAGTTTCTGAAATAAACTCTGGGCAGTTCAGTAGGAGATTGAACAAATGTGGAGGTCTGTGAGAGTATCCATTTAATGGAGAAGGGGGTAAAAGCCTGTAGGATCTGTGGGATACCATGAAGTGTATGTACCTCTAAACACATGTACACACCCAGGAGGAGAGCACAGGGAGTGGCAGACAAGGATAAGTACCCCCCTGATTCAGGTGAAAGGCATAACTCTGCATATCTAAATAACACAAGTGAGTAGCCTGATGGAAACAGATTTACAGTGAGGAGACTGGAAGCGCCCTACTCTGGATACCATACTCTTCCAGTTCTGGTGGTACTTGTCTAGAAGCCTCACTGTTTGGCCTTACATGGTCCTTTCTCCTGTGTATGTCTTATCTCCAAATCTTCTTTTCCTCACAAGGACATTAGCCATTGATTTAGTGTCCTCTTAATGTCCAGTATTACCTCAACTTGAAATCATTTCCATCTTATTTCAAAAAAGGTAACAGGGAGTTATTTTCACATAATATTTTATAGCACATAATTCAATTAATGTGGATCTGCTAGACACAGAGATCTTGTTTGTGTGGTTTTTTGTGCATGTTATTTTCATCTCTGTGAAGGATAGTTTTCCAGGATAAAAGGCACTCTGAGTTCTGTTATCCTGCTGCAACCCCAGCTTCTGGTTCTGATGATGAGCCACATTTTCTGTGGTTACCTTGTAGTGATGAGGCCTTCTCTGCTTTCCAGATTTTCTCTTTGCCTTTGGGACATTTTAATTAGTATGTGTGTCTCTTTTTATTGTGTTGTAAATTAGTTGTACTTTTCTAGATATGAAGGCCGATTTAAAAAAAAAAATTGGGGAAGTTTTTAGCCATGTCTTCAGGTATTTTTCCTGCTCCTTTGTACCCTCTTTCTGTTATTTCTCTTGTGTTTATATTTATGGGATAGTGATGGTCCAGATTTTCTGCAATAGTGGTCATTTGATGTTACTTTCTATTTTGCCAGCTTGAATTTGCTTTTTTTTTTTTTTTAAATGTATACAGAAGAGGGCGCCAGATCTCATTACAGATGGTTGTGAGCCACCATGTAGGTGCTGGGAATTGAACTCAGGACCTCTGGAAGAACAGTTGGTGCTCTTAACCTCTGAGCCATCTTTCCAGCCCTTGAATCTGCTTTTATGACTGATGTAAATGAATTTTGTTTGTTTGTTTGAGACAGAGTCTCACACTGTAACCCTGGCTTTCCTAGAACTTACTTCATATCTTTGGCTGGCCTCAAACTTATGGCAATTGACCTGCCCCTCCACCTTTCTGTGGCTTCTGGGGGTTGAACTCTGATCTTCAGGCCCAGTGACAAGCACCTTTATCCCTGCTGAGCCATCTTTTCAGTCCTCCTGTTAGTTTTAATTTCAAGATTTATTTGGTTTTGTACTGGTTTGCTTCTTTATCTGTTCTTTGCTGTGGCATTGCTACCTTACTTTTTGATTCTTCTGGTTTCATTTAGTTCTTTGAACATAAATAATCTGTGATGGCTACTTAAATGTTTTTATGAACCTCTCATAGGTAGTTTCTGCTGCCTGCTTCTTCCCATCCCATGTATGAAGGATTATACCTTCTGCTTCTTTGTCTGCTGTGTCATAAGACTTTTCCTGGGGAGAGGGAACACACACACACCCTCACCCTCTCTGTCTGTCTGTCTCTCTCTGTGTCGTCATCGTCCCCCCCACCCCCCCACCCCCGCTTCTCACCTGCTCACTCCAGACCAAAGTCCAGCTTGGTGAACCATTGAGTTCTATGGGGGTTATTTAACAGGAATATAGGTTAGAGGTTTCTTACAGGAGCAGAAATGATTCAAAGACAGCTGCATCACTAAATCCCACCCCAGCCTGGGTGATAGCCCACAAAAGCTGAGAACCTGGAGCTCACTATACAGTATGTTGTAAAGTGTCTTTCAAGTGACTCAGTTGGTTCAGATCTTTTCAGGGTAACTGGTCTGGTCTGATTTCAAGATTTGCAGTTTGTATTGTCTGAATGACTCTCAGCAGTCTTTATTGTTTGCTCTTGGGAGGGAGGGGCTTAGTGAATCTGGTCAGTTTTAGGGACTTTCTGAAGCTATCATGAGTTATATACCTTGGACTTAAGAATTTTCCCTTTAGGATGGACTATTTCAATCTCAAGGAAACTTCTAAGCCCCCCCCCCCCCCCCTACCCCCCGTCTTTTTTCCCCCTGGAAATGGGCATTTGAGAGAATACCTTAGAGTGACTGTGGGTGCTGGCTTGCCTACTCCTTCTCCCTGGGTTTCTTGCTGTTCTTTGCTTGTTGGTTCCTTTGCTGATTGCTTGTTACCTACAAGTTGGGAAGCTTCTGTTTTCCCCTTCAGCAGGGACATCTTGGTTGAGTGCCCCACTGGTGAGTCTTGGTGTAGGAGAAGGGTTCCTTCCCCACTGATATCCCCTATAGCTGAGCCTCAGCAGCAGATAGGTTGGTGATGGGATACCAGAGGTTCTAGCCCTCATTGAGGGAGCAAGGAGCTCTGTGATTTTGGAGGAACAGGAGAACCCTTGCTGCCACAGCTTTGAACAGACATGTAGTCAATTTCTGTAATATGTGTCTTTCATTTGTTACTTATCCTTAGAATCATCTCAGAGACTTTATATGGTCATTTTTCTTTGTTTTTTGAGACAGGGTTTGTTTCTCTGTGTAGCTTTGTGCCTTTCCTGGAACTCACTTTGTAGACCAGGCTAGCCTTGAACTCACAGAGATCCGCTCGCCTCTGCCTCCTGAGTGCTGGGATAAAAGGCGTTAAAAACAGGTTTTATTTGTTTGTTTTGTTTTTTTCGAGACAGTGTCTCACTATGTAGCCTTGGCTGTCCTGAAACTCACACTATGTAGATGGGGCTGACCTCACAGAGATCCACCTGCCTCTGCCTCCCAAATGCTGGGATTAAGAGTGTGCGCCACTAAACTAAAAACAGTTTTTATCAGGTTCTCTCAGGAGTCTAATCTGGATAAGGGTTGATATGATTGATGGTTTTGTTAGAATCTTAGTGTTTAATTTTTCAGTCTGAGCTAGAGAGATGCCCTAGGCAATAGGAATTTGTGTTACCCAAGTGTTCTGGGTCTCTTTCTTTGCAATTCCCCTGTCCCCGCCTCCCAGCATGTCTCACATGAAAACTTTAGTCTCAGTTCTTAGTGTTTCCTAACATTAAAAATAACCATCAAGTGCCTTTCCTATTATACAAATATAGTCAAATTTAAACTTCCAGCAAATTTGTGAGGTAAATAATAGATTATTATTTTTTTTATAAAATAAAAACAAGTGCTCTGTTTCTGAGCTATCTTAGTGGCCTCTTGCCATGTTGAGATGTGAGCGGTGCTCAGAGTGGAAATGCACTTAGGACTTCATATGAAGCAAAACGCTCGCTGCTGCCTTCTGTTCTGATTCCGTGCCTTAACGGTCATACTTTGGATATAACATAATATAATATAAGTTAATAACAGTTAAAATTTTGTCCCTTAAGGTTTGACAGTTTTTGCTTTTTATAAAGTGGCCAGTAAATAGAAAACTTTTATATAGCTTGCATTCTATTTTTGTTATTTAGAAAAATGTGAAAGCTGAAAAATTAATATTATAGGAGTCTCTAATTTAAAAAAAAATCACTTAACTCCTTTTGTGCAGTAAAAAGTTATAATTTAAAAAATACTGTTTTCACTGAATTTTCATACCTAGTATTCAATAAATTTTTGGGTTGCTTTTATTTTATTAAATAAAACATTTTACTAATGCTTCAGGATGGTTGAGGATTTCTGATTGCTGTATGGGGAACTTTGTATCTGGAGGTGAAGCTGGACTCCTAAGGAGGCTGGTACCCTAGTTGATTTTGTCTTTTGTCTGCCTTGATTTAACAAAACTGACTTGAGTGGACTCTTCTTCACAGATGATGACTTTGACCAGTTTGACAAGCCTGGCGCAGAGCGGTCCTGGAGAAGAAGAGCTGCCGACGAGGACTGGGACAGGTGTGTGCACACTTGGGCTTCCCTAGGGTGTCAGTGTCATATCTGTGACCGTCCGATGGATACAGAGATCTTTACCAAAGATAGTGTGCTGGCCCTTTGGTGCCCTGTCCTACATCAGTCTCCCTGTGGGGCTAATAGGAGGTCTCTTCAGGCCTCACTAGGGCCCAGTCCAAGCTTGTGTTGTAGGTAGCTGTATGGAGCATGAATTTGCTTTCTCTCTGTTTATAGAACACCACCACAACCATTTGGATGCCACAGTACCTTTTGCTATGTATCCTGCCCAGTAGCTGTTGAGATTTGAAATTTTTGCAATTTTAATATGTATTGATTTTTAACTTCATTTCCCTAACTAGTAATGTAGGTGAACATAAGTGCTTAATAGTCTGCACTTGCACACACATTGGAAAACATTGGTGATGGCTGATGTCAGCTCAGTGTGCCTCGGGGGATCTCTACTTTAGAGGAGGGGTGCTGGAAGTGTACAGGCTGGCTGTGTTAGGTGCTGAGGCGAGTGAACAAAAACTATACTACGATTATGTGCTGATTTTGTTTAAGAACAAGTGCCTATAGAAGTTTACAGAATGATTTACAATGGAATCTTGGATGATCAACATAAGGTTGACTATCCTTTCCTGACTCATTCAGTGCATCAGTCAGGATGCTAGAGAAAGGACTGTTAGGGTGTGGAAGAAATGTATCTTATTTGTGTGGGTGGATGGGAGAGGTATGTATGTATTATATGGTTCTGACAGAGTTAAGTTTTTAACAGGGTATAGTTACCTGAAATTGATTATACCAATTGATATTTAACTTATTCAGACTTTCAGGCACATGTGAATGTATACTATAGCACATTGAACCCAATGTACTGTCACCCATGTGATGATCAGTTTTTATCTGTACAGTCTGCAAACCCCTGAAATCAGAAGTAGTTTCACCTGGAAACATTTGAGACTATTTCTTAAAATACAGTGTTTACACACACAGCCACATTGAGTTCAAGAGAAATCCATGAGTATTTATACATTTCTAGCTAGTGTTCATTTTTGCTCTTTTACCTCTTAGGTTTGCATTTGTGCCTGTGTCAGTGTGTTCTCACACAGTGCAGGTACATGACTGCTTTTCTGTGGTTTGAAATTATATCCAGATAAAGGTCCTTCCCGTGGGTGTTTTCTGTTACTACAGTGATGTGCTTGGACAGTCAACATAGGAAGTTGTGGTTTTGGGCTCATAGTTTTAGAGGCTCTAGTTCATGATGGAGTGGCCCATTAGCTTTGGGCCTCTGATGAGGAAGCACATCATGGTAGAGGTACATCCAAGTAAAACCACTCGTATTATGAGCCAGGATTGTACTCATGTCCCACTATCCCCTGTGAACCTTCCTAGGACCTCTCACTAGGTCCTGTCTCCTCAGAGTCTCATTACTTTTACCAGCACCACCCTGGAGACCATGTTTTTAACTGAATCATGACATTCGGAGTCCATTTATCAAAACCAAAGCCTTGAGTTCTTTGTGAGAGGAACAAAACAATATATTTTCTAGGATTTCTGCTTGACTGCTTAGTTTTAGATAGTCTAACCCTTTGTGTTTTATGTAAATGAATATAGGTGTAGATGTTGTTCACATTGAAGTCTTAGTGTAGGGAGTAAAGGTATGTGGAAGTCTCTTGTGTCTGTCCTGTACCTCCACTTCTGGAGAACTTAAAGTAGTCACAGAAGTTGCTGTAATGTGTCTATTAACTAGGAAGTCTTCCAAGGCACAGAGTAGACAGGAGATTTTCATCTGCCCATTTCCAAAGTCATTACCTGCAGCAACTTCTGCTCCTGAGCATTGTTTTAGAATAATTTTAAGTCATAGACTCTTAGGTCAGTTGTGTTTAACCTTCCATAGTTATTCTCTTAGTGGTGGTCAGATTGTCCTAATAGTCCCTCAGTTGGCATTTATCCTGGTTGGCTCCTAAGTCTGTCTGATGTTAGGATTTGTAGTTTGGGGCAGCTTCCTTCCTTCCTGCTCTGCTGTGTGAGGCAGCCTGGTTTTATTACTCTCCTCAGTGTGGGTAGCAGTTGTCTCTGTTTGTGAACCAGCTTCTGTCCCACATGGTCTTCAGTAAGATGTTTGCACATTCAAGATTCAGTGTTATGCACGTTTTTGATATTATTTAAGCATAAAATACCTTCTGCCTCCTTGCATAATGGACAAGTTTAGAAGTTTGGAAGAGTGATTGTTAAGAAAACCTGCTCTAGTGTTGTATCAGTGGAGATTTGCAAGAAAATACCATGATGCTGGCTCAGCATCTGAAAAAATTTTAAGTTCAAGCAAGACAGAAACACATTGAGAAGGTCTTAACTGAAAATCATTTGATGAATGCTTATTTAGAGAGCAGGCTTAAAGAATGAGGAGGACGCCCAGAACACAGTAGTTCCTACCCAGGCGCCATGGTAAGGCAGGTCTGGGGAGCCAGGAAAGTTGTAGTGGTGGTGGTGGGGGCTATCCTTATACTGCCTTCGATTGGTGGTGATGATAAATCTTCCTGCTTGGTGACATTTCCGTAGGTGCTTTCCATTAGTCTGATTGAAACCAGAAGTGGGACAACTCTTGTGAACCATTCCTGGTGGACATAGTCTTAAGTCCAGAATGGGTTGAAAGGGTCTGGAATGGACAGGAGCCAGGAGGGCAGGAGACTGGGCTTTCAAGCAATGGCCATGCTGTTATACATAGACCAGTGACTGACAACTAAACACATGGTCATTAAGAATTGGTTTCCTATTTTCAAATGCCTTTGCTTATTAGCAAAAGTTGCATATTCTTTGTGTTTTTTGGGGGGGGTAATTTTGAACACCTCTCTTATTACTATCCCAATTAGTGTTTCCTGGGAACGTGGTGTCACCTTCCATTTTTTCTTTACTTAAAGCTGTGGCATGGAGGTATGCTTATTTTCAAAGAGGTACTAGCATGGTTTTTTTTTTTTTTTTTGTTTGTTTGTTTGTTTTCCGGAGCTGAGGACTGAACCCGGGGCCTCATGCTTGCTAGGCAAGCGCTCTACCACTGAGCTAAATCCCCACCCCCACTAGCATGTTTTTGGTCGTGTAGAATCAGGTTCTTAAATAGGGCATTGTCTAGCAGCCCATTTTCCTGCCTTCATATGTGGAGTGTAACAGAAAATAATCAAATGCCAGATGTTATTGGCTTTAGAATATTGGAAGGAACTGGAAGCAGCCAGAAAGGTGGTTTTTTTGTTTGTTTCTTTGTTTTTGAGACAGTGTTTCTTTGTGTAGTTCTGGCTGACCTGGAACTCTTTTTGTAGACCAGGCTGGTCTTGAACTCACAGAGATCTACCTGCCTCTGCTTCCCGAGTGCTGGGATTAAAATTGTGTGCCACCACTGCCAGAAAGGTGGTTTTTAAAGTCCTTGCTTTTCATCTCTTTCTTTTGTGTGACCTTTGGCAGGTTATTTAAGGTCATGCCCACATTTCTATTTGTGAAGTGAGGGTATGAGACTAACTACAGGGTAACTTACAGTAACCAGAGCCTACCATGTGAACTAATGATTTGCCAGGCTATTTCTAGTTCTGAAAGGCCCTTTATGGGAGTGTGCTTTTCTCTTAAAACTCCATCTCTGCACTGTTAGCTCCTAGTATTAGTTCAGCAACCTGCTAAAATAGTAAACTAGTGCTGGTGTTAATCTCAAAACCTAAAGAATTTGTTAACCAGAGCCTAGTCTAATGGTAGCCATTTTCACTTATCAAAAATCTTGTTTTGATGTGTTTTCTGTGCCTTGGGGGCCAAATGTGACATACTATTACAATATGTACTTGGGCTAAGAATGGAGAAGCAGAACTGCTTTGGGAACAAAGGGAACAGTGGGAATGGGGAGAAGAGGGAATACCTTATACACATGAATGGAAGTGGCCTTACATAACCCTGAATAATAGAAAAGATTTAGAAAATGAAGTAGAAAGTATTTCAAGCTTCTTGATGTGTTATAGATTCCCTCTGGAGCCTTGAGAAAACCTGCTCCTAGTCACTTCAGCACAAAAGCATGCTGGGAGACCTGGCAGGTGACCACTGTGGTTTCCACACCACACTCCTTAGTTACTGCATATAATTTTATAGCATAATTTTAAATTTCGTTCTGTAAAAGATGTTAAAAAATTTATGTGCTCGTGTGTGTGTGTGTGTGTGTGTGTGTGTGTGTGTGTGCGTGAGAGAGAGAGAGAGAGAGAGAGAAAGAGAGAGAGAGAAAGAGAGAGATGCCCTTAGAGGCTAGCAGGGAGTATTTGATCTCCCAGAGCTGGAGTTGAAGGTGATTGTGAGTTGCCTGACATGGGTGCAGGGACAGAACTCTGCAGAAGCAGGAGGTGCTCTTGACTGCTGGGCTGCTGCTTCACTCATTTATTTTATATTCTTTTGGTTTCTGGTAGTTTAGTGAGTATCGGATGACTTCTTGTGGGCTTTTTCTTCTGATTAATGATATTGAGCAACTTTTTTCATTTACATCATAAGTTTTTAAAGATAGGAGAAAGCTTAGGTGTTCCTTTGTATATATTTCATATTTTGCTGATTACTGAGCAGGTACAAAGGGATTAAGTACTCTACTGTGTTGCTAAGCTTCAGCTTAAGTCTAATAAGCCACCTGTATTGAGCCTGACCTTAGCTGACAAAGACTTGTCCCGTGACCTTGAAAATATCTTTATTCTTCATGTAGAGGAAGGAAAATGTAGTATAGCTACCTGAAAGTTCCCACGCCCTGGAACCCTACTGGATTTCTGAGTGACTTCTCATTTTCTATTCTAATAGGAGTGACACTTTGCATTTGTCTTTCCCCAGTGAACTGGAAGATGACTTGCTTGGAGAAGATTTACTGTCTGGCAAAAAGGTAAAGAAATAAGGTCACTTAGAAGAATTATTTAATTGTACCTAAAACACGAACACATAGGATGAAGTTAAAGAAAGCTGAGCATAGACCAGAAGTTTGTAAATGGAGTGATTGTTATGTTGCTTTAGCACCTCACAGATACTCAGCATGTGTTTGGTCCTGTAGTTACTCCTCCAGCTCAACAGAATGACTGCTCATTAGTAGATGCTGTCAAAATTATTGTGGTGAGCAAGCATTTTGGTTCCTACTGTGTCCAGTGCACTCTAGCAGGTATCAGAATTGGGACAACAGTAGCATAAAACATGTGCTTAAAGGAATGTAGCATTTATAGTTTTGATACTTTACATTGTAATTATAGAATGCACTTCCTGGGAGTATTCACTGATAACTTAAAGGTAAATTTGCCAATTTATACTATATGCTATATAATAGAGCTGTATATAAATATGGCGAGACATTCTCATAGAAACTTTTCTGGACCTTTTTGGTTAAATACTTTGAAGCATTATCTTTAGTATGTGTGTATCTGCCTAAAACAAACATCTAATCTGTTTCATAAATCATGTGGAAAGTAGAAATGTGAAGCAAGAAATGAAAGTGAAAATTTTACTTTCCTTTTTTTAAATGTGGGTGCCTATGGTGATATTTTATTTGTACTGAAATGTGATTTTATTTGTATGTTAATAAATAAAGTTGCCTGGGAGTCAGAGCTAATAGCAAGCCATAGCAGAAGTCAGGCGGTGGTTGTGCACACCTTTAATCCGGATCACATGACAGACAGATCTCTGTGTGTTCAAGGATACAGCCAGCATGGAGACACACGCCTTTAATCTCAATACCAACCATAGAAGACCTGGAGGTCTGTATAGACAGACAGTGAAGAGGAGGTCATGTGGTTGGGTTTACAACCAATGAGAAGGCAGAACAGAAAGTCGATAAAAAGACATATACAGAGGAAGTAGGTGTCTTTTGGAGAGGAAGGATGGCAGTGGCAGGAAGGGTAAGAAAGGGTTTTTGGCATCAGCTCTTAGCTATTGCTCTGACCTCTTGGGCTTTTAATTCTGCATTTGGTTCTGTGTTTCTTCTTTAATAAGATGGTTACATCTACAGGTGCCTGCATGTTTGGGTATGCTTGTATGTGCATGTCTGTGTAGAGATCAGAGGTTGACATTCTGCATCTCTCGCAGTCTCCTTAGTTATTGAAGCAAGGTCTCTTGCTGAACCTGAAGGTAGCTCATTCAGCTAGTCTAGCTAGCCCTTGGGTTACAGTTGGGCCATCGTGCCCACCTAGTTTTTGCTTGTGTGCTGGGAATCTGAACTATAGCCCTTACACTTGATTGGCAAGTGCTTTATTCACTGAGGCACCTCCCCAAATCCTCTAAAGTGAGGTTTACTAAATAGTTTAAAAACATTTTCTGTTTTCACTTAGTATTAACATAATTATTTTAAAATGGTATTTGTGAGTGTATACAAGTGTTTGTAAGAAAGAGATTATGCATATACATGTATGTACGTGTGTATGTTCATGTGTGCATGTGGAGGCCAAAGGTTGCTGCTATTTGTCTTGTTCAATTGTTTGCTACCTTGTTTTTCAGACAGGTTTCTCACTGAACCTGGAGCTTACCATTTTGGCTGGACTGGCTGGCTAGTCAGGGAGTTCAGGGGATCTTCTGTCTCAACCTCTAGTAGTACAATTCTACTACTACACCTGACCTTCACATGGTGCTGGGAATTAAACTCAGGTCTTTATGCCTGTGTGGAAAGCACTTCATTAAGCTTTCTCCCAAGGTCCTCAAAATTATTCTTTATACTTCATTTTCAAGTCTTAAAATTATTAGGGCACGCATTGTCAAGAACTATACTGGAGCTCATTACACTTGGAGTTAAGACTGTTTCAGAAAGTATAGTAGACTTGGGCTGTGGGTCTATCCCCGTCCTGCTCTCTGGCTGTCTGTTAACTCTTAGGCCTCATCAGCAATTTCTCTAGTAATTGAATGTGACTTAAGGTTCTTCCTGCTTCTATTGATTTTTAGCCTGTGTCCCCTCTGGTTTTGGGCTGATGCAATCTTCCCCAATTTGACACATTTAACACATGAATCCTGGGGTATAGTTAAGCAGTGTCTAAATCATAGCAACTTTAAAAACACCAACAAATGTTCTTTTAAATTTTTTTGAGATTTTAAAGATAAGTACTATATATACAGTATTCCCACTCCACCCTTTCCCCCTAACAGCTTCTCTGGTATCTCCCTCACTAAGATCCTTTCTTTAATAATAATAATAATAATTATTATTATTTTTGGTTTTTCGAGACAGGGTTTCTCTGTGTAGCTTTGTGCCTTTCCTGGAACCACTTTGTAGACCAGGCTGTCCTCGAACTCAGAGAGATCCTCCTGGCTCTGCCTCCTGAGTGCTGGGATTAAAAAAGCATGTGCCACCACTGCCTGGCTTTAATTATTATTGATAAATACAAACACACATATGTATGATCTGCTGAGTCCATATAGCTTATATGTATATGTGTTTAAAGTTGACCACTTGGGATTAGATAACCTGTCAGGAGAGCTTGTCCTGTGATTCTTTCTCGAGCAGCCATTGCACTTCTTTGTTTTTGTAGAATGGGGCCTTGTGAGAGTTCCCCCATCCACGTTGGAATGTCAGCTGGTTATCATTGTGAGGGTCTTATTTAGATGACCGTATTGTTCATGGGTGCATCTCCCTGACATATATAGACATTGTCTGATTGCTAATGTCCTGGTCCTCTGGTTCTTTTAGTCCTTTTACTTTTTCTTTCCAGATGTTCCCTGAGCCTTCAGTCTAGGGGGATCATTTGGGGATGGGTAATCCACAGTCAGTTGTTTTCTGAATTTTGACCAGTTGTAGATTTTTGTAATGGTCTTTGTCAGCTGCTAAAAGGGTCATTCTTGATGAGGGGTCAGAGCTACATTTACTTGTGAATAAAATAGTAGGTTTTTAGAATGAAGTTGGGACTTCCACTGTGTGCTGGCTGGTCTGTGTCAACTTGACACAAGCTGTTATCTGAAAGGGGGGAAACTCAGTTGAGAAAACGCCTCCATAAGATCCAGTTGTAAGACATTTTCTTAATTAGTGATTGATGGTGAGGGCCCAACCCATTGTGGGTGTATCCCTGGGCTGGTGGTCCTGGGTTCTATAAGAAAGCAGACTAGCAAGCCATGGGGAGCAAGCCAGTAAGCAGCTCGCCTCCATGGCCTCTGCATCTGCTACTGCCTCCAGGTTCCTGCCCTGTGTGAGTTCCTGTGATTCCCTTTAATGATGGACTATGATGTGAAAGTGTAAGCCAGATTATCCTTTCCTCTCCAACTTGCTTTTTGGCATGGGTGTTTTCATCACATTAGTAAAACCCTAACTGAGACACACTGGTTTAGGAAAGTGGAAGTAGTAGGTCCTCCTCTAGGGTCCATGATCTCACAGCTACAGATCAGTTGTCTGGTTGTACAGTTTACGTGCTTGAGTTTCCTCCTATTGAGTAGGCCTTAAGTCTAATTAGGTAGTTGTTGGTTACCCTTGAGGTCAAGTGCCACTATTGTACCCTTGGGTATGTCTTGCCATGCTGGTCATTGTTGTAATTTGTAGGTTTTACAGCTGGGTAGAATTTTTAACTACTTTTCTCCGTTGACAGTTTAGATGGCACCTATAGATACCGGGAGAGCTATTCCTCAGGGAGGGGTCTTCCTGGTCAGTCCTAACTTGATTCTTTCAAGTTTTCTCTTGCAAGTATATGATGTTTTCAGCAATAGGGTCTTACCTTTAAGTTTTGGGAGGCGACTAAGGGTGATAGCAGCAGATTATATTGTTTAGGGAGTCTCTTTAGATTCCCCTGCCCAACAGATGGAAGGGGGGTTTCCCATGACTGATACTGCTAGATAGTTCATGGCTCTTGGAGGAGCATTATTACCCCAGTGGAGTAATTTCATCCCAATTATTTACATATGCATGTATGTACTGGCTATATATGTATGGTTTTTTGTTTTTATTTGCTTTTTTTTTTTTTTTTTTTTTTTTTGGAGACAGTCTCTCTATATAGCCCTGTCTTGGAACTCAATATGTAGATCATAGTGATGGCTTCTAACTCCAAGAGCCTGTCTCTGCTCCCACCACACCCAGCAATATATGTGTGTTTTTAGGTAAGCATAAAATACTGTTTCTCTTCGACTGGTTCAGTCATCTCTCTCTTTCCTTCCTCTTTAGTGTCATTCTCCTTTTCCTCCCTCAATAAAGCTGTCCCCCATTTCCATTTCCCCTTCACAGCACCTGTGCTGTACTATCCCTCTCTCCAGTACTCTCGCCTCACCTGACCAAGTAATAGTACTTGGCTGGTTTCTGTGATTACTCCAGGTTGTCTGCTCATGTTAAACTCTTCAGTGGAAACTCGAGTTTATAAGGAAGAAGAGAGAATGGTATAGTTCATTCTGATGGGGCTTTTTCCAGTGTCATCAGTGTTTAGTTAGAGGTGGTCTTGCTTCAGCATTACTCTCTCACTCCTTCCTGAGTTATTTTGAAGGGTACTTAAGATAGGATGTGTGGTTTTTTTTTTTTTTTTTTTTGTGGAGCCGAGGATCGAACCCAGGGCCTTGCGCTTGCTAGGCAAGCACTCTACCACTGAGCTAAATCCCCAACCCAAGATATGCTGTTTTAATGCATAAATCTTAATGTGCTTTAGTGGTCTTTGGAAGTCAGTCAGGGGGTAGTTCTGGTCTCAGGGTGTGGGCATTTCAAGATTTTTTTTTTTTTATATTGCCAAATTGCTTCCTGGAAATATTTGATTAGCTTTTGTTCCTAATAACAGTATGTGGCTTGGTATGTCTCACCTTCCTTTCCCACAGGTCTGATGCTGCTTTTAAAAAAAAATCTTTGTCAGTGTGACTGATCTTAATGATTGCTGGTTAATTCATAATTATTTGATTTCTAGTAAGATTTAGCACTTTTATTGCTCTTGTCTGTGACTGCACTGGGTGCCAGCACTATGCTTTCCGCTAGAACAGGTGGAAAGAGGTATGCTTTCGTAGTGGCATGTAGGCCGTCATGACAGTGCAGACTATCTAGGGCTGGGTTTTAATTGTGTTGAAAAGGCAAGGCTATAAACTGAGGAAGGGAATGGCTGAGGTGGAGCTAGGCCCCTAGTTTGTAAGTCCTTTCATTTGTTTTACTCTGGCATCACCTCATGTCTGGACAGGTATTCTGATACACCAACGAGTCTCTGTCTTAAGTACCAATGTCGGAAGAATGTTAGAGGACCTTTTTGTCCCCATCTTTAAACCCCTGGTACCCTGTGCAAAGTTCTCATTCTCAGGCCTTTTGGAGGCAAAGGATATCACAAGCATTCACTGCCACTCTGTATACCTTGCTTGGAACCTGCAGGCTTTGTTTGAGCAGAGTTCTCCCAGCCTTTCTGCTTGCCTGAAAAATAGTTCACAGCAGTACAGTGGGATGTGCTGAAAACCATTTCTGGTTTGGTCTAGTTTCCCCTTGAGGAGTAAAGCTTTTCCAGAGGAGTGGGTGTTGGTTCGCTGCTTCCACTGTTCTACTCGGTAGGCTCACAACTGAGAGAAAGACTCAGTCCTGAAAACTGAGATTTGACCACCCCTGGGACCTACCACAACATATATTCCATTTAATTTTGTTGTTGTTTGTTTGTTTGATGAATTACTACTGGGATGGTTTAGGAACCGGTAGTTGGGAGTTTAAACACACAAGTGCATACATACCCACAGAATCCCCTTGTAGTTTAGATACGTGTGCACGTGCACACACGTGTGTACACAAGTGGCCCCTGAAGTTTAAACCTACGGTACACACAGGCATGTACATACATGCTTCACACACAGTGAAGCAGCCCTCCTTGAAGTTCACTGAATTACCAATTTTTAAGCATTTCCTGAGGTTTTATTTGCTGAACTGGAGAGTAAGCTTAGGCTTGTTCATAGCAGGCATGGCTACTGGTTAGTATCTGCTCCACTGTCAGAACTGGCCCTTTTGAGTGGCTGGTTGTATCACTAACAGCAAATTTATTTTGGGTCTGTGAATTGCTGTGCTTTGTTCTCATACAGATCTATCCTGCTGTGTTGGAAGCATGGCTTTAGGTAGCTTACTTGATTTCAGAGCTAGATGAGGTCTCATGAGCTAATAGTTTCCTAGAATTGTTTTTGACTAACAGCAGTACTGTAATAAAGAATACACAGTGAAGTTTAACCTATTTTGCAAGCTGTAGATGTCAGACTGATTGTTCATTTAAGGAGTAGAAAATCAGGTCAGTTTTTCTTAGAGAAAGAGAGAGATCGAGAGAGAGAGAGATTGACTACCCTTTGGAAGGGTATACCCCATTTAGACTTTGGAATGCCTTTAGTAGAAGAGGAACATTGAACCACTCCTCAGTCTGTATATTGAGACATGTTTAGCCAAACCTAGAATTTGGAACTCTAGCAAATCACTCTGCTGCCTTTGTGTACTAATTAGGTGGTGACAACACTGAAAGAGCTGAGCTGTTCTTAGTATTTTCCTGTCATCTATATGGGAAAGTTCCCTAATTAGTTTAATTTCCGATGCAGTGACCTTACAAACAGCTTGTACTGGATTTGTATCTCTTCATTTTTTTAAATTTTTTTTTTTAAACTTCAGATTTTTGTTAGTCCTTTTAAGGCCATTCTTCTTTGAGTATTTTGGTGGAGAAATTGTTTAGCAGATTCTCTTCCAAGGATGTTTTACCTAATTCTTTTTATCCTAGAATTAGAATAAATTGACCATTATACTTGTTGCTTGATACTTACTTGCCTGTGGCATTTCTCAGGGGTTAGCCAGCAGGCTGTCTGTGGGCTCACTGGATTCTCTGTGGCAATGCCAGACTGAACAAACCTGAATGACAAGAGGTCAAGCAGCTAGAGGGTTAGAAACAACCCTCTCAGGGTAAGCTTGTGCTTGGTAACAAGTCTTTTTATGGGAATGACACATTAATTAGGTTTCTTGTTTTAATTAGAATCAGTCGGATTTGTCAGATGAAGAACTGAATGATGATCTTCTACAGAGTGATAATGAAGATGAAGAAAATTTCAGGTACTCAATATTGAATCATTAAAACTAGGCCATATTTAAATCAATGGGAACTGTTTATATACTTTGTAATTATAATGAGTAATTGAATAATGGGGTATTGGATTTCTAACATACATTACATTCTGAGTGAGATATTGGTATATTCTGATATGGAAGCCATATAGAGTGTTCTTATAAATAGATAAGTGGCTTAAACATACGTTATTCAGAGCAGTTTGGGAAGGCTTAGTGTTTTGTCTGCTTGGAGTTCGTGGTCTCTGACATGATGCAGGTGAGATTGATGTTACTTTGTTTTCCTTTCAGGCAGTTTTTTTTTTATTAAATATATTAATTTATTAATTTTTTTTCATTTTATATATCAACCCCAGTTCCCCCTCCCTCCCCTTCTCCCGCTTCCTCACCTCCCTCCCACTCTACCCCATCCACTCCTCAGAGTGGGTAAGGCCTCCCATGGTAGTCAACAAAGTCTGGCATACCAAGTTGAAGGAGAACCTAGCGGCCCCCCCTACCCCCCCCATTCTATCTGCTGAGCAAGGTATCCCATACAGGGAATGGGTTCCAGAAAGTCAGTTCATGCACCCGGGATAAGATCCTTTTTATTGATGCTGCTCTAGAGAGGTACTTTGGAGATACTCAGAAAATTTTCTAGTTTTAGGAAGAACCATGGGGAAAATACACACACATCTCTGGGTTATAAATATGATTGCAAATAGATCATATAAAGGCCATAGATTTGAAACTTGTTTTCCCACATAGTTTGTGGCTAAAAGTATAGTTTTATTTTACCAGTGAGATTCTCTTCTTTGATATAATGAATTATATTTTGATCTTTTGAATGAAGTTGGCCTTGAAATACATCTTTGGAGTTTGGCCAGATGCTTGAAGTCTATGGTGTGCTTAGTTTTGCTGTATAGGCTGCTTGCTGTAAACACAGATTTACTCTGTGGTCTTTGATTTAATTTATTTTTAATTAAAAAATTATATCTAATATTTTACCTGAATGCATGTCTGTGTGCCACTTATGTGTCCTCTGAGGTCAGAAGAGTTCCTCTGAAACTGGAGGTAAAGATGGTTGTGAGCGACATGTGGGTACAGGGAATAGAACCTGGGTCCTCTGGAAGAACAAGCCAGTGGGGGTCCCCCCCCCCCCATTCAGGGTTTCTCTGTGTAGCTTTGCGCCTTTCCTGGAACTCACTCTGTAGACCAGGCTGTTCTCGAACTCACAGAGATCCGCCTGCCTCTGCCTCCTGAGTGCTGGGATTAAAGGCACCAACACTGCCCGCCCAAGCCAGTGTTCTTAACAGCTGAGCCTTATCTCCAGCTCCTGTATTTGAACTTTTACCTTGAAATGTTTGCCCTTTAGGACTTAGTGATATAATAGGTATAGTAGGGGTTTTGTGACATTAAGGCCTTTTGCTATCTAATGAAGAAATTGCCAGTTTGTTTGGTTTACTTTTTGAGACAGATTATAGTGTAGTGTAGACTGTTCTGTAACTCATGCCAATACTCTTTCTTCAGTATCCTGAGTGCGGGGATTATAGACATGAGCCACCACAGCTGGTGGTGTATCAATTATTTTTTGCTAATGTATTTGTGATTAGCATACATTTATTTGAACATTGAGATGTACTTTGACACAGATTTTTGATTTGATTTTCTTAGAGAAGAGCTTACAATTTGCATCATACATTTTTAAAAAAGAAACCAAATTGTTCTCAATATTCTAATTGTGAGGGCTGGAGAAATGGCTCAGCAGTTAAGAGCACTTACTGATCCTGCAGAGAACTCTTGATTTATTTATTTTCCAGCACCTATATCAGGCTACCCACAATCATCTGTAATTCCAGTTCCAGGGGATCCTGTGTTCTCTTCTGGCCTGTGGGCACCAGGCTACATGTAATGTACATACTACCTGCAGTCAATCAAAATTTAAAGAAGTCTTATAAACAATCCTAAGTATGATTTTTCTGATTGAGTTGTACTCTTGCTTTCTGCAAACAGTCATACTATCCAGGTTCCATCTGTTTCATTGTATAAAAGTAGTTGCTGGACACGGTGGCACACGCCTTTAATACCAGCACTCGAATGTCAGAGGCAGGCAGATCTTACAGAGGCCAACCTGATCTACAGAGTGAGTTCCTGGATAGCTAGGGCTACACAAGGAAACCCTGTCTCAAAAAAACAGAAAACAAAACAAACAAAATAGTAGATGAAGATTCAAAGTGTTTAGGTTCAAGTCTTGGATGTTTGACAGCTAGACCAGCTACTTCATTGGGCTGACTTCATTCTTTAGGTCAGGTCACAGAGCTGACATGTGGAGATGCTGTCTGCATTGTAGGTCAGTGGCCTTGGGCCATTTGGAATCTATTGCAGCTATATTTTCATGGATTGTTAAGAGAGTGTACTCACCCAGTAGGATGACTTGTAACCAGTGTTTACAACTCAATCAATTATGTAATGATGCAGCTTTGTGTTTCCTCTCAGTATATCTTTTATTTGTTTTTTCTTCCTAGTTCTCAGGGTGTCACCATCAGCCTGAATACCACTTCTGGCATAGTTACATCATTTGAGCTGTCTGACAATACCAACGACCAATCTGGGGAACAGGAATCTGAGTATGAACAAGGAGAAGATGAGCTAGCTTACCACAAACCCGAGGAACAAGAACTGTATACTCAAGAGTACCCAGAGGAAGGACAGTATGAAGGCCATGATGCAGAATTGACAGAAGACCAAATAGAATATGGGGATGAGCCAGAGGAGGAGCAGCTGTACAATGATGAAGTGCTAGACATCGAAATCAATGAACCTTTAGATGAATTTACAGTGAGTCTTTTCTCTTTTGAATGGCCAAAGATAACATGGCTTCCTGCGCTTAGGTTTCTAGACTGATTTGAAATCTGTTTACCTCCCATGGGAAGGAGAGAAATTAGACCTTATTATCACTGTCTGCCAGTTTCTTTATCAGAGCTATGACAAAGTTTGTGTTGACAGCTTGTTTGGCCAGAGTTAATGCTCCTTTGTCATTCTGGAAGGCTGCAAAGAATTGTGACCTTGAGGATTGCACCCTAAGGAAGAAAACAGCTTTGTGTGGTGGAGGCACACTGTCAATGTTAGAAGTACTTAATGCAGGGCTTTTATCCAGGCTTTAGACAAGATCTGATAAAGTCCTTCTAAGGTGAAAAGATTATTGACCTGCTAAAGACATCTTTAAGGTGCTAATATTTCACAGTGATTGATGTCCTGTTTTCATTCATCCCTTTCTTACTGAGAACTGTCTAAACCTGAATAAAGAGGTTGAGGTTAGTTTAGAAAATGTCACACATAATTTGTTATCTATAATCAGCAAGCTAAGATGGTGGTGGTCTTTATTTTAGAAAGATGGCTTTGGTAGGTAGTGTTTATTTTTATTAAACACCAGGAAAGAAAGAAGTATTGGTGTAAGATTGGTCATCTGTCATAATGGTATGATATCAGAAAAGGTTTGTGTTTTATAAAAAGCACCTAATGACATTTATGCTGGAAAGATGTTATTGCTGCATTGCGTAATGCCTAAGGGTTTCATTTCATTGGGGTCCCATGAAAGCAGAGTGGAGGTGGGGCTGCTCAGATGGACTGGAGGTGTGTAGCATCAGGGCTGGTAGAACCTTGTTGGTAGGAGTAGCACTCTCACTTGTGGTGTCATTGTTAGTGTGTGCTTGCATTTGAGGACAGCAGCCAACAGTTGATAAATCTTGGTCACTTATTTGTGAAGCAGCCTGCTTCACAAGGGGTTGGTGATGAAGAGCCTGAAAATATTTAGTTCAGTCATGACTGTGCTTTGATGTCTCAGGAGGTAAATGCTTATTCTTCAGAAAGTATGTATGGTTTGTAGTCAGTAGAGTCATGAAACAGCGTTATGGAGCCTGCTGTCTGTGGTCCTATAATGGTGTATTTTAGTAATCAGCCCTTCAGTAGATGGGCAGCGTCTTCTGATAAGTTTGTGCTTGCTTATGTGAGACCCTGTAATTTAAAAAGTTTGTTGATTTAGCCCAAGGTCTTTTGAAAATGTACCTGTTTTCTTGTAGTATTTGACTCTTAGTATTCATTTGTAACATTATCTGTTCACTTCTTGGCTCCTTTACTCTTTAAATCAGCACATCTTTACTAACGGATAGCCATGTTAATATTGTTGAACCATAAAAAGCATGGAACGTGTGTGCAGGGTGAGTTTCCTCAGCCACTTACTTGGTTCTTGTGGTCTTGTGAAGAGAGAACTTACAATCAGTGAGAAATTTTCCTCTTAAATATTTTGTTGTCCAACTTAGGGCCACATAAAGTTCCAGGAGTAATACAAAATCCATTTAAATAATTCAGCATCCTGTGGTCCAAGATTAAGGTACTGAAAAGAGTAAAATATTTCAATTGAGACATTTATAGAACTCTTCATTAAAATGAAAGTTTTTCAGAATTAAAAAAAACTCAAAAACTTTGAAATTTTATTTAGAAATTCTGAGTGTGCTAGTATTTCCCAGCTGAATGCTCTATGAACAGTGGCTGCCTACCTTACTATTTGGTGTTAGAGCCACAGCTATCGTTTTCTTTCTTCATGGAAACCACAGTGGTAGTGTCTGAAGTGACGGCCCTGGGTGGGAAAAGATCAGAATTAAGCTGTGGAATGCTTTGCTCTTGTCCAGCAACCAGGCCTTGGCTCAGACTACTGTCCCTGATGTGCATATTGTCTTTATACCAGTAAACACATGAATAGATGGTGTCCCATGTACCCTAGGGGTGTGTAGTTTATTGAGTGATTTAAACTGGTTCCTTGTCCCAGTCAGAATTTGTTAACTTGCTCTCTAAAGCCAGACTAAACTCTGAAATGTGAACCCACAAGCATGGGCTTTCTTTTGAGAGCCCACCTATAAAAACATACATTTGGTGCATAATTGGTAATAGAATCTTTAAGACCACAGAGTTTGTAAACATGTTTCTGTTACCTGTGAAGAAAGGGAGATCTGAGGAGGTGTTGAGAGACTGGTTAGCAGAGCTCTGGAGGTCTATTCTATTGTGTTAAGTGAATTTTGCAAGCATCGTTGTTGAGCATGATTTTTATTTTATAATCTACGCTGGTAGCCCCAAGAATTATATTGCTCAGTAGCCAACAGAATAGTGTTTGTTGGTGACATTAGAGTGTATTTACTCTGAAGTTAGTACCAAATGAGATTTTTTTTTTTTTTTTTTTTTTGTAAAGCATTGTTTTGTAAAATTGAGTTCAAATTTACCATTTGTGTAGAGAGTAGCAGACTATCCCATTGTGTTATTTGGCTATGTTAATTTGCATCTCTACTTTTTGATGGGATGCTAATGATTTTTGTGCAAAGTGGAATGCAGTGTTAGGATCATCTTGAGGATCAGGTGGGTCAGCTCTCCCTACCTTTTTACTTGTTAGTAGTGCCAGCAGCAGTCTGCTTTCTTTGCCAGTGTGGTGATCTCCAGTCGCCTTGCCTGCTACCCTGTCTAAGCCCAGAAGAGACAAGCTTGCCTACTGATAAGCCCTAAAGGCCATTTACGAAAAACTTGGAATCATCCTTTCACCCAAGAGAAAGAAAGGCCTGATGAAGAATCCACTGTAGTGTAATGTCTGAAAAGCACTTTGCTGTGTCAAATTGTCCCACTCCTGTTGTCTCTGTTGGCCTTAGGTTGTTGAGGGGCATGAAAGTCCAGCTTCTGCTTCCAAGCTCCTCAGTAAGGACACAAGCCTGGCTTTTGACAAGCTTTTTTCCTTTGGGTGTGGATGTAAAGGCTGCTCACCAGGGGCTTGGTTCTGCAGCTGAGCCATTGTCACTCTGCTCATCTCTGGACCACCATGTACGCTTGGTTTGTATGACCATGCAGAGGAAGCTCCTACGCTGTGCGCTCAGTTAGGGCATCACCACAGTAGCATGTGTGACAATAACTCCGCATGAATCGTACATGAAAAGTGGTTGAAAACACCCAAAAGCTTTGTGAGAAAAATGTTTCTTCTCTTTAATGGCCGTTAGGATGAAGAATACTTGCAGGCTTATGGTGGGCAACAAGGGCTGCAAGTGCGGGAAGACTGTGAGGCTGAAGATGACTTAGATGAGATTACTGATTCCCAGGTTGCTTCTGAGACCCACGAGGTACTTGTTCAACTTCTACAGTTTCCTGAGTTTCTTTCCTTCCAGATTTAAAATGAGCGTTTTTTTTTTTTTTTTTGTTTTTTTTTTTAAGTATTAGTGAAAAGTTGATGAGTCTGTGAGTCTGTGAACTGTGCATTATGATAGAAACCCAAGTCTGTGCCTAGAGAAGTGAGATGCGGTGCCTGGTGCCTGTGAGAAGTATGTGCCCTGGATCAGTAATGCTTGCCTTTTTAAATGTTTCTTTTTATTATTGCATGTTTATGGTGTATGTATGTGTATGTATGTGTGTGTATGTGTGTGTATGTATTTGTGTATTTGTCTACGAGTGTCTCTGCATGCCACACGCATGGTCAGTCAGGGCAGCCTGTAGAGTCTCCTCTCCTTCTACCTTTTGTGAATTCTGAATGGTCAAACTCAATTCACCAGGCTTGTATAAGTGCTTCGCCTGCTGAGTAGAGCAGCTGGCCCGAGTGGTAGTGTTGAAAGTGATTTTTAGAGTTGACTTGCAAAAAAGTGTGATTTCAGTACCTTGAAATCAGTGCTGTAATTATCTTAGTTAGTTAATATTAGTTAATTTGGACCATTATTCAAGAAACACTGCAAGGTTTTCTGTTTTAGGTTCTGTCTTAGGTGTTGAAGAAACAAACAGTGATGACCTAGGTTTCGGCCCCCAAGGGACTTGCAGTCTGACATAGGAGGAAGTTGCTAAAAACTACCGTTACACACAGCAGAAAGTGATAGCTCGGGCTGGAGAGATGGCTCAGAGGTTAAGGGCACTGACTGCTCTTCTAGAGGTCCTGAGTTCAATTCCCAGCAACCACATGGTGGCTCACAACCATCTGTAATGAGATCTGGCGCCCGCTTCTGTATACATAATAAAAAAATAAATCTTTAAAAAAAAAAAAAGAAAAGAAAGTGATAGCTCCTGTGTTGGGGAGGGTCCATGTCTAAGGCTATATGGAAGAAAGGACCTCTGAAGTACTCTTAAAAGAACAGTGGGCCTCTGCTAATTCTCTCACTGAGTACTTGTAGGCACGGTGGCTTGGTCTATAATGGCAATAAAATCTTCTTAGCCCTGGGAACTTTCTTAAAACTTAACATTTTTTTCCTCCAATAGTTTTTTTAATGCTCTTTGCTGCCTGCCAGAGAAAAGTTACACAAAAACCAGTGTTTCCTGGCTTAAGCCATTTTATTACTTTGGGTGTTAATATTAGGACTTTAGAAGACTACATTTTCTTTTCTCTGTGAATACTGGGTGCAAAACAGGAACCTTTCCCTTAAGCTGAATTTGGACTTTTTCTTTTGTACTTTGTATCTCACTCTCACTCTGAAAAATGAATTAAAATTTCAGGAAAAAAATAAAATTAGTATAAGAGACTTATTCTCCCTGATTGTGGAGTTGCAGAAGAAGGCGTCTAATCCAGGGATCATGGCAGAGTTGAAGGAGACCCAGGTTGCCCATAGCTTTCAGTATCATTCTGCCCACGACACTGCTCACCCAACTTGCTCGAGCCTGCAAGGATGATTGCGATAGAAATCAAGAACCCCTGAAAGCAGGGAGTAGAGCTGCTGGGAGGCCACCAAGGAAGTCTTTGGGCGGTCAAAGATTGGAAAGGAAAAATTTGGTGCGTATGTCCTCGTGGATAAACAAATAAGCTATAAGCACATGAAAATATATTCAGTAAGGTAAAGATTAAACCTATTTTAATAGTGGCAAAACCTGAACTCATTGGAAGACGTGGTCTTCCTTTGTTGGGGAATAGTTACTAGAAATGTCACAACACCACATCTCTGGGTTCTGCATATTTTGTGAGCATATAACTACTTGTTCTTGGTTGTGCTTGTGCTTGTGCACCCAGTGACCTTGTTGAAAGAAAGGGTCTTCTTCAGGGCAGGTCTGTTTAGATTAGAACAGAGGTCCCACAGGTAAGGATACATCCTTAAACACAGATCCCTCTGGACATGATCAAAGGGTCCTGGGTGAGCAGGTCCTCAGGGCAGTACTGCTGCTGGGGAGGTGACTCATGACTCAGCCCACTTACACCAAGTCCTGGTCTCCTCACATCTTCCATGAGTTTGTGTTAGACGGCTTTGCTAGCTTTCAACACCCTCATTGTCATTGACAGGCTCATCAACCTTGAAGCATGTTAGTTTTTATTCAATACTTCTACTTTAATGAGTTTATTTAAAGGGATACTCTAAGATGGATTCAAAGCCCTAGTACTTGTGTGTGTTGGCAGTGTAAACATTCCATTAAGTCACTGTAGTGGCCCCATAGGAGAGGAACCCATGTCTTCCTTTTGCTGTCCAGCATGGGAAGATATGTCTAATTAAGTGAAAAAATGCTAGGTGATATGTTTTGCTCTCAGCTCCTCCATGCTCTGTATCTAAATTGCTTGTAAATCTAAAAATAAACAGTCAAAAGTCTGAATGAAGATAAAGTAGCCAAAGTGATTGATTTTAGACTTTGGGGTTGTTTAGTCATGACTAGAGTTTTATGTTAATTCCAGTATTGGAGTATTATAGACAAGTGGATCCTGGGAGTTCACCAGCCAGATAGTCTAGCAGAAATAGTGATTTTTGGATTTGGTGAAAAGACCCTGTCTAAGCCTGCGCACAGTGTAATAGTTTATATTCAGTGAATCAGTCATTTAGATATCAAATGATTAAATTTTTATTCATGTATAACCCAACTTACCATCTTGTCAGCAGCTGTGGGGTGCAAGCCAGAGACACAGCTCTGCACAGCCACCTACAGAAGCCTGATTCCTTTTCAGAGACCTCCAGTCAGGTGAAGCTGGGATTCTTGACTTTACCACAAGAAAATTTCAGGATAAGCCAGTATGAAGCAGAGTTGGAGACCATTGAGAGACAGATTGCACAGTTAAAAGAAAGACTTCCAGGGAAAAGATTAAGAATCCCTCCTGGCATTAGTCACACTGTATTATTATATGTCTTTATAGGAGCCACATACCCTTACGTTGGCAGGTTCTTCAGGGTTTCAAGTGATGAAGTAATTGGAATTGCTGATTGAGTTAGAATGTTTTCATTGTAAACTAAAATTAATAGTGGTTTTTATGAGACTCTCGTAAAATATCTGGGAAAGGAATAGGACAAACTCAGGGCCTTCAGAGTGATTTATGTTATTTTAACTTTCCTTTTTGAAAATAGCTCTATATAAAAGGAATATATTGTGATTCTGTTGGTAAATCTTGGTAATTATGCTAGAATCCTTGATTTGCCACTAGTGATACATTTCTCCCAAACTCCAGAATAGGGCTCCTTTCCTGTCTCAATGTTTCCATAATTCCCCTTGCCTTCTGTCCTACCTTTACTGTCATTGATGAGGGACAATCCCATTACCCTCCAAAAAAGGCAAATTCAGCTTAAGGGCAAGTCTCTTGTTTTACACCCAGCACTCACAGAAAAAAGATTGGAGTGGTTTTCTAAAGCTCTGATACTAACACCCAGTTAGACACCTTCTTCTACAACTGCACCATTGGGTTGAAGAGTCTTACACTAACGTACTTTTCCTCTGAGTTTTCATTTATTTCATAGAGTGAGAGTGAGACACAAAGGACAGAAAGTCACATTCAGCTTAGAGGAAAGGCTCCCGCTTTACAGCCAGTGCTCACAAAGGTAAAATTGGAGTAGTCTTTTAAAGCCTTGATATTAGCACCCAATGCAGATAAATGGCTGAAGCCAGGAAACACTGGCTAACACTATTGTTTCTCCCACCCGACTTGATCAGACTATACTGGAAGTTCATCTTGTGACTAGCTGCTCCCCCTTTGTTGGTTTTTGTGGTGTTGGAAATTGAAAGTAGAATCTCAAGCATGTTAATAAACAAGTTTGAGCTACTACACCCATAATCTTATGTTCACCTATTTTTGCTTAACATAATTTTTAATTAATTCAAGTACTTACATGTAGTAATAGTTATTTTGTTTATTGATACACCTTATTGGCTTTTTTTTCCTTTTGTTAAATATTGGGTTGTTTCTAGTGTTTTTTGTTGTTGTGTTATAGATGAATGTTCACCATTTTGTGGATATACATTTTTGTTTTGTTGTTAGATATTGGTAGAATTACTGAACTACAATAGCATGGTGCTGATTTATTCATTCATTCGTTTATTTTTTATTTTAAGGTAATTACCAGATTTTTTCCAAATATGATTATCATTTTATACCCTTCATCTGGTGGAGAGTCCTCATTGTTGTTCCCCCTTCTTTGGTATCAGTGTTTTTCTTCAGCCCATCAGTTGCTGTATCATTGTGGGTTTTGTTTGCATTTCTTTGATGGCTATGATACTGAGTACTGTTCATATATTCTTTTGGACTTTATATAGTCCATGGGTTTGGTTTTAGCCGCCTTTTCTTTAAAGTGAGTGGTCTTGTTTATATAAGCTACAGAATGTATAAGCTCTTCATTGAGATTATTATTTATACATTTGTACTCTACATAGTATAGTTGGTGCATATGTTCTTAGTGTCTGTTATTGAGAGAGGTTGCTGGATAAGTGTTTATATAGTCTAGATATCAAGTCCATTGGTAGATAGATACATGGTTTGTGAAAAAAAATTTTCTGAAGCTCTGAATTATATCTTCATTTTCTTATATTTAAAAGTTTTTTAAATGGGATCAGATGTGTTCAGGTTGTAAACAAATTTAAATTTTTAATAATGTCTTTAATGATATAGGAGTTTTGCCTACATGCTGGTGTGCCATGTGTGTACAGTACCTTGAAGGTCAGAAGAAAGGTCATCAGACCTCCTGGGTCTTCTGTTGAGCCATCTCCCCAACTCCCAAATTTAATTTTTTAAATTAGAACATAATTTGGATGAAGACCAAGTAGTTTTGTGACCTAAGAAAATTTTGACTACCCCATGATTATAAAATCAGCTCCCTCTTTTCTTGTGGAAGCTTTGTGTCATATTAGCTAGTGTTAGTTTAGAGTTAGAGGCTGCCTTGTCTAGTAGCATCTGAGGTACAAGAGTAATCCATTGGTTTTAAATAAAAATGTTTTTCCAGCTGTCCCACTGGTTTGCGGTAAAGGCTTTACTGCCCATCAAATCAATGTAGTTTTGTGTTGTCAGCTGTCTTTTTTACCCTCAGGCTCTTCTCCATTAATTTGTTTTTATAAAGTCCGTATGTTAGCACTACAGCAGTTGGAATGATGGAACCCGAAACGAGGCAGTGTAAACCCACCAAGTTTATTCTTTTCTAAGATTCTTTTATGTAATGGATTTGTTGATATCTACTAGAAGTCTGGATAGGGTTTTAATAGAGATGACCATGTATCTCTAGATCAAAATGGACAAGTTTATTATTTTAAGTTTTAAAGGCTTTATTTTTATATTGCTTTGCTTTGCACGCAAGTGTGTGTTGTTATGTACACAAGAGTGTGTGTGTGTATTTAGTTATGTACACAAGAGTGTGTGTATGTTTAGTTATATACACGAGTGTGTGTGTGTGTGTGTGTGTGTGTGTGTGTGTGTGTGTGTTCGGTTATATCCAGGAGTGCAGGTGCCCATGCATACCAGAAGAGGTGTATGATCTGCCAGTGCTGGAATTACTGGTGGTTGTAAATCACCTGATTTGGGTGCTGAAAACTCGGTTTAGATCCTTTGATAGAGCAGTGTGTACTTTTAACCACTGAGTCATTTCTCCAGCACCCAGGGTAACATTTTTAAAAATTATGTTAATGAAAGCATTTTCCTTCTTTCTCTGTAATCAGAATCCTTTTATTTCCTTTGCCTTACTGACTTGTAGTGCAAGTGCTATCTACAGCAGAAGACTAGCTCCAGAGCAGATGTTTCCTACCTTACTTCTAGTGCTAGGAGCAAGGCACTAAGTGCTAGCTTAAAGTTTTGCTTTCAGATTGAAGATGTTCTTTTTCATTCTAGTTTGCTGGTGGTGATTTTCTAATGAATACCTAATTTTACTAATTCCCTCTTTGTATCTATAGTAATTTTATGGTTGTTAGAACTGCTGCAGTAAAGTATTTGCTTTGGTGGACATGATGGCTTCTCTGTGGCCATATTACTGAGTGTGGATCCAAGAGTTGGCTTCCCTGGGAGCTTGTGAGGAATGTGACTCTCAGGTGCCACTCTAGACCTCTGGAGTCAGAAGCTGCTTCTGAACAGGATTTCCAGTCACTGGTGTAGATGTTAACACAGAGCAGGCCTGCCTGCTCATGTAGAGATAGAGTAGGGACATTGTGGCATTGGTACCTAGAGGGCTCATCATAGATACCACTCACTCTGTTTTCAGATTTGTATACAATGATACAGAAGAGGTAATGTTACACTAACAAGAATGTGAAATTCTAGGGCTGCAGAATTCTCCAGCACGCTGAAGCTCACAGCACTGAAAAGCGAAGTCATTAGACTGCAAGTGTTAACCTCCGTGTTCAGCATTTGGCTTCCTGGAGCTGCCTCTGTTTGTACTACTGTCATAGATTCTGACTTAGAGTTAGCGCCTCACATGGAAGATGTTTAGCAAGAAAATTCACAGTGATTGTCTGTGGGTTTAGCTTCTTGTGTATTTTCTAACAGCGTGTCTTTGTTTCTTTGAAGAATTAAAAATCGTTCATGATAATGGAGAGGCAAGCTGCATTTTTTTATTACACTGGTAGAAAGTGTTTAAATGAACCCTATATTCAGTGCATGCCAGTCTTCATCTGCCAATGTGCTACTGAGACTGACCTAAGAGGGCCATAGGAGCTCAAAAGGAAGAATTGTATGAAAAAGTTTGGGTTGGCACTAGAGGGGTTTGTAAGGGACTCTGCTAAAATAAAACTTGGTTTTGTTTGGTATGAAGAAGTGGCAGAAGGAGTGGTTTGTCTTTTACTGGTCTCAGCACTAGTATGTGGTAAGTTATTGGTAGACAACAAGAGTGAAGTAAGTAGGAAGGGGAGGGACAGCAATGGAGAAGTGTTGTGAAGACCAGAACACTAGAAGCAGCCACAAACCTCAGAACGGACAGCGACAGCGCTGACGGAAGGGCAGAGTCTGTGGTTAGGGGCTGTGGCCTCTTACGCTTACGTGGGTGAAGTGGCCATTGCGGCTCCCAGATGGACTCCAGTGTCACCTAGTGGTGTGGCCTTAGAGACGCTAGCTTACATTGTAGTCAGTTAGTACAAGTTAGTTGTGTGGGAACTTGGTTGTGTGTTCCGGACTGGATGGAAGGCAGCAGTGATGTTGAACTGATGTCTGTGCTCCAGCAAGTGTGAGTACCGGTGGTGTGGAGGTCCTCATGTGTTAACTACAGGCAGGAATTGGAGGATTTCTTGTTAATATTTGAAGTTTTCCTCCACTGGGGTTGGCTTCATGTTTCCTATGGCCTTTTCCTAGGATCTAGATGTCTCCTCACAGTTTTAAGTGACTATGGACTGACCTCTCCCTGTTTGTCTGCTTGTAGGGAGGGATGGAAACCCTGGAACTCCAGAAAGATATGAAAGAAGAATCAGATGAAGAAGATGACGATGACGAAGAATCTGGAAGATTGCGTTTCAAAACTGAAAGGAAAGAAGGAACAATTATTAGGCTCTCAGATGTAACTAGAGAGAGAAGGAACATTCCAGAAACTTTGGGTAATTTTTGGTTTTGGCCTGTGGGTAATTTTTTTTTTTTTTCCTGTTTCCCCAGTCTTCATTTTGTCTTCAGATCTTTCCAGATCTTATCATGATTGACTGTTGATGAGGGTGTGTGATATATGGGAGGCTGGTGCTCAGCTGTGCTGTGCTTTCATTCTGCCAAACAGCTACTTCTGGGTTATAAGTGTTTGAGTGACATATTTAAAAGTATTTTATTTTCTTAGTAGTTTTCTTTGGGAGTATATGGCCTAAAGCTACTCTCCTTGATGCCCTATGTTCCTGACTATACTGAGGTGGTGGCATGGGGATGCTTGGCAAGGATACTGGCTCTTCTCAACTAGACTGCCCCTTGGGAAGCCAGTATTAAATCTGGGCCAAATTGGTTTTATTTTGCATTTGTAACATCTTTGTAGTTGTTCAGTGACTAGCTTACCGAGATCATTAACTGGATGTCAAGAGTCTGCTGTTGAGGACCTTCCTCAAACTGTTGCTGGGTAACAGCAGTGACCCTACCCTTGTCTACAGTTTATGTCCCTTTCCACTGATTGTTGGGTTTAATTGGAGTGTCACAATCATCCCAGGGGCTGGGAATATTGCTTAATGGTAGAGGCATTTGTCTAGAACAACCCTGGGGCTTTTGAAAATAATGTTGGGGCAACTCCCAGCCATTCTGAGTCTTTAGACCCAGGCAGCGCCCAGGAAGATTGTATTTTCAGTGTGCTGCTTGGACTTTAGAAGAACAGAACCAACAGGGTATGGCTTTCTAAGAAGGAAGGCAAGGCTCATATGACATCAGGGTCTATCTTCCTTTCTGTTTGGGTCAAGATAAAAATCAAGATCAAGGCCTCATCATTATCTTGGCGATTGTGTGTGTGTGTGTGTGTGTGTGTGTGTGTGTGTGTGTACGTGTGTACGTACATACTCAAGTTGGCAGCCACATTCTTAGCCCCTTTATTTTTAAACACCACTGTTTGTGGTTTGTATTAGTTATTTTCTATTGCTGTGACACAATGCCATGGCCAAAACAACTTACAAAAAAGTGTTGTTGAGCAATGTATGGTGACAGGTATAGCTGAGAGCTCAAGTCTTGATCCCAGATGGGAGGCAGAGAGAGCAACACAGACACATTGTGAGTCACCTGAAACCTCAAATCATGCCCCCAGTGCATACCTTTCCAGCAAGGCCATATCTCCTGATCCTTCCCAAACAGTTCCACTAACTGGGACCAAGCATTCAAATATATGAACCTATCTACCTTGTCATTCAAAGCTTGAGACCTGGAACCCTGGCTAGGAACAGTGAGGGAATGAAGAAAAGACAGACACATATACAGTAGAGCTGGAATCAGGTGAGGTTCTCTAACAGTAACTTGAGCTACTTCCAGCTACTTGGAACCTCAGGTTTTTCATTATGTATAGCACAGGGGAAGGGGCTAGCTAATCGTGGTAGGAAGTCTGTATGGGGAAGCAATCTCAGGCTATAAACATCCGGGAGGAGGAAGCTGATAGTCTTTGCCCATGTAGATCAGTTGTTCATTCTTGGACTCTGACTCCAAGGAAAGCTTTGCTATTCCTCTAGAGCCTAGCCCACACGGGTGTAATAATATTTGCTAATTTCCCTTGGGTCAGTGAGTCCTCAAAATGGTTGTGTACATCTCAAAATACGTTTCTCTCAGGACTTCACTCACTTGGGGCTTCTCCACCTCTCCTCTACCTCCCCACCCCTGCTCCCTAATCTATAAGGGCCATTTTCATTCAAACCACAACATGGTTGTTTTTACTTTTAAACAGGAGCAAGCAGCATGCAGCATGTATATTTCAGGGGTACATACAAATTCTCTGGGTGAACACTAAGCTGCCCTTATCTACTAACTCAAATTCAGCTCATTATCATAGTTGTTAATTATTTTATCTCCCTTCGAGGATGTGAGGATGGTTGTTTTTGAACATTCCACTTGTCTGTATTTGTACTTTCATTTGGTACATCCCCTTTTCAGGATCTTTGCCTTCTTTCCTTCTTTTCTGAGTCATTTATACTTTCCTTTATTCCAAAAGCTGTCAAGTCTGCTTTCTTTTCAACGTACCTGACAGCTGTAGTCAGTGTCTCCAGAGACAAACGGAGTGTTGTTTTGTTGTAGACGAGTTGTGCCCTCCAACTGGAGAAGGGAGAGGGCTTGGAACCCTTAGAAACAGTACTATAAGGGTAAACAATTTGATTATTGACTGTTCTTCTAAAAAGGACTGAGTATTTTTGTAGAATATGGTCATTTGGCTAGGTAATTGGACAAAGGAAAATGTTACAAGTTTTGTCTTGCTGAGCAGTGGTGGTGAACCCCTTTGATCCCAGCACTTCAGAGGCAGAGGCAGGTGGATCTCTGTGAGTCCAGCCTGGTCTACAGGGTAAGTTCCAGAACAGCCAGGGCTAACACAGTGAGACCCTGTCTCAAAAAACACCCCCCCCCCCCCAAAGTTCTTTTGTCTCTATTTAGAGTTCTAATTTAAGGAAGCTTAATGTTTGCAAAGTTTACCAATAACTTCAAAGTTAGGGTCATTCTCAATATGTAAAGGATGTCACCACCCATCAGAAGACTTGCTTTCCTGAGAGAAGGAGCTTCTTGCTAGGGCCACACCTTCTCAGACAGTGGGCAGATACAAGGCTTGGTGAGAAAGAGGGGAGGGTGCCGTAGCCTCTGAGAGCTGGAAGTTTACATGAGTGTCACCTATTAGCTCGTGTCCCCAGTCCCAAGATTGAGTATATTGGATTATAAAGTAGTTTGCCTGCTTTTATACTGAGATAAAAGTGTTTCTACTAGAGTCCCTGTGTTCTCTAGTGATGTATAGCTTTTGGACTTTTTTTTTTTTTTTTTGTCATTTTGTTTACAAATAAAAACTTAAAAAAATTAGATTTATATATTTTATTTTGTGTGTTTTCAGTGTTTGCCTGAATGTATGTATGTGTATCATGTGTATGTGTTGGTGCCTATGGAGCTTAGAAAAGGGAACAGGATCCCTTAGAACTGGAATTAGGGGTGATTATGAGTGGCCATGTGGGTGCTGGGAATTGAACCCAGGTCCTCTCGAAGAGCATTCAGTGCTCTTAACTCTTGAGCCATCTCTTTAGCCCATAACTAACAGCTTACTACCTTAGTGATAGATAGCCTTAATTAATGTTGAGAATCCTTTGTTCTTTAAAGAATAATGCTGCTGTGGTACCTCCTGTTCCTGACTCTGAAAGCATGTGTGTGAAGTGATGAGTTCTTTCTGAGATCCAGAAGAGTTTGGTCGCTTTCAAACACATAATGTTGCCTTGTGTGAAGAGCCCTAATTCACACACATGACCCTCTCCACTGTTAAAAAGCTAAATACCTCAGTTGTTAATTGGGGCATTCACATCAGTCTGGGTTAAAATTGGGGGTTATAATTTGGGGCTTTCATTTAAGTTAGTCTTGCTTAATTAGTTAGCCTTTTTCTCAGTCAGGATTCTACAAGTTAGCCTTACAGAAAACTAGTTAAGTCATGGTTTTCTCTATTTTCCCAAGGATGACACACACCTGTGAATTCAGAACAAAGTCATTCTGTGCAGATAATGTCACTGGTGTAGGTAGTAATGCTCTGGTAGAGCCCAGTAGAGCAAGAGTGCTAGACCATGTGTGTAAAGGGATGTTTCATTGTGTATGAAAAGGCCAGAGTGTGCTTTACACATGGACACTTTGACCATCATTTTTTTTCTAGGCTGAGCCTGGAAGTGAAGAGCAGTGGCTTCTCTTGCTCTAGGAAGCAGACTTGGACTTGGGTGGTCTTTGAAAGCAGCATGGGCTATGAGGGAAAATGCTTTTTACTTTCTGAAGCTAAGATTTTTGTTCAGTTTCACTGGCACATGCATCATGTTAAATTACTTTTTATTGCTTTGACATAACTGCCCAGTAATTGTTACATCTTGTTTTGTTGAAGTAGCCCCTTGCCTAGAAGACCAAAGACCTATGGGAAGAACCTTTCACCTAGTGACAGTGGGCAGTGGTTAATGCTAGTTGTCAGATATTCACCTGTTTATACTGTGATTCTTGTGTTTGTTTTAAAATTCTTTTGGGTTCAGTTAACGTTTTGTGGTTTGGCATTTTTATTTTTGCCAAACTGTATTCCATAAGTAAGTATTTATTTCTAACTACTCTATAATTATTTGGAAGCAAATGTGTTGTTACTAGTTAAGAAGGAATAGGGCAGTATAATTATAGTTGCTTTATGATATATCTCTTTACTTTAGGATCTGGATATAGTTCAGAAAACACTTATGGGGAAATTAACATTTCAGTTGAAGTTACAAATGTAATTTCTATCCTGTCATATTTTGGTGACCTTTTGTGACAGCTTGTCTCAATTGGAGGAGAGCATTTTTTCTTGCTGATTAAAGATGTCATTTGAAACCATTTTATTACTGAGGATAGTAAAATTAATCTTGACACTCAGAACCACTAGAAAAATAATTGCTGATTCACTGCATAAAATGTGTGTGTGAAGCAATCATGTAGTCAAGATTCAAATAAAAATCTGTGCTGGTTAAAAGGAGATTATTACGTTTTCTTTCCGGTGGGTCCATATTCATTTGAAGGAGAAGGGATACCATATTAACATTTTCAAGAAAATGAATCATAGCTTACAGATGATTAGTCTGAGGCAGCAAAGTAGACTGGTGATACTTAAAATCTAGCCCCAATGGAGAAGAAAGGCTTCTAGTAGTGTCTAGTGGTGTTTTAACAAAATACACGTTTACTAATAAAAGATGTATTACCACATTTAGACACTACTATAAAAGAAAGGGACCCTATTTGGATGAAAGGGATCTTCCCCCTTAGGGGATTAGTATAATGTGCCCATGTTCATTGTCCCCTGGAGCATGGGAGAGACAAGTGGCTATGTGAAGTTCCTGCAGTGTTTAAAGTAGCCAGCTTTTCTTTGCATGGCTTTTCCTTTCTTTTGACAAGGTGTCTATATTTGGCTGTATGGACACAAAATGTCTTTTTATAGCATGGCATGTATACTAGTGAATGTAAAAGTTTCAAGTGAAATGCAATTAATGAGTGTTCCATTCTTTAGGAATTATCCTTAATAATTTTACTTGAGAAGGAGGTCGGTAGTGGCTTTGATTTACATCAGAACACTTAGGGTATTTCTTTTTGATTCTTTTTGATTCTGTGCCATTGTTAATTAGTGGCATTTTTTCTTTTTTTTTTTTTGTTGTTGTTTTTTTTTTTTGACAGAGTTTCTCTGTATAGTCTTGGCTGTCCTGGAACTCACTCTGTAGACCAGGCTGGCCTCCTCTGCCATGTAGATCTGCCTGCCTCTGCCTCCCAAGTGCTGGGACTAAAGAAAGGTATGTGCTACCATGCCAGGGTAGTGACATTTTCTTATTGGCCTAATTGGATCCCAGCAGCAGAGGAGGAGAGTTTCCAACTGTAATGGTCTGTAAGCATTGACTGCTTTTTTCACTCTGAAAGTGAAAGCATTTCAGATTGATAGATGATACTTGTATAAAGAGTTTGCTGCTTGGTCCTTACTGTTCTCTCTCCACAGATGTATGTAGTATGGGCTGTATTTAACACCTGTACATCTTTTTACATAGAGCTTTCAGCAGAAGCCAAAGCTGCATTGCTTGAATTTGAAGAAAGAGAACGACAGCATAAGCAGGGACGCTATGGTTCCCGGCGGGGAGGAAGGCGAGGAGGCTCTCTGATGTGCCGTGGAATGGGAGACCAGAGACGAGAGAACAGCGAGAGGGGACGGGTGAAGGAGCACAGACCCGCCCTGCTCCCTACACAGCCTCCTGTCGTGGTGAGTGTGGCGTTTCATTGCTGTACCTAACGGTTTTGGGAGTCACGTAGTTCATGCTTACCTTTTCTGAAAGGACACTGAAGCAGTAGAAGCGATGGCTGAAGTTTCTTTGGTCTATGGCACTCTGTTTCATTTGTAGTCTGAGCATTGGGCTCTCACATTATTGGTAGTTAAAAATCCACCTCAACTTCCATTGAACAGCTGTGGCTTTTCCCTCCTACCTACATCACTGAAGCCCTCTCAGTGCACTACTTTTGATATGCTGGTGTTAATATGGATGAAGTTTAGGCCATAGCTGATTATTTCATATAGTGTTTTTCTATAGGTTTTCCCTTCAATATCAGTTTTTCTTAATTATTATCTCTTATAAAGCTGTTCATGACTTGAGACTGAATTATGTGGATAAGCCTGGGTAAATGTCTCCAGGATGTCTTGGAAGCACAGATAGGAAGGAGTCATGCTGTTTATTGTCCTATTGTCAGCTAGAGGTAAACTTCATAGCTTTCTCCTTTGGAAGTCAGTGTTAAGAAACATAATGTAAGATGTGTCCCTAGTGTTTACCACATACCCCTTTAAGGCTTGCAGCCTACACTTGGCCTTTGTTAACAGTGTTAAAGGGAGCATCCATTGTTGAGATGATGAAGTAGAAAGGGTGATTGTTGGTCTTGTGTATGAATCTAGTTTTAATGTACCCCAAGGAAAGAAGAAAGTTTGGTGACATCAATGCATAGCTCTTTTACACACAATTGGATGGTTCTCCATCAGGGTAAACAAGTTATGCCCCAGCTTGGTTTTGTATCATCATGAGTGCCACAGAGTTCTTTATTTATTTACAGGTGAGGAAGGTAAATGGAGAGGGTTGGGGATACCATTAACAGCCAGTCAGAAAGCAAAGGTAACCTGCATCCTGACAGAGTAACTGTGCCTTTGGATCCTGGTGTGACTAACCACCTGGTGGATTGCATTGCCACCAAACAGCTGGTAGACTGACTGACCAGCAGCCATGCATTTAAATCAGGCTCACAGCATCCAGCAGAAATCAACCGAGGAAGTTGAGGCAGTTACCTGGTGTTTCTGATTTAGCTTTTTCTTCATTGATCAGCTTCCTGTGGCTAAAATTCCTGTTTGTCTTTCACTTTAGGTGTTTTAGGCATTTTTGTATCATGGGATAGCAATAATAAGATCTGTTAGAAATGGTTTACCTGATAGCTATTCTCAATGACATGATGTTTTTACTCTTGGGCAGTTTGTTATTCAATTCCTTCCTTGTCAGAAAGTTAGGGGGCACTCCATTCCAAGACAAATATGCTAAGGTCTGGAGTGGGGAGGAGACACCCCCCAATTTCAGTGCTAGCCTCTTTCAGTGAGCTCAGACAACACATGACAATTTCCCAATTTTGTATATTACATACTTGAGTGCATAAGGCAATGAGCAGCAGGGCGTGCCCTGGATTCTGGGAATAGGGAAGTTTAGGTTTATTGGTTCGTGAATCTTTGGGAATGTCTTTTCTGAGGAAAGCCAATCTTCTTGTTCCTCCCAAGTCTCTCAATGCCCTTCATCAGACTGGATGTTTCTCGTATTTGCCTTTTGCTGTGAGCTGTCTGCCAGGCCTGTGTTCATCTCTTTCCTCTCACATGATGAGCAGTCACTTTCATAGAGAAGGTCGATATCATTGGGGGTTCCTCGCCCTGCGTGCTGTATCTTTCACTTGGAATGCAGAGGCCCTCTGTAATTGGGCAGACTAATTAGACAGCTGAATTATGAGTATTTTGACTACTAATTGGCAGTATAGCTGATTTGATTTGTGGATAAAAGCAAAACTTGTGGAATCAGATCGTCCAAATCCCACTCACTTTCTGGCATTGTCAGGAGTGGGCCTGCTGCATCCGGTATAGCCTTCCAATGGGGACTTGAGATAAGGGCTGCAGTGGGTTGCAGGGCCACCTTGGGTTGTGTTTTCATTTATTTATTTGTTTGTTTATTTTTGGTCCCTGTCCTCTTACCTTCTTTTTTTATATTCTGTAACTCTCCTTGTTGACCAAACATGAAGTCCTTCCTCCTGGGTTTCTCCATTCACGGTCTGTTTTTCTCTTCTATGTGATGTATCCCTTTTCTGCATTGGAGGCTTGGCCCAGATACCACTTTCTCAAAACAACTTCTTAGAACAGCTCTCTGTAGCCCTGACCCTTTCTTAATGGCAGGCTTCTAGTGTTTTCTCCTATCTCCTGTCTCCTCGAGGAGAGGCAAGGCTAGCTGTGCTTAGAAGCTGTGGGTAGCTTTGCTTGTTAATGGGCTGTTTTGTTTCTTGGGCTGACATTCATTTTTCAGAATTCATGCTGTGTGGTTTGGGTTGTCATTTTTTTCTCCTTGCCTTGGACTGGTTGGGTTGTGTGTCATCTTGTGAGTCTGTGGCACAGCTTATTTATTCTGTGTACAAAATTTATGTATAAGTTGTGACTGTAAGCTTATTTCGAATAAGTTAATTGGTATAAGCCTTGGTAGCACATCAACATTACTTTAGTTTTCTTCTAAATTTTGATTTGTTAATTTTTCTCTTTTGGTGATTTTCAGGCTCACTCTCCAAGATTAATCCCTCCTCCACAGCCGCAGCCTCCTCCACCTCCGCCACCACCTCAGCAGCAGCCAATCAGAAGTCTTTTCCAGCAGCAGCAGCTACAGCCTCTACTCCCCTTACAGCACCCACATCACCCCTCCCCACCTCAGGGAGTGCACATGCCCCCCCAGATCGAGACTCCAAGGATGATGCTGACTCCTCCCCCAGTGACTCCTCAGCAGCCCAAGAACATCCACATCAATCCACACTTCAAGGGGACAGTGGTGACCCCTGTTCAAGGTGCGTGTTCTCACCTGGTATGTGTTGAAGGACTCTGGTGGCAGAGGCACAGAGCTGCCACAGTAGTGGCTAGATTCACATTCAGCTCTGTGAGGATTCACAGACACAATTTAGCTTGGCTTATAAGTTCCTTTCTTCAAAATCTCTCTCTCGTTTCGTGATTGGACAGAAAATACTATGCCATTGTCACACAGTATTTTGTCACTCTGTCAATGTGAGACACAACTGGAGATGTTACATTGTCTGAGTCCTTACTTTATGTGTCTCATGGCGAGAGTGTTGGAAGTGATGAGTATTCTTCTTATGTGTGTGTCTCTTTAGTTTATGTTACCTGGCAAGGAAGGACCAGCCTTATCTTTCAGTTGTTAACTGTGTTGCTATGACAGAAGAGGTCCTGGAGCTGGGAGCAGCTTCTTTGAAACAGTGGATCATCCTGTGTTTGTCCCTGCCTCAGGCAGCTTGGCTCTTTTGGAGAGCAGAACAGACAAGAGTTCTGTTTGTGCTCTTGCTCCTTCATAGGCAGAGGCAGTCCATCAGCACAGAGGGTTGGGAAATGGGGCTTGTGTGGCATGCTAGGTCCAGAGGAAGAGTAAAGCAGAGTTCCCAAAGGGAGTGGGTGGATACAGCTACCTGGGGGCTGACTGAGCAGGTTAATTCTAAGGGTGTTGAGAAAGATAAGGAGTGGCTCATCTAGAAAGATGGTCACAAGTCTTGGGGAGAGATACACCTAGGAGGGGCTGTTGATAGTGAGCCCAAGTCTTGTGTTGGAAGTAATTAAGAGAGATGACCAGCACTTTGTGGGGTGACAAAAAGAGGAAAGTGACACAGGGTCCTGCTTTTCTGGGCCACTGTAAGGACTTAGTTTTTTACTGGGAGGAGTGCCTGGGTTATAGGATATTAAGATGGAGCAAAAAAGAGTTGCAGTTCTCACATAGCTGAAACTGGCCATTTGATAGTAGAATGCATTTTTGTGTGCTTCTGCTTACTCATCTTTTTTGTTTGTTTGTTTTATATTTGTGTTTTAATTTTACACATCAGCCATGGGTTCCCCTGTCCTCCCCCCTCCCGCCCCCACTTTCCTCCCATCCCCTCCCCTCCATTCCCAACAGGGACAAGACTCCCCTGGCGATTCATTTAAACCTAGTGGATTCAGTACAGGCAGGTCCAGTCCCCTCCTTCCAGGCTGAGCAAAGTGTCCCTGTGTAAGCCCAAGGTTCCAAACAGCCAGCTCATGCACTAAGGACAGGTCCTGGTCCCACAGCCTGGGTGCCTCCCAAACAGTTCAAGCTATTCAGTTGTCTCACTTATCCAGAGGGCCTGATCCAGCTGGGGGCTCCACACTCCTTTGGTTCATAATTCATGTGCTTCCATTCGTTTGGTTATTTGTCCCTGTGCTTTTTCCCATCTTGGTCTCGACAATTCATGCTCTTACAGTCCCTCCTCTTTCTCGACAATTGGACAGCTGGAGCTCCACCTGGGGCCTGGCTGAGGATCTCTGCATCCACTTCTGTCAGTTATTGGATGAGAGTTCCAAGACGACTGTTAGGGTGTTTGGCCATCTGATCACCAGACTAGGTCAGATCAGGCTTTCTCTCGACCACTGCCAGCGGTCTACAGAGGATATATCATTGTGGATTCTGGGGACCTCTCTAGCACTCTGCCTATTCCTGTTCTCATGTGGTCATCATTTATCATGGTCTGTTATTCCTTATTCTCCCTTTCTGTTCTTGATCCAGCTGGGATCTCCTGCTCCCCTTAGCTCTCTTTCCCTCAAACCTTGCCCTTCATGACTCCCACTGTCGTCCAGGTTGTTCATGTAGATCTCATCCATTTCTTGCTGGTGACTGTAAGAGCCAGGGGTCAGAGGAGAATGCAGCAGAGACAGTGCGAAGTTGCAGATGATGCAGGTCGATTGGATGAATAGGGGGGAGAGGCTGGGTGTCTGGAGACTAGTCAGCAATTGAGCAAGTTCAAATGATCTGGGCTAATGGTTCAAGTTGGGCATTGCCTGTGTATAGAGGGTCTAGAACAGTGGTTCTCAACATGTGGGTCCAGACCCCTTTGAGGGTGTCAAACAGCCCTTTCACAGGGGTTGCCTAAGCCCAGATATTTACATTAAGATTCACAACAGTAGCAACTGTAGTTACAGTTATGAAGTAGCAACAAAAATAATTTTATGGTTAGGGGCTCACCACAGCATGAGGAGCTGTGTTATAGGATCGCATTAGGAAAGTTGAGAACCACTGGTCTAGAGCATTAGCAGAGGTATAGGTAGATAGAGAAGACCTGGGTTACTGGAGTTGTGAATGGGAGCAAGAGAATTTGGGAGAGCTGCTAGGGGCAGATTGGGAGCTGAGGAAGCAGTGCTGGGTAGGCTGTTGATTGCCATGGGCTGAGGGAAGACCTCAGTTCTGTTAGTGGCTTGTGAACTGGAAGTAGTAGGAAGGAGCCTGAGTTGTGCTTAGAAGGGCAGTCCTGATGTTTGTGGACAGGATTTCTTTCCATAGTGTTCTCGGAAGTTCAGTTGTTGTTGGGGAAGGGGAAGCAGGCTTGAGAAAGGTTGAAGCAGGGAGAGTCACATCCCACACTTAGAGGGAAGAGCTAGCTGCACAGGGAGGAACATCATTATCCAGGTGAGAGGGAACCTCATCCTGCAGGACCCTAGGTGCCAGGAGTGGGGATGGGGAACTTACAGGCATGGGGTCAGGGACAGCAGTGTGATTGCAGAAGGTGGCCCTACGTGTATGGTGGTAGGAAGCAGATAAGTTCTTGGGATGGCCAAAGTTTTCTTAGTGAGCAAGTTAGGGGTAGAATATGTGGGAAAGTTAGGAGAGAAGTCTAGAAGCCATGCTCTGGGAACAGAACAGGGCTAAGACCCAAATTTGGAAGAAATGACTGGAGATGAGAGTTGGCTCAATGTTGTGAGTAACTGTCTATGCTTGCCTCTTATTCTGGGTGTAGCATGGACAGCTGTGTTCAGAGCAGTGGATAAGCCAGGCTTGAAACTGATGGGTCCTGTGGAGAGAAAACACCAGAGGAGGGGAGATAGTTATTGAAATTGGTCCTGGAGGGAGAGCCATGACGATGGAGTGCTGAGAGATACATGGAAGGGAAGGTACCTTCTTGCAGAAGTGGCAATGGAATTGGGACAGTGAGTTATGAAGATGGTGGCAATGACTTCGGGAACTGATTTTACAAAGCAGAGAAGGAGCTTTAGGTGGCCTGAGGTTTGGGTCTGGGACAGTAGTAGGATTGGGAAGGAGCCTACCTGTCAGGAAGAATGGGAGGAATCCTTGCAACTTTGGGGCTCCTGAGAAAGGGACAGTGCTAGTGATTCTTTATGGTGAGCTCAGGGGGTAGAGAAAGTTCACAAGTTGAGAGAAAAAGTGCAGGGTCCCTTGCCACACCTGGTCAGTTGCTAGCTTATTCTGGGTATTCCCCATCTTTGCCTTCCCAGTGCTGTGATTGCAGCTGGGTTTTCATACCCATGTGACATTCTGCAGGTGCCAGGGGTCTAAACTCTAGTTCTCACACTTTCACTTCTGAGACATCCCTCCAGCCCTAACTTAAGTCTTCTCGGTTTCCCTAAATTGAATTTCTCAATAGTTGTCCTATACCAGCATCAGTTAATTCAGTATTTCATTGTAAATTTCAATGACAAACTGGCGGCTGGTAAGATACATGATTTTCTTCAGCCTATCAGAAATAAGATAGTACTGAAAAATAATAAAGCTGTAAAGTGGTCCTTCAATGTTCTCTAGGCCAAATGGTGTCACTTGCTAGAAGTCATCAGACTGGGAAAGTACTAAATGCAGATCCTGCATCCAGGAGCTTGAGTGATTCAGTAAATGTTGAGTCTATTTGAAGCTCCTTAAGGTCACTATGAATCCAGGAGTTTTGCTGCTACTCACTCCGTGCCTTTCATGCACCTGATGCTGAGAGAATTAAACCTTATTCTTCTTGCTGGGCACATATGAGGTCCTAGCAGTATTTGATCATTTAGTACTTTGTAAATAAGCTTAAATTGAAGCCCTACTGGGAGAGGCTGAATACAGATTAAACTAGCACTTTTGAGTCTTAACAGCTAAGTACACTTAAAAGTCTTTTTAAAGTATATGCCTTTAATCCCAGCACTTGGGAGGTAGAAGTAGGCGGATCTCTATGAGTTTGGGGCCAGCCTGGTCTATATAGTTTTAGGACAGCCAGAGCTACATAGTAATACCCTGTTTCAAGACAAACAATAAAAAAGATTATGTCCATCCATCCATCTACCCACCCACTTACTCACCCACCCATCCATCATCCATGCAGTCTCAGTGTATAGCCTTGGTTGCCCTGGAACTAACTATGTAGACTAGGCTAGCCTCAAATTCACAGAGATCTGCTTGCCTCTACTTTATGGGTGCTAGAATTAAAGGCATTTATCTCTATGCCTAGATAAATTTATTTTTAGTTACATATGTATCTGTTTAGGGGTGTGTGCATGTGTATGTCAGTGCCCATGGAGGCCAAAAGGTATTGGATCCCTTGAGCTGGAAGTACAGGTGGTTGTGAGCTGTTCAACGTGGGGCTCTATGAATTTGAGTTCTTTGTAAGAGCAGAATGCACTCTTTTTTTGCGCCTTTCCTAGATCTCACTCTGTAGACCAGGCTGGCCTCGAACTCACAAAGATCTGCCTGCCTCTGCCTCCTGAGTGCTGGGATTAAAGGCACAGAATGCACTCTTAACCACTGAATTATCTCTACATTCCCCCTGAAAATCTTTTCATAATTAGCATATAAACAATTTAAAGAGTAATTGTATGAATGCGCTTGCATGGTGCTGGAACTCAGAGCCTCCCCAATGCTAGGTTCTAGGTAAATGCTTTTCCACTGAGGTAGAGTCCCCAGCCCTTACACATCTCTTTTAGATTAGTCTCTTTTCTTTCTGAGGGTGAAAGACTACTCCATTGTAATATAATTAAGTGAGTTTGATAGAAGCTTAAGTTGCTCTCCAGATGTCCATCTGTACAATTGTAATAAATTGAAAATGTCTTCTGTTAGATAGATATACAGGATGCTAAGAGTCTATATAAATAGTAAATACCAAATTTTCAGGTTCAAGGTTTAACTAGACTGGTGGGAACATCAAAAGTTTTAAGTTTCCTTCTGCTCCATGTGATGCATTTAAGGGGTTGGGTCTTGATCCTACTGCTGTCTAGATTGGGCTGGAACACACCTGCTCCCATGCTCTGCTCTGCTCTGCCATTGTGAGCTCTGTACACCATTTATTTCTTGAAGAAAGAGGGCCAAGACTTTGTCATTGTTGCCAGTTCCTCAGAGGTCATGTTAACAAACCTATTCATTAGAATCAGCTCTCATCATGGGCTGTGTTGGAATTGTTTAATACCTATAAATGGTTGGTTTGGTAGAGGAGCTAGGTGTTTTATATTTGGTACTTGATTTAAAAATATTGTCCATCTGTTGTTAAATGTGCTGTTCTTTTCTTCACCTTCATTATAATCTTCTGAGATGAGAATACTCCCTTCCCCCTCCCCCCCCAATATAGCTTGTACTTTCCCTTTAGATACCTGGTTGCTGTATGTCTTCTTACAGGGAGTCTTATGTTGGAATAGACTCAGAAGGGCTTGGACTTCTGCTAGTTTGACATTCTGTGAAAGAAAGTTTCAGTTACATTTGCTTTTGATCAAATAGTGAGATGGTCCACATGCTCAGTTAACATTGAGCCTGTAAAGTGTGATATTAATTATACTAACCGTGATACAGTTCAATGTATGGGATTCATTTTGTGAGTCACTATTTTAAAGTGATTGGATTGTTTCTTCAGGTGCATTTTTTGTGTCTATATTTCTCATTTCTCAGTGTCCTCTTAAAGTTATGCTGTATTAAAACTTTGATTATTAGTTTGCTGAGGCTGGTGTAACAAGCACTGCTTGGGCAGGCTGATTCCCCTCGGCTTATTTCTTGGATTGCAGATGGCTTCCCCATGTTCTCACATGGTCTCTCTGTGAGCATGTGTTTGCATTTCTCCTTTTCTCCAGGATGCTGGTTAGGTTGGATTAGTGCTCACCATTGGGACATCTTTAAAGACCTCTCCAAATGCATCACATTTAAGGTGCTCCATATGGGAGTTTTCCTGGGTGCATCTAGCACCATGTTTGACTGCAAGCTCCCACAACACAACAGGGATGTGTTTTTCCAAATCCAGGTCAGTGAGATCAATATATAATGTGCGGCACATAGCCCTAAGGCTTAGCCCTCACTTTTTTGCTACCATGAGATAGCCTCTTAAAACAAATTGACTTCTTGATAAAGTAGACTGGTGGGAATTTGACCTCTTTGAAAACAAAACCAACCTGCAAGTGTCAGCACAGCAGTTTGCTTCCTTGTCATTCTCTGTAAGGCTACGTGCGCATCATTCCACCCTTCCTCTACCTGCTGCTTTGTCTTCCTCTTTTTCTCTCTCTCCCTCTTGTGATTCTAGAGGGTTCACATTTCAATTTGTGTGTAACTGGGCAGGGTCAGACTATATAATCTAGACTGGGTTTAAGCTCACTGTGTAGCCTAGACTGGCCTCAACCTTGCAGTACTCTTCCTTCTTCAGACTCCCTGCACGCTGGGGTTAGAAGTGTACCCTACCATGTCACCTCCCACTGAAACTAGGCCTTTTTATTTCAAAGGAAAATTATCTTCTTTTGTTGTAAACATATTATAATTCTAAGTAATAATTCTCTGTTAGAACTTAAACTTCACATTGTACAGTTTTATTCTGGGGCCAAAAACCTTCCTCTCTCCTTTTATGAGATTCTTAAAAGTACCAAGTGTGTATAGGTAAAGTCTAAACTTTATGTTACTGTGTGTCCAGTATATGTACTGTATGCTTTGTGTGAGAGCTCATGTGTTGTTTTCCTCCCAGGCAGTCTGATGCCAAGTGATTGTAATGCAAGATGTTTTCTTACAGTGCCCTTGCTGCCAGTTCCGAGCCAGCCGAGGCCTGCTGTGGGACCCCAGAGATTCCCAGTGAGTAGCAGCTGTTCTTCTTTTGGGCAGGAGGAAGCACATGCTGACTGAGAGATACTGGTACTGCACTTTCCTGGCCAGATACAGTGTGGGCATTAGTAAATGTTGACTGCAGTCTCTGTAGTGGAAAATGTTTATTAAAACCTTAAGGTCGGTGGATATTTGAGCAAAAATAATTTTAACTATAAAATAGCTGAATCAAGACCATCAGCAGAATTTCTTTCATCCTAAAGAATATGAATTCTGATTTCATCATGGTTGTGTTGAGGTCACATCTTACAGGCATGTAACATCTGTGAGTCTCTATGTCAAATTCCAGGCAATAAGAATGAAGTGCTTGTTTATTAAAGAGCTGTGATATTCCTGAGCAACCCTGAAGGGGGGGGGGGGTCAAAAGCTCCTTTTAAGCAGAGGTAAGGGAATTCCAGGGAGGAGGGATTAATCTGGTGATGATTGGTGGATGAAAGATTAGTCTGGGAGCTGGTTGGTGGGCGGCTGTAGTGGTTAGAGGCCCATTGGTGGTGGTGGGGGTCTAGTGTCTAGGGGGTTGTTGACAAGAGGGTAGGGAAAGCTATCTTTAGCTAGCAGAAGTCTGGGGGGCATCTGCTGACCCAGCAGAAGAGGCTTTGGGGTGCCTGCTGAGCCAACAAGAGGCTGGGGCGGTGCACCTGTTGATTGGTTGCCCCTAAGTTGTGGTTTTCCTGAGAATTGCTTGCTCAGTTCCAGCCGGTTCTAGTGAACCGAAACTAAGGCCTGGTTGATGTCAGGGCTACCAGGGGAGCCTGTTATGGCCCTGGGTTGGCCGTCTGGTCCTCTCATTTATCTGATGTTAGAAGGAAAAAAAAAAAACAACCTAATGATGTTTTAAGGATATTATTACTAGAGGAAATGAAAGCTTAGCACCTGGAGATCAGGACAACTTGAAGAAAAATTGGTTCTTCCTACCATGTGGGTTCCAGGAATGGAACTCAGATTGCAAGGCTTGGTGAGGCCGACGTCTTCACTCTACCTCAGTCACTGTTCTACTGCTGTGAAGAGACACTGTGACCACAGCAACTCTTACAAAGAGAACCTAAGTGGGGGCTGGCCCACAGTTTTCGAGGGTATGTCCCTGATCATCATGATGGGAAGCAGACAGGCATGGCGCTGGAGCTGGAGCTGAGAGCTTTACATCCTGATGAGAGAGAGAGACAGACAGACTTGGCCTGGCCTGGGGTGGGCATCTGAAACCTAAAAGCCCACCCAAAAGACATGCTTCCACCAACAAGGCTACAACTCCTAATCCTTTTCATACAGTTCCATTCACTGGTGACTAAGCATTCAAATATGAGCCTATGGGGTCAATTCTCATATAAACCATCACATTCTCTGAACCTTCTCCCTGGTCCCTTAATTAATTAATTAGTTAATTAAATAGTGTTAACCATTCACTTTTAAAATTTATTTATGTATATATTTTTTTAATTGGCAATTTGCCTGTGTGTATGTCTGTGTGAGGGTGTTGGATCCTGGAGTTAAAGACAGTTGTGAGCCATGTGGGTGCTGGGAATTGAATCCAGATCCTCTGGAAAAACAGTCATTGTGCCATCCCTGAGTCATCTCTCCACCACCACCACCCCAAATTTATTTCTTAAGGTCTAAAGACTACTATGAAGATGGCATTAATATTCCTGAAGCTCTTTCAAGACACAAAGTATTCCTGAAGCTCTTTCAAGACACAAAGTATGTTCTGTTTCCAGGTGGCAGCCTGTGCTGGGAAGTAGTTGGGCTAGATGTTGGCTGTGTGTATAACTGAACAAACCCTGGAGGTCTTTGTTGGCCACTGTCTCATAATGTTGCTTTGTGTGACACGTCCTAGCTTCTAGATAAAAAAGCTAAGTCATGGTGAGCTCACTGAAAATATGCAGGGCTTCATCTACTCCTGTAGTCTTTCAGAGAAATCAATGTGGGGCTTGTTTTTTCTAGTACAGCAGAGATATTGGGTGTGGTTTTTGTTTGTTTTTTATCCTTCAGAATATGTTTGGGAGATAAACTCAAGGCTGTCTTTTGACATTTATTTAAGCTGGGACTTTAAAACAACAACCACAAAAGGCCTTTTTTTTTTAAACTACTATTTTAAGCATGGTTGCATGAATATAAACTTGATATTATAAATGTTTAACAAGGATCTGTTTTATAGCAGTTCACAACTATTACACGGACCAAGCAGAATTAAATGAAGCCCAAGTTGGATCTTTACTTAATACCTGAATAAAGTGATAAAAGCAGCAAAAACAATATTGTAGTCTAATTAATAAGCCTTTGACCATTTGTCTCTGCTGGTCATATGTACTACAGACCCTATCTCAGCTCTTCTCAACAGTTGAGAGACAGTTATTTATTACACAGACTTTTGCTGTATAAATTGACACAGTGGCATATACCTGTAATCCTAGCACTTGGGAGGCTGAGGCAAGAGGATCCTGAGGTAGATGCCAGCCTGGGCTGGATAGCAAGACCTTGCCTCAGAAAAAGGGAGGAGTGGGGTCTAGAGATAACAGCTTAGTGGTAGAATGCTTGACAAACATGTTCAAAGTTCTGACTTCCATCTTTAGCATCAAGTCACACACACATGCACACAAATACTATACACAGAAATGATGAAGTATTTAGTTAAGAAACCCAGTTTCAGATTTTCTAGGTGGAGTGGATTCATTGTATTTCTTTGGTGCATAAAATTAGATTTGAATCTGAAAGTCTTTGCACCAGTTTAAATAGAATTGGGAATTGAGCAAAGTGAAGTTTGTTTTGTTCATCTTGTGGGACTCTTTTAAATGTGCATTCTCATCACCCTGAGCATAGATATTGACAAATTTTCGACTTCCAGTTATTAGATATCCTCCACTGTTGATGTAATAAACCAATCAAGTCAAATTAATAAATCCAGGTTTAATCTGAACAGAGCAAAGCACCTCCCTCCCATATGGCTCTTAGGAAGGCAAGGGAGAGTGCACAGCAGTTATGGTGGCCAGGTCTTAAGTAGCCTGTAGGTGTGGTCTTGAATAGCCCCAAGGAGGGGCTGACACTTGGGCTTTCTGAGGGGAGGGGCCACTGCTTGGTGTGCTTTTGTGGGGGGGGGGCAGGGTCTGAAATGGGAGGAGTGAGACTGGAACATGGAATCCCCCCTCCCAGCTGAGCTCCCTCCCCAGCATCCCAACTTTGGGGGTATATATGGACACTGGTTGGGCTTTCACCAAAACAGACACTATTCTGGGCAGTGCTACACACACAGTGCACAGCAGGTTCTCCTGTTAGAAGTTGTGTGACAAAATGTTTCCTGGGGAGATGCAATATATCCATCTACTCACCCCAAATAGGAATTCCACAGCAGGCGAAGGTACAGATACCACTATAAAGTCCAGCTCTGGTGAACCAATTAATTTATTGGGGGTACTTACAGAATATGGGTGAGGGATAACTTACAGGAGCAGAAATGACTCAAAGCTGCATGACCAAAGCCTACTCCATCATAGGTGTCAGCTCACAAAATCTGGGAACCTGGAGCTCACTGCACAGCCTACAGGCAGCTCAACAGATTGGAGAGTGCCTTTTCCAGGTACCTCAGTCAGTGTAAACCTCTTCTAGGCTGCTCTGCTGCTTGCTATCTGCTTCTTCCAGGTAGCTGATCTGGTCCAGAGTCATCTTTGAAGCTTTTCTCCTCTGAGTGTTTCTGGCGGCTCAGCTCCTTGTTAGGGGGACTCTCAGTGTTTATTGTTTACTCTGGCTGGGAGGGGCCTACTGAATCTGGTCAGTTTCAGGGACTTCCTGGAGCTATTTTGAGTTGTTTACCGTTGGCTTAAGGAGCTTCCTGCAGGATGGAATGTTTCAACTTGAGGAAGCTGTTGCACAATATTTGAGTTGAGAGTTTACTGGTACTTGTGAAAGTAAATAGTGTAGAGAAGAAAGAATGTTTAAATTTTTGTATTTCTTGGTTTGTAAACTTCAAGGATACATTGAACTTGTATCGGAGAATTAGGAGGTACATACTGAACTAAAAAAGATTCTCTGCTTTGCCTCCCTGACTGGGAAGCAGATGGGGCAGACATGACCAAGGATGGCCCCTAGCTCCAGGTCTGGAAAGGTTTATGGTGCATTTGCCCACTTAGCCTGAGCAGGTTTTCTCTTCCTGACCAGAGGTAACTTAAAAGTCCATTTTATTGGCTATTTATGAAAACTTGAGAAATAATTAAGAACTAGTATGTTGTAGGATATTTGATCACACTATGAACCGTTAGATTTCGTTATTTACTGGGAAAACCTGTTTCTAGTTGTATGGCTCAGCTCTATCACACATTTTTAATCCAAGAGTGTTCTGCTTGAATATTTTTAACAGAGTAAAGTCAACCAGGTCAAGAAGCAACCAGTTGACAGGAAGTGAACTTAAAATTATTATTAAGAAAAAACCATAGAAAGGAGGACAGATAGAGAGGCATACAGGAAGTAGAAGGGAGGGACATTGGGTTTGAGGAAGTTTGTTTGAGATGGTAGGAGAAGAGAGGCTTCTGGGACAAGGGCAGAGGAGGGAAGTAAGCTGTGTGCTTTCTCTTCCTCTCTGAGCCAGCAGGCCTTCATCCCACAGCATCTGGCTCCAATCCTTATTTTTAAAATCGAATGATTGAGACTTTGGTAAAAACAACACTAGTATGTGAAAAATTCTTAGTAACAGTTTCCTCTAGATTGGTTGGTGTGATAAAGTTTTTGTTTTGTTTTGAGTGGTGCTGGGACTTGAGCCCAGAGTCCTCCCAGCCTTGCCTCCATTATATTAATACAGAGACTGCTAGTCACCCTAACAGCAAACACTTTGCCATGTGATGACTTAGCATTATTTTAGATATGACTCTTAATGTATTGTAGACTGTTGGTGTAAGACTGACAATGACTATTAGATAATTGAATATCACCTTTCAGAACAAAGACTTAAATATCAAGATGAGAAAATGCTCTAAGAAGAGCCTGTGTTAAGTACTCCGTCTTTGAAGAAGCTGTTGTAGTGGCACCTGGGTCATAGTCTTTGTGTCATGTCAGTCTTCTTACATGAATGTGGTTTCTAACCCTTTCTGCTCATGTGCAGTATTCCTTAGTACTTTGTGATTTAAGCTTCAGGCTGAAAATTAAGTCTATGCACTGGATTTCCTTTTTTAATTTAATGAAATAACTTTTATATTTTCAGACCAGACTTATGAATTTCTTGCAAATATAAATTATATCTCAGTTGGTACTGATCAGAGAATGGCTGTTTCCCCTTTTATCTTGAGTCGCTGTTAGTCTTCTGAATGGAAAGTACACCTGTTATTTAAGTAATAGATGCCCACAGGAGCTAATAAAAAAACAAGCAGCATCCAAGGCAGGGTCATAGGGTCTCCTTTCTGGCCTCTTGCCTATTAATAAACAACACTGCACTCACTGCTCACTGTGTGGACCAGAGCTTGCCAATGCCAGTTCACAGCACATTTATGTCTTGTTTTTACAAGAGTAAGAGCTAGTTTACCTTCTAGACAGGTCTTGCCTGTTTCTGTTTGAGTTCTTCTTTCAACTTAAGTGTTCCTGTTTTCATGTTAAAAATCTTTTTTGTTTCATTGCACAGAGACAGTCCCTACTTTGTGTGCCATTTCTGTGGCTGGTTGTGAGTCTTTTTCTTCAAGTATATTTTTTAGTCATTTAAGAAAAGACATTGCTTACTCACAGCAATGCTAAAATGTCACTTGTTGCAATAAACTTACTTTGAAGTTTTGTCAAGATAGTTTCCATTTCAGTTCCATTGATGTTTTATATATAAAATTTTGATTTAAAGTAGTTATTCTCAACCTGTGGGTCACAAGCCCTGGGGGATGTCAAATGAGCCTTTCACAGGGGTCGCCTAAGACAATCAGAAAACACAGATATTTGCATTATGATTCATAAGAGTAACAAAATTATAGTTATGAAGTAGCAACAAGATAATTTTATGGTTGGGGGTCACCACATCATGAGAAACTGTATTAAGGGGTCACAGCATTAGGAAGGTTGAGAACCGCTGATTTAAAGCTTCTGACATAGGATAATAAGCATTTCAGTCTTTTGATTTCACACCGTTGTATTAGGCTGATGATGTTTCTGATGACCAACAGCATATGGGTAGACGATGGAAATGGTTTTCTTTAATTTTTTTTGCATACAGTATATTTAGATACTCTTTCCCTTCCCCTAGATTCTCCTCATTTCCCTACCCACCCAACTTTATGTTCTCTCTCTCAGAACGAACACACACACACACACACACACACACACACCAATAAAACCAGATGCCAAATAAAAACCCAGTAAGACAAAACCAAAAACCCAGTAAACACCCCCCCCCAAGAAAAGCACAGCACCCCCCCCCCCCCCCCCCACACACACACACACAAACCCATAGAGTCTCCTGGGCATGAGGCCTGACCTGGAGTGTGGTTGATATACCCAGTTATACTTCATTGGAGAAAATTGATTTTTCCCTTTCCCAGCAGGTATCAATTGCAAATAGCTTCTTGGTTTAAGGGTGAGACTTTGTGTCCACTTTCTTTTCTCTATACTGGTATGGAATGAGTTCTTGTTCTTTGTTTAAATTAAGGATGAAAATGTGTGTACTTTTAAGTTGGAATTAGTCTTTAGCAGTGGCTGTATTGTTTGACTTGACCTGGTGAATGAGGCTGATGATGTGCAGCAGGGCTCTGGGCATGCTGTGGTTCTTGGTATCAGGTGCTGATGATTGGGGCTTGCTGGCTGGGTCCTGAGTGCTATTTCATGCAAATCATGTCTCAGGGACTGCTGCAGCAAATCCTATTTCTTTTCTGATTATAGCCTCACTGATGAGAATCAAGACTCTCCTCTCCAGGAAGGAAAGTCTTGCTTTTGAGTGCTTACAGTTTTTACAACATGACTGCAATGCCTTATAATTATTACTACTTAAGATAGGGAAGGGATGATGGACATTTCCTCTTATCAGATCTTTGAGTAGTAGCAGGCGAATATGGTAGGAGATCCTTACAGCTGTCAGATATTGTCAGGCTTGCAAGAAGAGAATGCAGCTTAAAATGCAGGTGACATAATACCCAGCATCCTTCACTTGCTTCTGGGTTTCTGATTAATCATGATTACCATACATTATCATACCATCAAATTTAATCATATCAATGAATGCCCATCTGCAGCAGTAACAGGAACAGCTAAACACAGTGGAAACAGCCATTAAAGGAAGAGGTGGTTTATCAGATTCAGTAACCCATTAACTTGACTCTGCTACGTCAGCATGCCTTATGCACAGGACTGGAGGTGGGACTGGGTTAAAGGCCACACTAATAACCCAAGGTCCAGGAAATAGCCATTGAAATTGTTTTGTATTGATTTTTTCTTGTGCAGTAATCAGAATCATTGCACTATTCTGTAAAAACTACATTATAAAATAAGCTGTTTGTCTGCTTTTTGGGTAAAAGTATTAAATTGACAACAGCATATTATCCTGAGATGTGCAGTGCCATGTAAATAGATTTGTATCTTTTTTACATTCGGGGTGTGTGTGTATGTGTGTGTGTGTGTGTGCTGGCGCTTCTGTGTGTACATCTATGGGTATCTTGGCATTCTTAAGGAGTTCAGAGGACAGCTTTTGAAAGTTGGTTCTCTCCTAGTATGTGGATTCTCAGGTACTCAGGCTTGGCAGCAAGAGCCTTTACACAGTGAGCTGCTTTCCTGTCCCTAGACCTCACTCCTGAGTACAATTTTCCCCATCTACAATATAGTAATGCAGCCACCAGTGTCACGGTTTGTTCATGTAGCCACCCATGTTGGACAGTGATAAAGTTAAAACCATGGAATTGCTCTCTATGCTACGAAAATCTTCACGTTTTGTTTTGTTTTTATTGTGGTGTGCTCTACAGAGAATACAACACACCAGTTATTTTGTTTTATTAGGTTTTCGAGAGAGAGCATCTGCACACATACCTAGGTTATTAGTGATTATTCCTCAGGATCACTATTTATTTTGCAGGATTAATCACTGGGACCTGGGGTTTGTGGTTTTTTTTTATGCTAGGGTGGCTGTCCAGTGAGCCATTGGATCCATTCCGGTATTCACTTCCCCGGGACTAGGATTACACATATGCTGCCATACCTGGTTTTACACATATGCTGCCATACCTGGTTTTTTACTTGGGTGCCCAAGATCAAACTCTGGTCCTCATACTTGCCTAACAGGCACTTTCCAAGTGACCTATCTCCCCAGTCCTTACCATTTATTTTCCCAGGAGTTTTTAAGACTCTCATAAATCAGTTTAGATATATTTTCAAAAAGAAATTATCAATGTGAGGGTAGGGCACAAGTGCCACAACCTGTGTGTAGAGGTCTGAAGAATAGTTGATTTTCTCTTATCATATGGGTTCTGGAGGCAGAACTCAGGTTGACAAGCCTATGCAGCACTTTCCCCCCTGAGCCATCCTGCCATTGCTAGATACATTTTAAAAATAAACTTTGGAAGATGTCCTAGACACATTGAAATGCATTTCTTCCCAATGGTTAGACTGCTTTTTTTCCCCAATTAAAATAGTATTTTTGTTATAATGGTCGGTGAGCTCTTCATTATGGTGATAGTAAAGGACAGTGCCATCACACCGGGTCTGCGTTGTCCCTGCCAGCCCTTAATGTCTGCTGGAGGCGTTAGCACTTGAGCTTCCCTGGCTTTGTTGAATCTGCTCGTGACTTGTCCGTGCTTGTTGCTGTGCAGTATTCCAGTACTGCAGTTTGTTTATTCACTACATACAGTATTGCTGGACGCATGTGCTCATCGTTAGGTTGTGGAAAATGTGTTCACAGGTGGGAATTTACAGGCTCTTTGTTTTCCTTCATATGACTAGAGCATGCATGGCTTTGGGGCTTGTCGTCGTTGTGGTTGTTTTTGAGACAAGGTTTCTTTGTTAGCCTGGCTGCCCTGGAAGAGAGTATCCTCACTACAGACTGTCCTCGCTCTCTAGACCAGGCTGGCCTTGAATTCAGAGATCTGTCTACCTCTGCCTCCCAAGTGCTGGGATTAAAGGTATGTGATACTGCCACATGGCTATGACTTTGCTTTTTATTTGCTTCTTTTTTCTTGAAAAAGTTTTACGGCAATGTTGTTAAAGATCAAACGTGTACGAAACATTACTGATAGATTACTGCATTTTAGACTTTTTCTCATAGCTTATGTCCAGCAACCTTAGGATGCAGAGGTGTTACTATTTTGTCTATTTTACAAACTGGGAAGCTGAGTCTTGGAAGAATTAATGCTTAAGCTTACATAGCTTACAAAGCTGTGCAGATGTAGCATTTAAGCCAAGAGTAGTTCATGTCCAGCATGTCCTTTCGTTTTTTATCCTGTACTTGTCCTTAAATATCAATATGCACTTTTAAAATTATTGTTACTTGTATTTATTTAACTATGGTACGTGTATGTTCTTGCATGTGTATGCATGCACATGTATGGAGGTCAGGGGACAACTTGTGAGACTCAGTTCTCTCTTTTTACCCTGTGGGTCCAAGGGCTCAAACTCAGGTCATCGGGCTTGGCAGCAAAAGTGCCTGTACCCACTCAGCTATCACACTACCTCTCAGCATGCAGTGTAATAAACTTTGCTTTTAAGAAAGAGAGCTTGAAATCCAAGAAACTAAACCAATTCTACAAGATTGTCTGCAGGCTGTATTGTCCTTGGTATGCTCATGGAGGATTTGCTAGCGGGGCCTGTTGGTAGGCCTGGCTGTGGCGGGCATGTTTGCAGGAGTAGCGCACTGCTTCATTCTGTGACAGAATACAGGATTTTTTTTTCCTCCAGTGGTGGTATTTCAGATAGGTTTTTAGCTTACAGTCACTGTTCTAGTTACTTGAACCAAAAGTAACTCCATGTTCCTGAACATAAAACTAATACTTCCTTCTTTGGAATAGTCAACTTGAGTCTATAAATATAAAAATACCTTCTAGGAAAATCAATATATTTAGACAAGGCACAACCTTAAAGAAAAAAAGCTATGGAGAATGTTCCGATGAGAGGATTAACACATTGTGATAGAAGGCTGTAATTTTAATTATGTCAGAGGTCACCGGTGGCCTTTATTCTCTGCGTTTAACCTATTTAATTAGAATTAACTGAGAGGTGTTTTTAAGTGTCAATTGGTTTCTTATACAGTTCTTTGCATTTTAAGTGAGATTAATAAATGAAAACATGTTACACAGGAAGGTTGTAATTTGTTGAAAGATTCATGAAATTTCAATGACATTGTTAAAGTATTTAATTAGTCTTATTAAAACATACCAACTGACCCTTTTAGAGAAGCTGATAAGTGGCATAATAGCGGTTGAAGCCTTTTTATTCTTCCTTTATACGATTAAGTTTTTGCTAAGCAATTTATGCAAAGTTTCCATCTATTCTTTTTGTAACTGAAGTTATCAGTTCTTTCTGAATAGGATTAATATAGATAATGTCATGTAATTAACAAGAGATGCAAAAGTGAAAGCACAATCTGTATAGGAATTATGAGAGGATGATAATCCCTTATCTCGGAGTTTTAAAGGGATATAAAGAAAAGCAAAACAGCAGTTTGAACGGATTAGATTAGTCTTTTTTTCCATTGGTAGAAGACTTCAGCAGTGAAAGTTCCCTGACAACACAGTTGTCAAAGAATTCCGAGTTTGGTTGCAGGAACTAGTAATTTGCTAACCTTTATACCCCTGCTGTGGTAGGAGTCACTGCAGGAATGACATGATGAGTCAGAACTCATAACTGTGTCTTCTGTGGCTTAAGCATTGAGCTGCGGTCGGTGGGGAGAATCTCAAGCTGCCATTCATCTATAGTAGAACTCTAACCCTGAGTTTTTCATCCCATTAAGGAGTAGTGGCTTTTTCAACTCGATTCCTTGGATTGTCTGTATGCAAGGTGCAATATTGTACCTGACTTGTGTGGGTCAGGGTGTGAGCAAGGGTCATACAGCAGAACTCAATTAGTAATTTCTTTTTCAATTAGTAATTCTAAGGGGTAAGAAAGGGAGAGAAAGTTTGTGTTAATGGCAGTTCTATGATGATTTGGGGGCCCTTATTACTTTTCTGCTCTTAATATGTGTGAGTGCATTCCAGACTTAAGGCTGGGTAGATGGTGCATACCAGGGGAAGCACCCCAGGATTAAAGGAAATAAATAGCATTGTTGCTGTGCCCTTCTGGGATCCTCGGCTGGAGTGATGGCAATGGGGCTTGAATCTGAGGGTAACAGCAACACAGCCTGGCTGGGCAGAAGGAAACAGGAAAGAAAGGCTGTGAATCAAGGCTGAGTCTTGAGCTCCAACTTGTTACTTAGTTCAGGATCCTGACTCCTACCTTTAACCAGCATGTGTGGGTAAGAGTTCTCCCTCTTTTTGTTAGGTAGGTCTCAGAAAAGCTGTGACAGTGAGTCTGGGTGCTGTTTAAGATATCTGCAGGTGTGGTTTGGATACCTAGATGGCTTCAGAGTGCTCATCTCAGGTCTACACATTGGAGTGGACTGATCTCACAGGTGGAACTATAAGATATGCTTACTGTGTGGTTTGTCCAGCTTCATGTATATTGACTCTTCCTCTGATCCTGATGTGGCCTCTACATTTGCAGGCATTTGGGGAAAGAATGAGGATAATTCATGGGAAGTTTAAGGTTTGTAGGTTAGATTTCACTCATTGTGTATGTTCTCTGGCCACATGGCCTTCAGGGAAGGCTGCATGCCAGAGCCTTGCTGGTTCTCAAAAGATGACAGACACACTTGGGGAACTCTTGCGGCTAGCAATCTTTAGAGGAGTGGGACTCAGATCTGTGTAAAGCAGACGGCACTGGAATGCATTGGTATCTTTTTTTAGCACCCGTGTTCTTGCAGTAACAACAGGATACTTTTCAGTTTTTTTCTGTTAGCTGCTATCTACAGACAAAAGTTGTTGTCTAGCACTTGGACAAATTCAGGAAATTACTTATATAAATAATGTAATGGATGGGTAATTCTGCCATGGAGCAGACTCCTTCCTTCTACTTACTCTTTGATAAATTTCTGTCTTAGGGTATTTCTAGTTTATTGATCTGCTTTTGTGTTTGGATCTAGCCCTGAAAAATACTTAATACTTATGTGGTGAATGATTAGGGCTGGACTTTGTATATCTTATAGGTGTTTAAGTCTCAATTCAATGTATAACAGAGCAAGGGAGGCTAGCAGGAGTCTTGGAAGTAGACACCAGACTGTTCAAATACCTATAACGCTTCAATGAAAAAATGTTGCCTCTAAGACAACAACTGGGGAGACAGATTCCATGCTCATCTCAGAGAATCTTAGTGTACTATTCTTAATAGTCTTTTGTCTTTAAACCTGTGGTCCCGGGTTGGGGATTTAGCTCAGTGGTTCGATCCTCAGCTCAAAACAAACAAACAAACAAACAAAAAACCTGTGGTTACCTGCTCTTGGCAGCAGCTGGGAAGTGGCTGGGGAGAAGGGCAGGGTCAAGGTAACTGCCAGTCAGCACTGGGTTCTTCTACTCTATACCCTGGAGCAAATGCTGCAGTCAGTGTGATTGTGAACATCCGTTCTCAGCTGGGAGTTAAAGGTTCATCTTGAAGCCAGAATGCTTTACTCTGAGTCTTAAAAAGCTCCTATGTTCTACTGAACCAGAGAACTATTGTGTGAGAATCTGGAGACTTTGCTGCACACCTCACACATTGTAATGCTTGTGAATATGCATTTAAGCAGCATGTGGGTGCCTAGAAAAGAAAACTTAACAGTGTTAACATTCCAGAGGGGCAAGATTGGAGATTACAGTATATTTTCAGTTTAACATAAAAAGACATCTTTAGAAGTTACAAAGATTTAAAAGATACTTCTGTGGACTCTTGATAGTGCTTAGAGATACCTGGGACCAAGAGCATAGCTCAGTTGGCAAAATTCTTGCCATGCAAGGATGAAGACCTGAGTTCAATACCAAGCACACATAACAAAGCTCGATGTGGTGGTTTATGTTTGCAATCCCAACTTTGGTGAAGCAGAGTCAAGAGGATCCCTGGGACTTGCTGAGCAACCAGCCTGGCCTGCTTGGTGAGAGACTTGTCTCAGAGAATAGGTAGACACTACCTGAAGAGGGGAATGAGAGCTGGAGTTGGACTCCAGCCACCACATGCTCCTTCTCACACATGCATGGTCACTGAGAAGCAATGTACCTAGTTTGTCATAGCTTGAAGTTCTTATTGGAAACCGTTTGTTGGTCTCCTTGGAGTCCTGACTCTGACTACTAGTTGGGACAAGGATATGTGTTAAGGAGAGAGCAATGCCCTGGTCTCTCCACGACAGCATAACTCAGCATACCTTCACTTCTGGCAATGTGGGAGCCAGTCTGCTCTTGCAGTTACATTGGCCTTACCTATAAGAAAACCTCTCCTTGGGTGACTCAAAATTAACTGTTTGGTGGAGAGGGGAGAAGGAAGAGGGTTATGAAAAGCCCTTGCTGCCATATGACTTATCCTGTCAAGCCTAGACTCAGTGCATGTGTGACTGTAGAATCCACATGGAAGCAACACAGTTTCTAGTTCTGTGAATCCAGTAACAGAAACAGACAGGAATGCTGGACTTAATTATGCTCAGTTGTAAAGTACGTATGAAGAAAACAGAATGAAGGGAAACTGGAGCTTGCTTGTCTTCCTGAGATCTGAACAGAAAGGGCAGCTGCAGAGGGTCTTATGTCTTACACTTCCTGATACTGTAGGAGGTATGTGTAGAAAGCCAGGTGCACCCTGCAGCAAGTCACTCTGGTTCCGGAAGGAGATGGTGAGGCTGAGTGGGGTGGGGAGAGCAGCATTGTGATGATGAATGGTAAATTAGGCTTGCTGCACTCTTTGTTGAAAGTTGTAGGTTGATAAAAGTTTTCACACTGAGTGTTGCTTATTTCCAGCTATCAGTACAAGTGTTGTGTGTTATTAAGTGGTAAATTCTCCCTTCGGTTCTTCCTGCGTCTGCTTTTTGTCAGCTTGTTAACATAGCTAAACATTTATGCTTTTGGTGTTTGTTGTAATTTAGTATACTGTTTGTTTTTATGAAAAGTATGACTAAATGAAGTAATAGAATGAAAACTTGGATTATCTTAAATAGGCTGCTGCTAAAAATGAGCACACATGTTGCTGATGACTATAGATGATACTTGGATGTGGCAAGGCTGCTCAGACTGTTGCAGACATAGGAACAGCTGTGTTGTAGATCAGAACCAGAAAGAAGATGATCAGATGGAAAGTGACCAGGGCAGTGGGAGAAGGAGCTGACTAGGGATAGGAGAAAGACTACCCAGTGATGATGGACATGTTAAAATTAAATACACACTTGGTGATTCTGATCTGCTGTAACGAGCCTTCCTTTTGCGGACCTCAGTAGGCTGGGAGTGTGGGCCATCAGTGGTCTGCACCAGGGTGAGTCTCTGAAAGGAGTCAAAGAGCAGAGTCAGTCAGGGACTGTCTGGATTGCGGAGGGACGACAGAAAGCTCTGTTTTTACCAGAGAAGCTGTTTCCAGAGGATTTTGTATTTTTGTCTAAAACAAAAACATGAAAGTTTCCAGAAAATTAGATGCAGTGTAGAAGTTTATATACTGTGTGGCATAGTTCCCAGAGTTCATAGTGGCCATGCAGGATACAGGCACTGACATTCTAAGGGGAAAGTTGATTGTTGTTTGAAATCTCCAATTCAGCAATCTTTGTAAGGTCTTTCCTGGCTGGGCTTAAACTCCTTTCTGCCTTTTCAATTTTTCCTGACTATGATGACCTGTGGGAGCTCCCACTGAGTTTTTAAAGTGAAATCTTTTGGTGTGGTTTAGTGACTATAGTATGGTTTAAAATGACCAAGACAGAGGTGTATGGCTTTGACTTTAGGCAATGATTTGACACCATTTTTTCCAGGCTGTGATTGATGAGGTGATATGATTGATGATGCCTTGTTTGGGTAGTAGTAATGGCACTGTCTTCGAACTAGAGCACCTTTGGCCCTCTGCAGATGATTATGAAATAGATGATAATGAAGTGTGGATTCTGACTGGTTCTTGTTGGATTCACATGGTAGTTATTAAAATTTTGTGAGGCTTTCTGTAAGGTAGTGAGTGTGATCCTTCATTCAGACCCATTCTCTCAGCTCCCCTGACCTCAAGACTAACCATATAATCAAAGAATCAACAGTGGATTCACATAACCTCTTGTAAGCATGCCCAGTGCCTGATGTTGGAGTTGGGGCTACACCTTACCACACATACTGAGTTGTACCTTCTAAGCTGTTACATGAGATGGCCCACTGTTTCTGATTTTCTGTTTCAGACTGCCCCTGAGGTGGCAGTGCTACACAACTTTTGAGGACAGTGGAAAGGGTCAGGATTGCTAGTTTGCTTGGTGTGCTGGCTAGTTTTATGTCAGCTTGGCACAAGTTAGAGTCATTTTGGAAGAGTCAGCCCTAACTGAGAAAATGTTCCTACCAGATTGGCCTGTGGATAAGCCTCCAGGCTATTCTTCATTGATGATTGATGTGAAAGGGCCCAGTACATTGTGGGGTGGTACTACTCTGATGATGGTCCTGGATGGTATAAGAAAGCTGGCTGAGATGAAATGAGCTCATTCCTCCCTGAAGTTTCTTTTGGTCATGGTGTTTTATCACAGCAACAGAAACCCTACGGCACTTTCATTAGAAGCCACATGAGCAGTTAGACTTAGTCACATAGCAGAGGTATGTAAATTGGTTCTCATTCATTCATTTCATTCATTACTTTTCCCGCCCTTCTCTTACCCCCTTCCTTTTTCTTCTCTACCCCTATCAGAAGCTACATAAACATGATTGCTAGTTTATCATCCAGGGAGTTTTGAAGATCTCTTAGAAACGTGTTTGGAGGGGGCTGGAGAGATGGCTCAGTGGTTAAGAGCACTGGCTGCTCTTCCAGAGGTCCTGAGTTCAATTCCCAGCAACCACATGGTGGCTCACCACCATCTGTAATGAGATCTGGTGCCCTCTTCTGACCTGCAGGCATACATGCAGGCAGAACACTGTATACATCATAAAATAAATTTTAAAAATAAAAAAAAAAAAACAAAACAAGAAACGTGTTTGGATATACTTACAGATGTTGAGTCTGTCTGAAATGGTTAGGTCCAGAGTATTTCAGGTTTCAGAGTTGTCTAGTTTGGGGGATGCATACCCTACATTTTACCCATTGAGTACCCGTAAGCCAAAATTTGAAATCTGCAGTATGAAACTTTGAGTGAGTGACTTAGAAAGTTACTGATTTTTCACACTATGGATGCTCAAGTTGTATATGTCAGAATGTGCTGACATGTGAAACCAAAGCTAGAGTGCTCATACCACGCTTTTATAGATAAAGAATATGAGATGTACAGTACACCTGATATGTGTCGTTGACTTCATGGCAGAATAGGCATGTCCATTAAAACTCCTCTTGGGAGTTTATTAAGTATAAGCATGGTAACCTGTTTTGATAGAAAAAGGTTTTCTGCATGTTATCAAAGTGAAGATGTTAAAGACTCCTCAAAGCATCAGAGTAGTGATGTCACTAGCTAGTATCTTTGGTGCTTGTTCAGTCAGGGAGAAAGCCTTTCTGAGGATGGGCAGATGTGTTACATATTCAGGATCCTCCTTGTTGGCTGCGCTTTGAGGGGGAGGGAATCTTACTTCACGTGTTTTATGGTAGCAAGAAGCAGTGCTCTTTAGACTTCAGTATGGTGAGGGTTGACTCAGTATCACTTGAAATAGCAAGTAACAGCTAAAAGAATGTAAGCTTTAGGATTTCTATTCTGTCTGTTTGAATAAATCATAATGTTTTGCTTTTAGAAAGATGTAATATTTGCATTTCAAACCTCATTTTATTGCCATTTTTAGCTAACAGGTAAATGGGAGCATTTCTTTGGCAGTTTTTTTTTTTTTTTTTTTTTCAAGGCAGGGTTTCTCTCTCTCCTGTAACTCACATTGTAGACCAGGCTGCTTCAAACTCTCAGAGATCCACCTGCCTCTGCCTCCCGCCCAGCTGGCAGTCCCTCCCTCCCTCCCTCCCCCCCTCTCATACACACTCACTCTGTGTCTGGATGTGTTTGTGTGGGTGCATGGGTATGTATGTTTCTTATGTGGGTACACATGTAGAGGCCAGTATTGTTGCTGGATGTCTTCCTTGGTCAGTTTTGCACCTTATTTTCTGAGTTTGTCACTAAATCTGGAGCCATTTTAGCTAGGCTGACAGGCCAGTGAGCCCTAGGAATCCTCCTGCTGCTTTTCCCCAGTGCTGGACTATGAGGTCTGTGCTGCCACATCCTGTGTTTATATGAATGCAGAGGATCAGAAATCAGGTCTTGTTGCTTATACAACAAGTACCATTGAGACATCTCCCCAACTCTAAAGTAGACTTTTATATTTGTTTATTGTTTCTTTGTGCTTGTGTGTATGGGTGCATGTGTAGAGAGAGGTCAGAGGACAGTTTGCAGGAGTCAGCTTTTTTCTCCATGATGTGGATTCTAGAAATCAAACTCAGGTCACCAGGTTTGGTGTGAGGCATTTTTCATTCACTGTGTCATCTTGCTGGCCCCAGAACAGACTTTTAAAGGCAACAGAAAAAGTATTTCTGATGTTATAAAATGGGGTCACATTTAGGGGGAATAGCTAAAATTAGTAATAATACAATAAACAAGGCATTAGAGTTTTGTGTTTATGAGGAAGAAGATTCCATTTTTCTAAATTTTATTTTTAATTCTATATCTCTGTGTTGGAATGTACATGGGGGTGCTGTGCTTGCATGGGTCAGAAGAGGATTTTGGATCTGCTGGAGCTGGAGTTCTAAGTGGTTATGAGCTGCCTTCAATAGTGTTGGTAACCAAATTCAAGTCCTCTGCGAAAGCAGCAAGCATCCTTAATTGCTGTGCCATCTCTCCAGCCCTAGAAGCTCCATTTTTAAGAGTTGAGAAATACTGGGTCAGTTCCCATGGATGAGATGATGCTAAAAGAAAAGAATCTGATATTTATTATTTCATCTTAGAACACCTGGTGGCCTCTTCTCTTTTGAGTAGCAGTTTCTTAGATATTAGTGTAGTAGTTTAACTATCTCAGTGAGCACACTATGGGACAATGGAATGAAGCTTTTTTCCTTTACCTTTTTCAGCTATACTAGTAAAATATAGCTACTGAGAAATGCTTGAATGTTGCTTAGTTTTGTTTTTTTGTTGTTGTTGTTGTTGTGCTGGATATTGGACCTGGGGCTTCACATTGGTTGGCAGAGGAACACTCGACCACTGAGCTATAACCTATCCCAAATTTAAGTTGTTTTTAATCCAAGAAAGTCAGCTGTATATTATTTCTTTTTTAGTAGTTTGATTTCTTTTTCTTTTTTATTTAAGATTTATTTATTTATTATGTACAGAAGAGGGCGCCAGATCTCATTACAGATGGTTGTGAGCCACCATGTGGGTGCTGGGAATTGAACTCAGGACCTCTGGAAGAGCAGTTGGTACTCTTAACCTCTGAGCATCTCTCCAGCCTGATTTCTTTTCTTTCTTTCTCTCTTTAAAAAAACCATTTTATTTTCTTTATTTTATGAGCTTTGGTGTTTTAACTGCATGTATGTACTTGTGAGAGTATCAGGTCCCCTGAAACTGAGGTTACAGATAGCTGTGAGCTGCCATGTGGGTGCTGGGGGTTGAACCCTGGTCCTCTAAAAGATCAGCCAGTGTTCTTAACCACAGAACCGTCTCTATAGCTCCATTATTTGATTTCTTAAAAAGTCACATTTTTCTGTTATCTCAGTATACTAATTTTTGTTAAGGTACAAACTGAATTTTTTTTTCTTTTGAAGTAAATTTGCTTCATGGCTTTAGCCTAGGGTTATATTGAGTAAATAACAAAGAATAGCATCTTTGACAAACAATTGCAATGGGAGTCTGAAATAGATGTTTAGTTTTTTGGGATTCCTGGAAATGAGAGTCAACAGTTGTGTAGTTTCGTAGTTTTGAGTAAGCCTCGAGGCAATGCTGTGGCTCTCTGTAACGTATTTTCTCTTGGGCCACCAACCAGCTCTCAGATCAAGACACAGAGACATTAGTTATGGAATTCATGCCCTTATCTTCTGTGTGTCCCACCAGTTCTTCTAACTTAACCTGTCTCTTCAGTTATGTTTTGCCTCGGCTTTTTAACCCCCCTAACCCCCCTTGTCTGTCTGTCTCTGTTCTACTTTCCTGCTTCTTGTGGCTGGCTGGCTGGTGTCTTCTGCTCTCTCTTTCTCCCTTGTTCTCCCCACTTCCCCTCCTGTTGCCTAGATTTCTCCTCCTAAATATTCTCTCTGCCCGCCAGCCCTGCCTGTCCTGTCCCTCTCCTGCTTAGCTGTTGGCTGTTGAGCTTTTTATTAGACCAATCAGGTGCCTTAGAAGGGAAGGTGAAACAAATGTAACACACCTTTACACAGTTAAAGTAATATTCCACAACAGCTTTCTAGTAATGTTAAAATCCTGATTTAATTTCTTGATGTTGTATTTTGATTCTTGACTGTTTTATTATGGCAAAATCAGTTTTTATATAACATCATTTACATTTGCATATAGGTATTTGTCTTTTATGTGCATATGTAGAGAGAGATAACAGAAAGAAGTAGGCTAACCATAAGAAATGAGTTATTATGTTGTTAAGCTTGGGATTATGTGTATATTCTGAAAATTATATAGTATTTTTTTCATCTTGTTTTTCATTGTTCTTTAGGGCCCTCCAGAATTTCCACAGCATACACCTGGACCTGTTCCCAACAGTTTTAACCAGCCACCTCGACTTCCTCTCCAGGACCAGTGGAGAGCCCCACCACCACCTCAGGACCGAGACCCTTTCTTCTTGGGAGGTACATGAAGGGGTGTGATGGGCACAAGAAGTGACAGAAGCTGCATTGAATGGTGGACCTGTGCAGTTACTGCTAAGACAGTTTACTGCCCCTAGATGTATCCTAATATTCTACCCATCATTTCAGTGGCTAAAATGAGACAAATATTGGATCTGAAACGTGACATTCTTGTACAAAGAAGGAAATGTTTATAGAAAATGACCCATAAAACCATTCCAAGATAGCTAAAATCTAGGATTCTTTATAAAATACAATCCTAACATTTGGGAATAGTAAGGTGGTTCTTAAAAATACTTGTCTACAAAGTGTGCGGTCTTTCTAACTTGAAGATAATGTTGTGTTACTATTCAGTTTCAGGTGAACCAAGGTTCCCCAGTCATCTTTTCTTGGAACAGCGAAGTCCTCCACCACCTCCTCCTCCCACACTCCTGAACAGCAGCCATCCTGTCCCCACTCAGAGTCCCTTACCATTCACTCAGCCTGGACCAGCATTTAATCAGCAAGGACAACAGCCCGTGTTCCCTAGAGAGAGGCCTGTAAGACCAGCCCTGCAGCCCCCAGGCCCAGTAGGGATCCTGCACTTTAGCCAGCCAGGGTCAGCAACTGCCAGGCCTTTCATTCCTCCTAGACAGCCGTTCCTACCCAGCCCAGGACAGCCGTTCCTGCCTTCACATGCACAGCCTAACCTTCAGGTATGCACATGAACCAGCCTTGAGGGAAACTCTTATCTGTGTGGTGCTGATCCTTTGTGTTTCGTGAAAGGGAAACTTAAGCTTCTAATTGTTTCTGCTAACTATGGTTATCTGAAGAGTATGAGTAGTAGTCTTAATATACTGATTGTTACAGCCAGTTTTCTTGATAGTATTGTTTATTTCTTAAATACTAGGGACTATGAAAAAAGTGGTTCTCATTTTCCTGGAGCTGAACTTTGTCACTTTTAGAATTTTAAAGGGTAATTTTAACACTAGAGTACTGCACCTAACACTAAAGTAAGTCCTGATGGTGTATTTGCTCATCTTGTGTAGTGCTCTCCTCCATCATGTTCCTGCTGGGGAGGGGAGAGGCCTTGGTGGGGAGGGACACTCCAGCTGCTCACTCTGCATGTGTCAGGCTTGTGCGCCCTCTGCTGGTAGGTGTTTACTGGCCAGTACAAGTGTTTGTGACATTTTTCCTACCTGGTATATTTTCTTTGTTTTTAACCTTACTATCAAGTATCAAGGTATATAGCAACCCAGCAAGGTGCAGTGTCATTCCTTAATCCCAGCATTTGGGAGATGTTTACCGGAAATGGGGGGGAGAGAGAGTTGGTAATAGTACACTTTGACTCAACTGTTTAGATACATAGGGAATATAAGAATGTATACCCAGGGGCTGGAGAGATGGCTCAAGTCATAAAGAGCACTTGCTGTATTTCCAGAGGATGGGATTCAATCCTCAGCACCCACATGGTGGCTCACAACCATCTGTAACTCCAGTCCCAAGAGATCCAAAGTTTTCCTTTGGCCATGGTGGGCACTAGGCATGCCCCTTGATACATAGACATTCATTCACCTGAAATATCCATACACATGATCAATTCCTAAATAACATATCTAGGCTTGCAAACGTAACTTAGCAGGTAACAGCTCTTGCTACCAAGCCTGAGTACCCTAGTTTGACCCCTGGAACTCACATGGTGGAAGGTATGAACTGACTCTAGTAAGTTGTCCTCTGATCTCCAGTGTGTATTGTGGCACAGGCTTGTGTTGGTACACATGTACTCACATATACACACAGCCAGTTGAGCCATAAGTAAATGAAATAAAAATTTTAAGAGTATGTGTTTAAGTTTAAAAGAGAAGATAAGTATTTTCAGTGTTCAAAAAGGGGTAAATATTTTGAATTTTTTCTAAAAATAGAAATATTTCCCCTCTATTGTATAAATATTGGAATATAGGTGAGTATAAAGAAATTAAATAATTCTATTACCAAGCAGCAGTTGCCATAACCATGTAGTTGTATCTTTTTTAGTAGGAAAGCAGTCCTTGTCTACGTATTTTTTCCTCAGGTAATATAGTCACTGTGGTCTTTCTAGTCTTGTGAACTGTCTTCACTGTACCATCTGAGCATGCTGTAGGAGGTTACCTATTATGATGGTGCATATATTCTAGGCATACAAAGATAGTGCCGCCAGCCAATTGCTGCATTTATGATTCTATTCTCCACACGAAGCTGCTTCTCAATGCTGGGGATTTTTAAGGAAACCGTTGGGATGAAATCTACCTAGCACATCTGTTTGTAAGCTATTGTTTCTCTTTCTTTGGAATGGAAGGGACCCTTGCATCCTCCGTTGCCGCCACCTCATCAACCACAGCCCCAGCCTCAGCAGCCCCAGCAGCAGCCCCAACATCACCAGCACCAGCCACCCCTTCAGCCTCCCCTCCAACCTCCACACCAGCCTCCCCCACAGCATCAGCCGCCCCCTCAGCATCAGCCACAGCAGCACCAGCATCACCACCACCTTTCCGCTCCTCCGCCTCCTCTGATGCCCATGTCTCAACCACAGTTCAGGCCGCATGTGCAGACTGCTCAGCCTCAGCCCAACAGCAGTCGGATGCAGTGCACCCCACGTCAGGGGCTACGACATGTGAGTACCACATGTGGCTTAACTTACAGTTCCTGAGGTAAATCATTTTCCAGTTTTTTTTTAAATTAATAAATACGCAATATATTTTCCAAAGTAAAACAATAATTGGTTTTTAAAGCACTTTGGAAAACATTTTAAACTATAGATATTAACTTGTCCTTTTTTGAGCATTAAAGGCTATGCTAATATTTACTTCCTTCATGTATTTGAGTTTTCTGTAGTGATTAGACAGTACTATTGGTTGATGGTCATTCCACCAGCACAAGCAGCTTAGCCTTTGATACAGGGTGTCTGCCTCTGGGTTCTGAATAAGCCTACATTCAGTTGTGGAAGTTAACTTGCGTTTGTTTGTGGTGGTACATTTTACATACTGTCAGTAGATGTGGGTCTTGTGCATTGGAAGGAACTGGAAGGTAATAGGTTGCTGTGAGAGTAAAATGTAGCTGCCATTACCTTTTCCTCTGTTAGTAACTGACATTACTTTCTCTTTCAGGACAAAAGATAATATTGCTAACAGTTCCGTCTATAAGTCTTCTTTACAGTCCTGTACCTTTTTTCTCATTGTTTGAGCAGGTCATTGGGCTGCTTTGAACCTGTCTTCCTTTCCCTGCCTCTTTATATATCTTAATGTGACTTGGATGAAAGCATTAAGGGGATTTCTAGGTACTGAGGAGAGGCATGTGTGACTAGGTTTTCTTGTTAGGGTAATGGCAGCAACTCAGTCCCTCCTGACTCAGCTACCTCTATCCCTTGATGTATGGGTTCTTTCCCAGCCACGTCTAGGGAAAAATAACCAAGACTCTCTTGCGATAGGACTTGGTGGCAATGTTCTCCTCCAGAAAGCTTTTCATAAGATTGAAACATGGTATTCGGGTCTCCTGTTCCATTTTAAACTTAGATGAAGTAGAAACAGTATGCAATTGATACATTTGGGTCCTGGAGGTTTTTTGTTGTTTTGACCCAAAGTTCTGTTAAAAATGTTAGTCCGTAAACTGAAAAATCACTGGGTTTGACTTTTATATGAAAGCTGTGTCTTTATGGAACCGAGGCTTAAACATCAGGGCATCCAGCAACATTTGTATTTGCCAGAGTAAGGGATCCACCTCTCAGAAGAGAAGGCAGTTGTTTTTTGTTTTTTGTTTTGTTTTTGTTTTTGTTTTTGTTTTTTTTTTTGAGACAGGGTTTCTCTGTAGCTTTGGAGCCTTTCCTGGAACTCACTCTGTAGACCAGGCTGGCCTCGAACTCAGAGTTCTGCCCGCCTCTGCCTCCTGAGTGCTGGGATTAAAGGCGTGCGCCACCACTGCCCAGCTGAGAAGGCAGTTTTGATGACTGTGATCCTTCGTATTTTGACTCACGAATAAACTTGTGTTTCGTTTTCTGACAGAATTCATCATCCCAGAGTATAAGCAAACGGCCCATGCAGCAGATGCAACCCACTGCTCCCAGAAACAGTAATCTGCGCGAACTCCCCATAGCACCTTCACATGTGTTGGAAATGAGTGGGAATCGCTGCTCCTCCACACCTGCAGCTCAGGTGAAGCCCATTGTCAACACATCCCCACCCTGCAGGGCTGTGGTGGCTTCTAGGAGCTCACAGGGAAAAACTGATGCAAAAGTCAAGCCACTTAGCCCTGGGGCTCAACCTAAGGAAGAAGCAAAAGCAGAACCAGAGGTAGGACCTCTTTCCTGGGATGTGTTTGTTCTGGAATAGGGGGTCTGACAGTCACTATGTTCTGCTTACTTCAGTCATCCAGAAACTCTGCCCACTTATTCCTCCCAAGTAGATTCTTCATTTAGCCTAGACATGTTCATAAAAGATACTCTTACTGCTGGGGGAATGTAGCTCTGTGGCAGAGAACCTTAAGCAGCTTGTATTTTCATTCCCTGGAGTATGCATGGGTACTCTGACATTCTCAATGGTTTATGATATTAAACTTTTGTATTTGTACAGTTATTCCTGTATTATATAGAATCAATGTATACCCAGGTTTAGCAGATATTTTCTTTATTTTATTTTATTTTTTTTGGTTTTTCGAGACAGGGTTTCCTTGTGTAGCTTTTGCGCCTTTTCCTGGATTTTGCTCTGTAGCCCAGGCTGGCCTCCAACTCACAGAGATCCGCCTGGCTCTGCCTCCCGAGTGCTGGGATTAAAGGCATGCGCCACCACCGCCTGGCCCAGATATTTTCTTTAAAGGACCCCAAATTTTAAAAATGTTCCAGACCAGCATAATCACTTACCCCTGCCACTGTGGCTCAAGGCAGTTTGTAAATAATAGTTCTTATAGGAACAGGTGTGGTCTATACCAGTAAACCTTACAAAACTAGGTGGTTCTGTGGCCTTACTTATATTTGGTAATTTAAAATAGGTGTAGAATAATAATCATGGGTCAATATTTTACATGGTTTTCAATTTTGAGGTCCTTGGCCTTTCCCAAGTCTCAATTTTCTTACCTGTAAAATGAGGATGAAATAAGATAGGGTATATCTGGGAGCTGGGCACAGACAAGTCCAGGGAGTTACGTGAGCACCAGTAAAATCCATGCTTAACAAAGCCCCTGACCGGTTAGCTGATTATTATAGTGTTCGGTATAATGATAGCCTGGAGCATTTCCTTAAGTAAGAATTTAAAGAATTCATTCTTTCTTTCTAAAAACCAATTATACTATTTAAATCTTTTATTTGGGTTTTCATCATTCAGGTTTTCTTCTGATAAATGATTGTGATGGTTTTAATTGTATCACATCAAAATTATGAAGTCAGACTGTTGGATGTCATTTAATAAACTGTCATTAAAAGGGTGATTGTGGGTTTCATAATCAGTGTATGAAAAAAAAAAACTGTGGAACTATAGACTGGAATGGAGTGGTTTATAAAGAGTTCTTTGTGAGCTGGGTCTTGGATTGTACTCTTGTAATCTTAGCTACTCTTGAGGGCTGAGGCAGGGAAGTTGCTAGTTCAAGGCCAATCTGGGCAACTTAGATCCTTCTCAAACTTATAAAAAGAAAAAAGTAATAAAGAGATTAGGGATAACTATATATAACTATATATATAGTTTCAGTGGTAGTGCATTTGCCCAACATTCTCAAGGCCCTATGTTCAATCTCAATCTCTCTCTCTCTCTCTCTCTCTCTCTCTCTCTCTCTCTCTCTCTCTCACACACACACACACACACACACACACACACACACACACACACACCCAAATAATAAAAAATGGTTCTTTGCCAATAATTTGATAGTACCTTTGGTTTATATAGCTAGCTTAGAACTTGTATATATGTTCAGTCTGGTTCACATACAAATTTCTTACTTAATAACAGTGACTGAATAACACAAGGAGAGGAACAATCAGCCATGTTTATTCGTTTCATTTTAGACTTACCATGAATTCTTCTGTAAATTTACCACATGCAGAAAATTCTCGAAAGTAAAAGAGAAAGCTTACAGGTTGCAATGGTATAGGTTGAATATCTTAATTTGTTTTAGTTTAGTTTTTTGTATACATTAAGTGGAACTAGGTTTATATTTTTTCCTTTTAGAGAAATATATTTATTTTGCTTAACTAAAGATGGCTTAATGATTTGGATTCATTTAGTTGGTATTGGTTCAGAAAGGAATAAATCTAAAGTATTTTTATCTATATCTTTGAACCTACTTTCACCCTTTCTTGACTGCTTGGGAAACAAATGCTGACGAATAACTCCTGTGTTAGGAAATGGTGCATCTGGATCCTGCTACTGCATTCTTTGCTGTTGGATTGCAGGGCTTCTTACTCAGGCCTGCAGAGTAAGAGTCTCTCACTCACCTACCTTTAGTTTTATTTGAAATGTGCCCAAGACTTTGACCTTAGACAGGTCAGCCCATGCCAAGAAGTCCATGGGGGGGGGGGTGGGGCAGGGGACGGGACAGGACCTACTCAACTCTCCTGCTCTGTGATTGTCTTACATTTCTAATTCTTGAGATTTATGCAAAATAGGCAAGACTTGTAATTAGGTGAATTCCAGATAGACTGAATCTTATTCTTCTGTAAAGACTATGGATAGGTGATTTTAAAGAACTTTTTTTTTTTTTTTTTAAGTTATAAGCTTTCTTCATTGGATTCTTTAGTAAAATATTTACTGAAAATTCTCTGTATAGACTTTTAGTGTAGTTTGGGTCTGGGATATTCAGGGCATCCACTGACCATTAATATTCCAATACTGCAATTGGCAGCATTTTGATTCTAAGGAGGGTGTGGGAGTTCAAGGTCAGGAAGATTGACTTGTGCTGTTCATTATAACCAATTATTCTGTGACAAATGAGTTTGAGATCAGGCTGAAAATTCTGTACGAAAAATCAATAGTCCTAATCAGGGCCTTTCAGGTCATTTACACCCCACCTTTTGTTGGTATGTCAGGGAAGAGCCAGATAAAAACGCCTGTGACAACAGGGACTCGTGGCTGTTGCCATTCCCATTCGAAATATATTTTGATATCTTAAATGAATAGTTTAATTGGTTTCAAACTTGTAAATGAGTGGAAATTTACATTACTTCATTTTTAATATTCTGATAAGATTTTTTCCAAATTAGGTTTGGCTGTATAATTTTCCTCCCTCCCTAGAGGAAAGAGTTACACTTCTTGTTAAGCAGATTTTCAAACGCCTTCTTTCAAATACTGAATTGAAAGGTTTAGGAGAAATTGATTGTTTAAAGTGGCCACCCTGCACTGTAAAGTGAAGTGAACTGTGTTTCCATTTTAGTTCCCTGATGAAGATGAAGAGACAAGGTTATATCGACTAAAGATAGAGGAGCAGAAGCGTCTAAGAGAAGAAATCCTCAAGCAGAAGGAGTTACGAAGGCAACAGCAGGCTGGTGCCAGGAAGAAGGAGTTACTGGAAAGACTTGCACAGCAGCAACAGCAGCAGCAGCAGCAGCAGCAACAGCAACAGCAGCAGCAACAGCAGCAACAGCAACAGCAACAGCAACAGCAGCAGCAGCAGCAGCAGCAGATCTATGGCCCACAGACCCCTGTGGAGCAAGAGGAGCTGGCAGCTACACCATCGCCCACCAATGGTAACCCACTGTTGCCTTTTCCAGGGGCACAGTGCCGGCAGAATGTGAAAACCAGACTTCTTGTTAAAAACCAAGATGTTACCATTGCGAATGTTCAACCCAAGGCAGTAAACTTTGTCCCTCCTGGTGCTAACATGCAGCATCAAGGGCAGCATGTGAGACCACTGAAGCATCTGAGACAGCTGCCACACAAAGTCCTCCAGGTCAAGCCTATGGACATGGAGGAGCCCCCCAACTCCCCACAGGCAGCCAGAGTGACGTCCCTCCAGGGCCGGCCTCAGGACACCAAGCCAGGGGTGAAGAGGACTGTCATGCACAGGGCCAACAGTGGAGGTGGTGGAGATGGGCCACATGTCAGCTCCAAGGTCAGGGTGATTAAGTTGTCTGGAGGGGTAAGTTGATAAATTTTATAAATTCTTTATAAATTTGATTGCTTTAGAGGGTTTTAGTCTCCACAAAAGCATTGAACCTGGCCTCTGGTAGAGTCAAACCTTAAGGGTTGGTAAGAAGGTTGTCATTCAAAATCTGCTTCTGCCTGGACCTATATTGTCTCAGCTATCTTGAGTCTAGTGATTGACCATGGTGACATCCTGCAGCTATACCTTTCTCAGTTTTTAGCTTTTTTTGTAAATAACAGTGTAATCAATTTCTCATAATTCATCAAACGTGAACTTCAAGTTTGTAGTAGAAGTAAACTTTCCTATACATATGATCATTGTTTGTAGCTGTGGAGTCAGTGAGCATGTGTGGTCAGGGGAATGGACCCACTTTCAAGCAGCATGGACTGTTGAACCTGTTCTCAAGACTCTTTTCTCTGTTGTGTTTTAAAGAGAAATTCTACTTTGAAAACATGTTCTCTTACCAGATCATTTCAAAGGTGATTATTCTCCTTTATGATGATTCTCAGTGAGACACAGGAAGTGCAGTTTACATTGTAGTAAGGATAAGTTCAGCACTCTAGAATAGCAAGTTCTTGCACCCAGTCTTCATGAAGAGGTGCTGGATACTAACTTTCTTCTAGTTGTATGAGCTTTGTTACAGTGCATAATTCATAACTGTTGCCTTAATTACAGTGAATTCTAAAGCAAATGCCATTGTCCATATGTTTGCTGTGCTCTGTGGCAGTGATTCCTGTTATATATATATATATATTTACATTGTAAATTGGGAAAATGGGAACCCTGTGAGCATGAGCTTTTACAATAAACCAACTATAGTGATTGACTAAAGGCACAAAAATGTGTACACCAGAAAGGAAAACACCTCGGACTTCACCTGTGGAGGAAAGCGGTACTGAGGAATGTGAAGTGCCCTGTGGGTGACTTGTCAGTTAGCTGAGTGCTTGGAGACAGAAAACAGAATCTCTTCCATGTGGTATAAGGACACTTCTATAGAATAATATCGAGTAAAATTACATATGTAGAATACTCAGTGAGCATCTATAATTCTATTTTATCTGATTGTTTCCCACGTGTTTTTCTGATTCAGATGCTGATCAGCAGATGAACTGTCACATTTAACATACAAAGCTGCTGTGTTCAGTGGCACAGTAAATGCTCATGTGTTTGTACAATGACTTCTTAGCTTTGGGCCTTGAGGTGTCAGTCTGTCTCATTGAGTTTAGAACTTTCCCCACTGGTGGAAAGAGCTGTGTAGATCCTCTGCCCCTTGAAGGTTGGCAGTAGATGTTAAGTATCTACCCACAAAGAGCAGCATTTAAACTAGAAAATGTACTTCTTTTCAAAGAAAAACTATTTACTTAAAATTATCTGTCTGCTCAGATGTAAAAAAACAAAAACAAAAACAAAAAACCCAAATCATATTTAATATGAAATTTGATATATGATCTTACTCTAATCCTGCTGCCTAATTTTACAACAAATAGAAAAAACAGTCTTTGGAAATTTCCACTTGCTAGCCACCAGTCAAGTGCTTTGGAACAGGTTCTAACCTGTCTTTTTGACTCTTAAGTACTGACAAACATTTCTAACAGTGTTGATGGGCTTTTCCTGTCCTGACTGCCAGTTCCCAAATAACTGACTCAGGCTGAATATGAAGTATAAATGCTTGGCTGGTTGCTCAGGCTTGTTACTAGCTAACTCTTGTGTATTCCACCCCCTCCCCCCAGACAGGGTTTCTCTGTGTAGCTTTGGAGCCTGTCCTGGATCTCACTTTGCAGACCAGGCTGGCCTTGAACTCACAGAGATCCACCTGGCTCTGCCTCCCGAGTGCTGGGATTAAAGGCTTGTGCCCCTACCACCCAGCATACTAGCTAACTCTTACACTTAAATTAACCCATATTTCTTATCTATGCTTTGCCACGTGGCTTGGTACCCTTTCTTAGTACAACATGCCCATCTTGTTCTCTCTGCCTTTGCTGGGAACTCCTGACTCTGCCCTTCTTCATCCTAGCATCATCCTTAGTTTGGTTGCCCTGCCTATACTTCCTGCCTGGCTATCAGCCAATCAGCTTTTTATTAAACCAGTCCAAGTGACAAATATTCACACAGTGTACAAAAGGATTATTCCACAGCACAACAGGTCTTCTAATTCTGTGTTGTCTAACCTGATGAATCTCTGATGGGGTTTGCTTTTATCTTGGGTAAATAGTGTTTTCCTAATGCCATGAGTGTGTGTGTATGTGCGTGCGCATCCACATACACGCAGTGGCTAGGAACTATTCTTAAGAGAACCCAAAATTGTGAGTTAGTTGCAAAAAGGTGCCTAATTAGGATAGTGCAAAAAGTAAGCAGCCATGTGTCCCAGCATGAAGTGCCGTCACATTTATTTGACTTTTATCATTGTCCTTAGTTGCTACTAGGTATCAGTCACAGTTGTCCTCTTTTCTACACTGGCATCGTCCTAGTGGCTCAGGCATATGCTTGTGCTCTGCTGCTAAGAATCTTGTTACGAGTCTGCACAGAGTCGGGCAGTTGGGCTACCTGGGAATATGGGGAGGACAAGCTTGTGATATGGCATCTGTTGTAGTTAGGGTTTCTATTGCTGTGAAGAGATACCATGACCATAGTAACACCTATAAAGGGAAACATTTCATTGTGGTGGCTCACTTACTGCTCAGGTTTAGTCCATTATCCTTTTGGTGGAAAGCAAGGCAGAATTCAGGCAGATTGGTGCTAGAAAAGGAGCTAAGTGTTCTTACATCTTGACTCACAGACAACAGGAAGTAGTCTGAAACACAGGGTGTGGCTTGAGCATATATGAGACCTCAAATCCTGCCCCCACAGTGACACACTTCCTCCAACAAGGCCAAACCTTCTCCAACAAAGCCACACCTGATAGTGCCACTTCCTTTGGGGTCCATTTTCTTTCAAGCCACCACAGCATCTGTGTGGAACGTTAGCTGTATGTTTTAGTTTTCCAGTTCACTGTTTGAATTGTGACATTTCATTGTTAGTTGAATTTCATTTTGATAGGAGCTATTGACTTCTAATAGGGTAAAAGTATAATATATAACTTTAAAAGTTTCTTTAAGAAACCCTAAATATATTCCTTTTTGATTCCTTTTGTTGTTTAAGATAGTTTCTTACTGTTTCCCAGGGTGACCTCAAACTTACTATTCTTTTGCCTCTGCCTCCTTCATTCTTGGCTTGCAGACATGCACCACATACCCCGTTGGAAAGATATATCTATATCTATACATACATATGTATGTGTATGTATATTTCAGTACATATATTTCATGGTTTGAGATTAATATAATTATATCATTTCCCCATTCCATTTGCTCCTTCCAAACGCTCCCTTTGCTGTCTTTCAAATTTATGGCCTCTTTTTCTTTAGTTCAGTGTTTCTCAACCTTCCTAATGCTACAGCCCTTAGTGCAGTTCCTAATGTTGTGGTGGACCCCCCCCCCCCAATTATTTTTTTGTTGCTACTTCATAATCATAATTTTGCTACTGTTATGGATCATAATGTCTCTGGTTTTCTTTTAGTCTTAGGCGACCCCTATGTAAAGGTCTTTTGGCCTCCCACCAAGGGGTCAGGACCCACAGGTTGAGAAATACTGCTTTTAGGGTTTTTTGTTGTTGTTGGTTTTTTTTTTTTCTTTGGTTTTTTTTTTTTTTTTTTGGTATATTCTTAAATAAATAACTGCAATCTGCTCAGCCTGTATAATGGTACTTGTATTTTTTAGGGTTGACCATTGGAGAAAGTTTTATTATAGGGCAGAAGTGAGCACTGGCTTCCTAAAGCTACCTCCTTTACTACTGTCTAACCTAGAATTTACATAACTGAATCTAAAGTGTCCTGTAGTCTCTTCCTTCTGGTGGTCATTCTCTAGCCAGGATATGGGCTCCCTGACCAGCCCGGCTCAAGAACTTGTCTCTGTGCTTGGCTATAGCCAGCTGTTCTTGTATCTCATACCAACTGGGAATGTCTCAACTTCCTTGAGCTTCTGTGAGTAACTTAACACCTGTGAGGCTGCTGTGAATCACTGTAGGTGTCTGTTGTCTTCCATAGCTCATTCAAAAATCAAATCACAAGGTGGTGGTGGCGCACACCTTTAATCCCAGCACTCTGGAGGCAGAGCCAGGTGGATCTCTGTAAGTTCCAGGCCAGCCTGGTGTACAGAGCAAGATCCAGGACAGGCACCAAAACAACACGGAGAAACCCTGTCTTGGGGAAAAAAAAAAATTAAAAATCAAATCATTGATCTTCTTCACATGTTTTGTTTTGTCTTTTGAGACAGTCTTGTGTATCTCTGAACTTGCTATGTAGTTTGAATTCCTGATGTTCTTGCCTGCACCACCAGATGTTAGAATTAAAGGGGGATGCCACCATACCTGGCTTTCTTAGGATTTCTTTTAAAAAACTGGATTTTGTGAAAGATAGAGAGCCTGAGTCTAAAACAGTAGGTTTTAGGCTTGACTCTCCTTCTTTGGGGTCACAGGCTAACTTTCTTGTGTGGCCATGTGACATATCAAAGCTTTCCAGCTTTGGGTGCAGAAAACCCATGTTTGCGTAGTTGTCTATCTTGGCTGCTTCTGGGACACTAAACAATCTTTTCCCCCCTCTGAATCTAATTTCCTACCTATAAGTGGGCTTAATCCAGTTGCTGGGAGGAGTTCTAGATGGAGGTGTTCTTGAGGCCCTGAAAAGGTCTGTGCTTCCTGCTGGCATTTGCAATGGCTACTGTTTGTCCAGGGTTGAGCATGTGCCACAGCTTATGAGACTGGCAGAGGTGCATTCTCATTTCACAGGGAAGCAAACTGAGTCTCAGAGATGTCATGTGACCCACCTGGTGCCATACAACAAAGCAGTAGGCCCAGACATCTAGCCGGGTTTAATTCTGAGTCTTGGTCTATTTAATAATAAAAGCTAAGGTAGAAGATATAAAAAGTTTATTTACTGTGAACTACTGGAGTCATCAATCATTCTCTCTGATTAACCCAAAAACAAATAATTAAAACAAGTATATGCCTGGGGAAAAGCCCTTGCAGCCTCATCTGGCTCTTGGGAGACAGCATCCAGTTCACCTCTGAGTGACCTTGGTGACTTGGGTTGATTGAGCTCCTTTGCCAAGCAGTAAAATGAGGGCATGGTCTCCTTTCAGGATCTTGGAAGAGAATGAAGTGTGTTCCTTAGGACATGGTCATTGCTCAGGAAACGTCACAACACTGTCCTTTAGTTGAAGAAAGAAAGAACAGTTTAGTGTCAGGAAAGCAGGCAGATTTTATCCTGACCCAGGTTATGAAAATTTTAGAAATTTGGCAGCAAATGAAGTAAACAGTTGTTGGTTCTGTGGGCACACAGAGGCATGGGAGAAGTGCAGGACCCCCAGTAGGAAAGCCAGCTGTTTGGCTGTGGCTCTTTTGTATTTATGTTTAAAGGATGTCAAAAACTGCTTTTGGAAGGTCCCAGTTTATCTGTGGACGCTTGCTTTGGAAAGTTGGGTGAAATTGTCCATCTTTTTCTCAATCTTTGTTGTCATCACTGGGCCTCCTTTAGAGAGGCAGTGAGTGCATGGGTCCCTTTCTCTGTGGGCCATTGGATGAACTTTCTTTTGTTACATCTTCCATGAAAGAGAAGTTCTGAGGTCTTGCCCCTTTACCATATCCACCAAGTACTTATATCATACTGCATTTGCTCCTGCACCCCACCCTGTCTCTCTGTCTTTTAATGTCCATTCATCATCAATCACTTTCTCTTCCTCAGATGGTTTAGGAGAAGGTTGGAGGCCCAGTGTGTTGACTTAGGCCAGAGACACTAGAGACTGCAGTTGTGTGCTGTAGTGCATCAGCCTGACCTGGGTTCTCACCCAGAGTCATGCATTTGGTTTCTGGTCTCCTTTTAGTCTAAAGCAGTCCCTTGACCCTTGTGTTCCTTGCCCTTGACATTTAAAGAGCAAAGCCAGTGATTTTATGGCCTCTGCTGTAATTTACATTTATCTTTTTCTTCCTCCTTATAAGCTTCAGGTTGTATTTGGCAGGCTGCCCACAGAAGGTAACCTGTCCTTGGTGTGACTGCAGAAGACTTGTGCTATATTGCTGAGCTTAGCTTTGATGACTTGGGTGAGATAACGTTTACCAAGTCTTTCCTTCAGCTGGCCTCCCCTACTGTGTCTGTAAGTTACAGTTGGGAAGGAGCTCTGTGTGATGTGGCCGATTCCAGCATGCACTGTGTGTCTCTCAGCTGTCATAGTCTCACAGTGGTTGCTTTGTCTTCACCTTCATTTACTTGTTCATTTACCTAACATCATTTTAGGTGTATGGCGTTTTGATTTTTCAATGAACTGTTAATGGATAAAGATAATGCTAGCAATTCACAGAGTCTGCTTAAAGGGCAAAGGAATTCATTAGAGAAAGAAAACTTTACTATACAGAACAGAAAAATTATTTTAGGGTCCTGGAAGGCTGAGAGGCACAGTCCCATGCTGTTCTTTCACCTTGTCTGTCTCCAGCATGTAAAACTGTGCTGGAGTAAGGAGCACACCATAAGTGCATCCCAAGTCTTAAGGGTCCCCAGCAGCCACACCCCCGGGGCATGAACTTCAAGGTCATAGGCAGGTTTAACAGTTACCTGCTACCCCACTAGGGGCGGTGCTTCCAGGTCATAGCTAGAACAGCTACCCACTATAAACTACTGTCACTTACTTTGATGCTAGGTCTGGCCCTGATTCACCAGAGAGAGCCTCTTCCTGCAGACTTCTGTGTCCATTGAGAACTCTCCATTGTTCTTTAAATGGATGCTTACTTACTTCCTGTACTCAAGCTTGTTTGATGTGTCTTGGCCTATTTCTGTGTGATTCTGGGGTGGGTCCTATTCTTTATAAGGCTTCAGCTCCTTGGAACAGAAGTGTCAGAGGCTTCTGTGACCATTGCTTCCCATTGCTGTGATAAGATGAGGTAATTGGTTTGAAAGAGGAAAATGTTTACATTGTCTCACCAGGTCAGGGTTTTTGTCCACAGTTTCTAAGCTTCACCTCTTCAAGGTTATTTGACACAGTTCCTCATGGCAGAAAAGGCCTGCTTGTCTCCTAGCAGCTGGACAGAGAGGCAAACAGAGAAAGGAGCAGAGGTCCCTAAAATCTCTTGGGCTGTTGCATTGACTTTTCCTGGGGAGGCATGAAAAAATATTTGTTGCATGGCAGACCAAAGTAGGTTTCCACCAGAGTCCAGCTTGGTGAACCAGTAAATTTACAGAGCACAGAGGAAGGATAACTTACCAGGATGTGAATGACCCCCAAACGGTTGTATCACTACTAAGTCCCACTCCATCATAGACAGTGATCTTATGGAACATGCATCATGGAGTCCCACTTTCAGTGAACCTTCCATGTTTTGTATCTCTAGCATCTCCCAAGATCACTTGCAACTGCAGGAGAGCAGGAAGGATTCATGACAAGAATTCCAGATGAGCCTCTTGTGACTCTCTCCTCAATTACCATTGTGTTGACCTGGCTACCACTGTGTTGTTTTGCTTTTAGTGGCCCTAGCTACTGGGCCACAGAAATCTCTACTCCCAAGATAGCTTCATATTATGCTTGGAAGGAAAAATGCCATATAACTAGGGCACTTTCCAATGACCTGTCACCTTACAGGAACGCCACAGATAGGGAACTAAGCATTCCTTTAGCCATTGCCTTTGGAGGACATGTAAGATCTTACTTAGCCTTCAGTGGTTAGTACATCATTGCCCTTAATACATATCTGGGCCTTCCTCTGGGAGCTGCAAAGAGATCAGTCATCAAGGCACTGCTGCACCTGCTGAGTTTTACTAAGGGTGCATATTTCTTGAAAGATTATTGGCAGGCAATATATAGATATGCATGTTTTTTTATTACATTTTGTTATAGTTATTTAGTAGCGAAAAAATCAAGGGCTGGAGAGATGGCTCAGAGGTTAAGAGCATGGACTGCTCTTCCAGAGGTCCTGAGTTCAATTCCCAGCAACCACATGGTGGCTCATAACCATCTGTAACGAGATCTGGAACCCTCTTCTGTGTACATAATAAATAAATCTTTTTAAAAAATTGAATATATTCAAGGATTTTTATTTGTTTGGTTTTTCGAGACAGGGTTTCTCTGTGTAGCCCTGGCTGTCCTGGAACTCACTCTATAAACCAGGCTGAGCTGGAATTCAGAGATCTACCTGCCTCTGCCTCCCACGTATTGGGATTAAAGGCACACACCACCATCGTCTAGCATATTTAAAGTGAGTCCCTTCTGTACCTCGGGGCTGGCCAAGACATGCCCTTGTGGTACTAGCCAGGGCACTTGATGGGAAGGAGGCTGTCTGGGGCTTGCCTTTCATGACAAGGTCTCTGAATTTTGGTGTTCGTGTGTATTGGTGAGGCCTCTGGCTTCCCCAGTTACTCAGGGAGGACGGACATGGTATTGGTGTCAGCAGTGAGGTCTCATCAGAGTCTGCAGAGCAGCTGTGTAGTCTCAGTTGTCACAATAGATGTGACATGAACTAGGGCACTAGACATTAGTGGTATTTGAGCTTCATACAGAAGCAGGCCTGCCTTTGTGGAGCTTTACTGTGGACTGAGCACTCTGGACTCTGTGTATAATATCAAGGACAGCAGAAGTGAAGTGGGATAGTACCATAGCAGGGAAACCTGAAGCAATGGCTTCTGAGTGGAGAAGAAAGCAGTGTAAAGGTATGTGTGTGGGGAGGGGCGGCATGTGTAACAGTGGCAGTTGCTAGCTGAAGGAAGGGTCTCTACTGGGTTGAGTCTGGAGATGAGCCATGCATAGGCTCTTTGGGTCTTAATTGTTAGAGCAGCAGGAGCCACTTGAAAGTTCTGCTGAGCTGATATTCTCACTTTGTTTTGCTGGCTTAAGGAAAAAAAAAAACTAGAAAACTATGAAACTGGCAGTTTTATTCATTCATTCATCTATCTATTTATTTATGTTTTATGGATTTAGGGTTGAGTTCTGTCTTAAAGTTAATACACAGAAGGATATAAGACATAATTAATCACCTGAGTGTTAGGGTTGAGATGAACAGAGACATTTCTTTTATCCCTCAAATCTTCTGTCACTTTGGGAAGTACCAGTCTGACAGAGAGTTGAACACATATCCTTAGTAACAGGCTTATGTCGAATTTGCCACACATCCCCTTCTTGTTCTCTGGAGGTGCCATGTCTCAACCCTCTGACTCCATTGCTCAGGACTTCTGCTGTTCTGGGACCCTGCCAATGCTTCTGCATGTACTCTGTCCTGCCTGCTCCCCAGAGCTTCCCATGCCTTAGAGCTCTAGCTCCAGCTGCTGGTCCCTCCTCCTCCTCCTTGAGCGGCTTTCAGCCTCCTGTTCCATGTTTGACCCTAGATCCCAGGACAGTTTCAAGGATGTCTTAGGGTTTCTGTCACTGCAACGAAACATGACCAAAAAGCATATTGGGGAGGAAGGGGTTTATTTGGCTTACACTTCAGCATTGCTGTTCATCACTGAAGGAAGTCAGAACAGGAACTCAAACAGGGCAGGATCCCAGAAGCAGGAGCTGATTGTAGAGGCCATGGAGGGGAGCTGCTTACTGGCTTGCTTCTCATGCTTGCTCAGTCCATGTTTTTATAGAACCCAGGACCAGCAGCCCAGGGATGGCACCACCCACCATGGGCTGGGCCCTCCCCTATTGATCACTAAATGAGAAAATTCTTTACAGCTGGATCTCAAAGGGGCATTTCCTCAACTGAGACTCTTTTCTGAGGACTCTAGCTTGTGTCAAGTTGACACACACAACCAGCCAGTACTGAGGATATTAAAAATACTTAAGAAACTTAAATATGAAGCTGAAGACATCTGCATAGTTGAGTTTCTTGTTTCAAAACAGAGGTGGAATGGATGCAGTATCTCTGGAATGTCTGAAAATGAGCAGGGCAGTTGTTCTCTAGCTTTGTGGTAATACCAGGAAGCGAGCAGCAAAACAGGAGCAGGCCCAGGATAACGTTGATCTGTACTGTTAATCTCCCCCACCTTCCGCTTCCCCTCACCCCAAATCCCTTTTTCATTTGGTTTGCAGAATAGGATTGTGTTATAAGGTTTATTTGCTGCTTTTGAATTTAAAAATGCTCACAATTATTTATTTTGGTGATAAGGTGTGCTACTGTTTATGTGTGAAGGTCAGAAGACTTGTGGGAGTTGGCTCTTTCCATCATGTGGTTCCCAGGCATAGAATTTAGGCTTGGCATCAAACCCCCTACCCACTGAACCATCTTTTTCGGCCTGCTGTTTTGAATTTTGAAGTGGTCGGTCTGTCACACTTGCTAGTTTGACACTGTTATTCAGTGGACACAACTCTGCCCTACCTGGTTCTGGCAGAAGCTACCTTTGTAGGGCAGTGTGGCAGTGCATAGGTTGCTCAGGTGGAGGGAGGTAAAGGTCCAGGTAGAACTGACTGGGACAGTGGTCTTGGCAGGTATAAAGGACAGGACCATGGATAGAGTTCCGGGGAGATTGTTGTAGACCTGGGTGGGACAGCAGGTAACAGGTTTGTATTAGGAAGGCACCTGCAGGGACAGAGCTGCCTGGTGGAGGCCTCTGAAGCCTCACCTCTGAGTTGGAACAAGACAGTTCACAGCTCCACTGCCTAGGAAGCTTCTGTATTGGAAAGGGCCCAGAGCCTTCCTTCTGGTACATTTGCATCTTCATCTGGTAGATTTGTTCATCTGCCCTGGACCTTGTTGTTTCTTCTCAGAGGCTCAAAGCTTTGGTGGTTTTTTTTTTGTTTTGTTTTGTTTTGCTTTTTTCATTTAAAGACAAGCTAATTCTTCTCTTTAAAGATTTCTTCATACATAGCTAGTCTCAGAATGGAAGATTATTACACAGGTAAGCACTTAAAAATAACTGCCACATTCTCATATGGTAAAGTGGACACATTCACTTCCCTCATGAAATGAAGCCCAGAAGTTAGGTCTGCCTACTCAAGTGGCTTTTAGCCTTTTAGATTTGGTTTGAAGCTGCTCTCTAGACCCATTACCTGAAGTAATATTCCAGATTTCTGTCCCCAGTCTGCTGGTGTGTAAGCATGCCTGATGACAGAAAAGAACACTGCAATATAAGATGTTCTCACACCACACACAGCACCTGGTGCCAGGGTCAGGGCTGGCCTGTTTCTGGCCTGCCTGTCCTATAGTCCAGCAGTCTACAAAAAGAATATAGAGTTCTATACATATTTGTACTTGGAAATTTCACCTAGCTTGCATATCATTTATTGAGCGGATTCTGAGCAAGCCTCCCACAGATTGCTGGGATAGGCTTGTATTGTTGTCCTTAATAGAAACCTGTGCAGCAAGGGCTGTGGCTGCATCATCATCTACATTGCTGGTGACAGTGAAGTGTGGCCTTATCAGAAGGAGAATTCATAAGAGGCTGCCCTGGGACACCACGCCACTGTCCTTCTGTGTGTCCTGACAATGTTATCTGTCCTTTCAGTGCCGAGTATCAAATGTCTGTCATGAGTACAGAAATTAATTTAATGTCACCTGAAGACATGCAATTAATCTTTTAGAGGTTTTCATAATACCTTTACAGAAAGAGTTGCCAGTTTGGCGGATTTGGATTTTGGGGTTTAGGAGAAGATAAGGAAAATTAATTTTTCATCAGGGTTAATACAAGCTAGCAGGGCCACAAAGGCTGAGGAAAATGATTGGGGAATTTGTCAAGTGTTGTCACTCCAGAATAATGCTGCTTAACGCCTGATAGGTATAATCAAGGGCTGAGGTTCTATGGAGAGGGATTAATCAATTTGCCTGCTAGTGAATGCAACTCAGCGATACCACTTCTTCATGGGCTTTAAAGAATGAAAATAAGATTTGATCTGTCAAATTGCAAGAAGCCCTGACAATATCAGTGGGCATTTTTATCTGTACATTTAAACCATTTGTTATAAATAAATTTGTCCTGCTAATGTTGATGGCCACAAACCTCATTTTTTTTTTTATAAGATTAAGCTGATAAAAAGTATTCCCTGGGTTTACTTAATTCAGATAGGTATTTTAAAAACAAAATACTAGTCTAAAGAGACATTTTTATTGTCTTCCTTAAAGGGCAATCATTTTAGAGCAATTCTACAGTATGTTTCTACATGGGGTTAAGATGAGCACAACTTCTTCCCCTCATCTGCTTTAGAGAAGCTGCTGTACCAGAAGTTACAGCATGCCCCATGCTGCTTGGGGAGACTGCTCTTCCTGCAGGCTTGCTTTTACATGGGAATGTAATCTGCTAACCACTCCAGGATACTGGGTTGCTTACATCTCATCAACAGATTTCTAAGCAGCAATATTTTAAACCTTGTGTAACTTTCGACTAATAATTACAGCAGGTAATTCGGTGCTAGAATTGGGTGTACAGGTCACAGCAAGCTTATGGATATAGGCTTGATTTAGTTTGGCTTGACACTCACCATGTTGATGTGCATTACTGTGGATATAAAAATGTGTTCCTGGCAATGGCCTGTTAGCATGCCTAGTGGCCATTTTCTAAAGTTAATCCAGAGTAATAAAACAAAAAAAAACAAAAAAACACCAAAAAAAACCCAAAACTCCCTAGAATTAGCTTTTCATTGTACAAATATAGTATTTGTTCTCTCAATTGGGGGAAAATGTTTCTGTTTCTTTTCAAAAGGAGATAACCTGTTTGTTTATATTTAAGCCTTCAGTGCTTAGAATGAGTTTTATAAAAAGTTAAAGCACAGCATTATGATAGTTTAATTAAAACAATCTAGTTGAGAGCAAACTATGTGATCTTAGCAGTGGGAAGGCTGACACAGGAGGATCACCACAGGTTCCAGGCTAGCCTGAGCCACAAAAAGAGATGTCACACAAGCAATGAGGTGGAACTGTATGAGGTTTGGTCACCTCTGGGTAGTGCTTTGGTGTTGTGCATGTGTGGCCAAAGGCTTCTGTCCTATGTGCAAAACAAAGATTTTACTATCCAGCTTATGGGGAGGGCTGAAAGAAAACTTGGCACAGACCCTGGCACATTCCTGGTCACAGTCACAGGGTGAAGGATAGGTAGAAAGTGTGGAGTGGTGTGCAGTGCTCTTGATGGTTAAGACCCTGCCATGCCTCAAACTCAGGTGGTTGTAGAGGGCACACATGTTTGTCCAGAATTAACCTTCCACTCAGTGGGAGCTTGTGGAAAGGCAGGCTCCTTATAGGACCATGATCCTCAGAAAGTCGGGCTGTTGCCCTCTGCCTGTCAAGAGTCCTGAGAAGCTTTTGTCCTTAGGGTTAGGAGATACATCCAGGCAGGAAAGGCCTGTTCTAAGAGCTTATATTTTTCAAAATATTTAAAAAGTGACTGGGTTATCTCATTTTGTACATACTGAAGAATTTCCATGGTAAATGTTTGAAATGACCTGCCTACCCCCACAAGGGGGGAAAGAGTAGACTGTTGTAAGGCCAGTACCCCTCAGGCTGGGGTCTAGCTGTCCACAGCTAGATCACGTTATGGCACACTAATTATTTGAGAGTTGAATTATACTTGGCCATCATGTGAGATGCCTTTTCTGTCTTGCTAGAGTGAATCAGCTAACATCTTGATGAAGTTGTTTTGGTTTGTTTGTTTTTTATGTGTATGTTTCTGAGAGATGTTCTTTAGTTGGTGTTTTTTCTTTTTGATATTGGTGGCTTTGTGGTCAGCTTGGAGAATGAGCCAGAATATGGGCCTCCCATCCCCCCTTTTACTTTAGCTCTGTGGTAAAAATCTCCTGGGAGGAGATTGGAGTCTTTCTTTGTGAGAAACGTCTCTTCATTAATTCTGTGTCCTTGCTCCTTAGAGCTCTAGTCAGTTTGGGTTTTGTATGATTGGCCCACTTCATTGATTAATGTGATGACATAGTATTCATACATCCCTTTCACTGCTTTAGGGGTTATGGCCCCTCTTTGTTTTCTAATTTGGAGCATTTGTGCTCTGCCCATTCTTCTTGTTCAGGATGGTTAAAGGAGTGTGGTGTTTGTTCTCAGAATAGCCTGTGGGACTGATGGAAAAGAGGCTTCTCTGTCCCCACTCTTGAGTGTGGTCTTCATTGTCTCCTTTTTGCTTTGTTTGGAAGTGGGGCTGGTTCCTCTTAAGATCTCAACGTAATGTTCGGTCTTCCCCCCCCCCTTTTTGCTATAACTAGCATTTAAATCTCTACATTTTGATATATTATATTTGCTTTAAATGTTTTCTCTTCATTTTAATCATTAGTTCTTAATATGACTTTCTTAGTGCTAGACTGGTACTGCAGAGCTTAACACAGCCCTTCAGGTCCTACTCCCCTAGCCTGAAGGCACCCTGGAAAGTGCCTGGACTCTGTGGCTCTTTCAGTCTTCAGACAGAGCTACAGCCCCAGAAACTTGTGGGTCTATGGGTCGATCCAGTTCTGTACAGTGCATACACACTCAGTCCTGGCAAGCAGTATTCAGTCACCTGTTTTTTCACTGTGTGTGCTGATATATTGTATGCCCTATTTAACTTTTCTGAAGATCAGACAAAGGAACAAGCAACCTCTTACCTTTAGGACTCCTCAGCCTGAAAAGCCTCAACCAAAAAGGCTTTACTGTCTTCTCATGCCTTATAGACCTTTCTTCCTTCCTTCTTCGTGCTGGCATTAAAGGCATGTGACTTCCCAAGCAAAGGCATGAGATTTCAAGTGCTGGGATTAAAGGCATGTGACTTCCCAAGCAAAGGCATGAGATTTCAAGTGCTGGGATTAAAGGCATGTGACTCCCAAGTATTGGGATTAAAGGTATGTGCCACCACTGCTCTGGCTCTGTTTTTCTCCTAGACTGGGTCAATCTCATGTAGTCTAGGGTGGCTTTGAACTCACAGAGATCCAAACGAATCTCTGCCTCCTGAGTGCTAGGATTAAAGGTGCCTGCCACTGTCTGGCCTCTATGTTTATTCTAGTGACTTATTCTTGTCCTCTGATCTTCAGGTAAATTTTATTACAGTACACAATATATCACCACAACTATGTTGATTGCACTGTGTGGAAATGGTTGCTTAGCAAGTCTGTGAAGTTTTGCAGAGACAGCTGCAGTGGGTCAAAACTCTGTCTCCTTGTAACAGTTTTAAGCTTATCTTCTCTTGGGTCATAGTTACATTGTTTGCTTTTCCTTGAAGGCCCATTTGTTCCACTAAGGGGTTTCTAAAAGATAATTTAGGAGGTTTTCTAAGTCTTTTTTTTTTCTATTGTTATAACAAAATACCAGAAGCTGGATGAAGAAAAGAGGTTAATTTTGGTTCTTGATTCTCCAGAAGGGAAATTTCAGAGTATGGTACCAGGATCCAAATTCTGATGAGGGCTTCATGGAGGAAAGTCAGACAGATGCTTGCAGAAGAGAGGGAGGCATAAGAAGCCAGGTGCTTTTTGATAGCTAGTGGCATAACTAACCCATTCTCACAGAACCACATTAATCACTTCATGAGGGTGCAGCCTCTCTAACCAAAACACCTCTAAGGGCTTCATAGCCTTTCATGCGATTGCACTAACAGTTAAACTTCAACATGGTTTAGGTGGGGACAAACTACAATCCAGCTACAGCAAAGTAGGAATTGGAGGTGGATATGAACACGTACCTCTTTGGAAATCATTTGCTAGGTCGTCACCCATTACTCTCAAGTTTCTGCAGCCTGTGTGGAAAGGTTACCAACGATCACCTGATGCATGCCTCTTCAGGTCAGAAGGAATACAAGTTTAGTGCCACTTCTCAAGGCCCAGCATTCATTTTTACTAAGATTACATGATGTAGCAGAGCAGAATTCTTATCTGACCTTTTGGTCCCACTCACCAGTCATTCTTTGAAACACTGTGCTGAAAACTGCAGATTGCCCATAAGTCTCACCCACAGGCTGTCTTTATGTTGGTGCTTGGTAGTATAGTAGACTCAGATGCCTGCTTGACGTGGGCATGCCTCATAGTCCTTGTGGGCAGGAACAATTGAGATTGAGAGCAAAGGACCAGAAAACAGGTTATGGATGTTTCCAAAGCTCTTAGCCAAGCATCTGTACTACTTCTCTGGCATTCACTCACTGTGAAACCTTAGTGGTACATATCCTCAGCTGGGGAAGCTGCCTGGCTCCTCTTGACTCCTACAACAGATGCCAGAGCCAGGCAGCTTCCCCATTTGTGGTGGGTTTGAGCAGCAACTACAAAGTTTTTTGACTACTGCTTATGCACACTGTCAGTTTTCAACAAAAGTGTTCTTGACAGTAAAAATGAAGTAGTTTCACAATTTAGCCATACAAATTAAGCAGTACTTGTGTTCATTGCAGCTCTTTAAATGGATATATTCATTAAAAGAAAATTTAATGATTTAAATTTCAAAAATACTGTATTTGAAACCTTAACCACTGCCCAATGAGAAGTTTCCCTACTGGCTCCAGGAAAGAGGCAGATTTGATATTATTTATGTCTGAAAGTTTCTGCCTCAAGGTCAGCACTGGCCATGGGTGCCAGTGCTTGGCCAGACTGGTGGGCAGACACTGATCCGCCTGCTCCCTTGTTGATTTCAGCAGGGAGGAGAGAGCGATGGTTTTTCTCACTCAGAGAGCCAGCCCCAGCGGCTTCCCCAGCCTCCGGACATGAGACAGCAATCTACTCGCAAGGTGACGCTGACCAAGGGGGGCCCTCAGCAGCCCCAGCACCTGCCTGTGGGGCCACACATGTACCCGGCTATTCCTCCAGGGATCAAAAGCATCCAAGGGATTCACCCAGCCAAGAAGGTACCGAGGTGGAAGGGCCCTTGTCTCCTGTAGTTTCCTGATCACTGACTGAGAGAAGTTGGGCATTAGGTGGTTTTTCTGGGGCTTGCTAATATTCACATTAGTAAATGAGTCATTGTTTTCTTAGTCCTGATGTAGAAAGCCTTTCCCTCCAGTTGTTTACTCGGTGGTACAACTGGAGAGTGTGGCTGTCTTGTACCCCTGAACACCACTGCACTGCACTGCACTGCACTGCACAGGTAGCACTAGTACCCGTGTTCCTTCCTACTTGACACCAGCGCTGTCCCTAATGGAGAACTAGCACTTCCTGTCAGTGACTACTCCTCAGCTCAAGGAATGGAGAGAGACAAATCCCTATGGAGGTGTGGAAGTGTGGAAGGTCGTCTCTCAGCCCAGCCTGCCAGCTGGGAGGGCCTGGAGCCCACAGACTCCCTGTTGCTTCTCAAGGAAGCCAGTCTAGTCATGTTGTGGGCAGAGAAGTGACAGTGTACTATTCTTCAGCTTCCGGGGGAAAGGCAGCCTTCTAGATGCACAGACGTGTGCTGTAGCAGTAGCACATGTCTGAGGTGCAGGTGAGGCCAGGCAGGAGGAGACTGGTGCTGGCTCTTCAGATGTGGGGTCTGCTCATGCAGTGTTCCATTTACCTTGTGTGTGCTGGCTCTCTTAATGTCCATCTCTTAATGAGATAGGAGCCAGTAGCTGGCTGCTGCTGCTGCTGCTGCTGCTGCTGGCAGATGTGTACACTCGAGTGATAAATACAGCAATAAAGTGGTTGGTCTCACAGACTGTTCCAGGCTGCATTTCCCTTCAGACCTCACCCTGGCTGTATGAAGAACATAACTTTAGAAAATTACATGCAGGCGTGCTAGAAGTTTTTCGCCCACCCCCAACCCCTTAGCTCTCCTTCAAGAAGCTGATGATATTTCTCACTTGTTAAAGCTATTGTGAGGCTTTTATCAGACAGTTATGGTAAAACCTAGTATCTGTCTGAAATTCGCACTCGAGTGTTCATAGTGTGACTTTCTGTAATGAAAGCAGAAGACTGGTAGATTCGCTTTTAACTTGTCTTTGGTGTGAATCCTGGAACTGTTGTCCCTTCACTTCTCCATAACTTGTCTCACAGCAGTAGTGGTGGCCTTCTCTAGATGAATCTCTAGTTGTGTTCCTCTAGGTTTACATACCTGTGGTGCCCACGCACATCCTAGGCATCAACTCTGGCTTTCTGCCTTTTCTTATGAGGTGGCAGGGTATGGTAGGTTGCTCCATTTTTGTTTGTTTGTTTGTTTGTTTGTTTTGTTTTTTGTTTTCTCGAGACAGGGTTTCTCTGTAGCTTTGAAGGCTGTCCTGGAACTCACTTTGTAGACCAGGCTGGCCTCGAACTCACAGAGAGCCACCTGCCTCTGCCTCCCGAGTGCTGGAATTACAGGTGTGTGCCACCACCGCCTGGCTGGTTGCTCCTTTTAACCAAACGCTGGGACAGAGTTAGGGTAGGACCTGGGAGAGGTCCAGCGTACCTCTAATCAGACAGCTACTCTAGCTGACTCCATTGGTGAGGTCCAGTGTGCTTCTCTTCCAATGTGTCTGCACTCCTAGCTAGAAAACTGCAGACTTAGGCAGTCTCTCGTTAATTGTCTTACTAGTTGAAATGCTGGAAATGCCAACTATCTGTTCTTTTTAAAGGCTCTTCATTGTAGTTCTGATACTTGGGTAGCTTTGAAAGATGTGTTTTGGGGGTCCTTTTACTGACAGATTGGTGTGTGATTGTATAAAAGTTCTGGAGGTGATTGTCACACATGGCTATGAAGTCCTGTTTCAGAGGCTTGAGAAGGGTGCATATAAGCCTTGCCCATTTGAGTAGGATCTTGGAAGCTGTATACTACTCATTATTAATGCTGGATATTTAGCGCTGTGTATACCATGTGTTTATTGGCTTATGCTGTGGTGAAGAAGTGTGTGTTTGGGGCAGTGAGAACGGGCTCTGACCCCTCCCTGTGCTAACTGCATGCAGTGTCCGTATCCTTGCAGTGTTTGCTTCACAAATAAAAACAACACCAGAATCCTTCCCATGATAGCTGCGGAACTCTGGGACTTCCATCTTAGCCTACTCAACCATGATGTTTCTCCAGTCAGCTGTTAGGCCACCCTCTAATGGTAGATTAACACACAGAAGATTCTGTGGCTCACAGCATGTCCTCATGGGCTCTGGGCCCATGCTTACTTTGTACTTTAGCTACTACAGGAAAAATCCACTCAGATATCAGAATGCATCTTCTTTGTCATTGCCAGGCCATCATGCATGGACGAGGCCGAGGAGTGGCAGGTCCCATGGGCCGGGGGCGCCTCATGCCCAATAAGCAGAACCTTCGAGTGGTGGAATGCAAGCCACAGCCCTGTGTGGTGTCCGTGGAAGGGTTGTCCTCATCCACCACTGATGCCCAGCTGAAGAGCCTACTGATGTCCGTGGGGCCAATCCAGGTGGGTTACCTGAAGGTGGTGACGATGCCAATGAGTCATCGCTTCAGATCAAATTACTGTGTCATACAGCACAGTGGACATTGTGGGTCACACTGTATTAAGATGGTATTTGAGAAGAAAGGTGCTAATGCTTGCCTCAGTTCAGATTCTTATTTACAAAGTTTAAGAAGTAAATACTCTAGTAGAACATATTATCCCTTGAAATCTGTCCTGAAGTTCACATGTGTATGCACTTACATGTTTTGTATCGATTCATATTTTATTTGTGATAATTTCTCAAAATTTCAAGTAGTTAGCCACCTTGTCTAATTTTCTGAAGCTGTCTCATGTATTCACAACTTTGGTGCTCATTTTCACAGTACAGATGCAGCAGTAACTTGCACTTTGTCACATATCCTTTAAAGTGGCAGAGTCTAATGCCTAAGGTCTCAGCCTGTTACCAGTGATATGAAGGATGGGGACGGACAGCATTCCATGGCTGCTATAAGCAGGTTTGCCCTGCATTCTGCCCCTGCAAGTGGTCTTCAGAGTCAGGCATGGCCAGTGGAAAATGCAGGTTACCCAGAGAATGTTACATTTCTGAGCACAACAAAGGGCCTTCTTTTACTTTAGTTCTTGACTAAGGTGTTTCAGATCTCCATTTACAGCTGGATGTAGTGGCTCAGGCCTTTAATTCCAGCATTGGAAGGCAGATGCTGTGAGTTTGAGGCCAGCCTAGTCTACGTAGCAAGTCTTTACTATTAGGAGGTCTTAAAGTGAGTAGAGGAGAAAGCCTTCTAAAACTGAGCCTAGTGTTTAGGTATTTGAGTTTAATGATAGCCACCTTCATTACAGGATTCTCAGAGAAGCTGTAAAATTTAATTTAGTGTTTCTTATTGAGAGGTTAACCTCCAGACTTTGGCTCCCACTTTTGCCAGCTGTTGATAATACTGTCTTTAAGGATAGATAGTTTTAGCTACTGTTAGGTGCACACCTATAATCTCTGCACTGAGAAGCTCACACAGAAGGAGCATGAGTTTGAGGCCAACTGGGGTACATATTGAGGCTGTCTAAAATGGGGATTGATGCTTTCTGAGTAGTTTATTGTAGTATGGGTTATTTGCAGGAACAGAATTAATAATAGAGGATTATAGATGCATTAACATGTAGTAACCAGGGAGTCAAAATAACTAATAGTTGAAAATTTTGGGTCACATAATGGCCCAATAGGCCAGATTCCAACACCACGGTCTGGTCTGCCGTTATGCACCATGGCCTCAGGTGCCTGCTGAATGAAGGCTTGTGTTTATAATGGGGTCACTCCGCACTGAGAGTGAGGGCAGCTGTTGCTCTTGCCATGTGCCCTGGCTACAGCATTAGCAGTTCCAGGTATTCTCTTGACTCCGAAGATCCCCAGCAGAAGGTTGAGTGGGACCCACAGACTGCCTGGAGATAATTAGTTGAGACAGTGTTACCTCTTTCTTACCTGTCTCAGACTTTTGTACTTTGTGATTAATACAGACCTCTTCAATGGCTTTCCTTTCCTTTTGCCATTTTCTTGTGTTCTGAAAACAATCAGAATAGTTGTGTTTTAAATAAAGTTTATTGTGGCCATCTAAAATCCCCAGCAGAAGAAATGCTGCTTGCTGTTGATAAATGGCATGTGTTGGAGAGGAAGGTCTGCAAGCCAATGGAGAATTTCCTAGGTTATGCCAGTAACATGCCTATCCTTTAGATGAATTAGAAGATTCAGTGCTGTATTTGCCACCCTGGGAGTCCCTGAGGGGACTGATGGGCCCAAGGCCTATTCACCTTGGAAGAGAGCAGTTGGTTCCTACTGGTCTTAGGTCAGTGGGATGGTTTTGAGTAGGAGTGTGTGGATTTTTAAGCTCAGCATTTATGAAAATTACTGCATCTCTTTTTCTTTCATGTTCTCTCTCTCTTTCTCTTCTTTATTTGTTTGTTTTTAGGACAGGGTTTCTCTGTATAGCCCTGGCTGTCCTGGAACTCACTCTGTACACCAGCCTGGTCTTGAATTCAGAGATCCTACTGCCTCTGCACCCTGAGTGTTGGGATTAAAGGCATGCACCAAACAAAACAAGGTCTGTTTGTAGTTGATGGGTAAAGAAATGACTCAGGGCTGTAGCGATGACTCAGCAGCCAAGAATGTGTATTGCTCTTCAGGAGGACTAGCGTTCGATTCCCAGCACCCATATGTGGTGACTCATAGATGCCTGTAAACATTTGACACATTTGGCTTTCTTGGCGCACATGCATACACACACACACACACACTCAATTTTTAATTTTTTTTTTTTTAAGTGATAGAAATGTGGTTTCAAGAGTCTTTGCTTACTTTGACTGGTTTAAATACAGATATCAAAGAATTGGTGTGAAGTGGATGAACTAGCTCTCCAGCACTGCTGACCTGCTTTGAGAAGTTGTGTGTCTGGGGAATTATACTTTGGTGTTTCAGAATGAAATGTAGGGTTGATGTGCTTTGGGTATGGCACCACCTAGTGCTCACTCACTTAGTACTGGTGTTGGCCAAGAGGATACCTGTTCTTTCAAGCCTTTTACTTGAAAGAGTGATGGTAAACCATCCTTTAGTACCTCAGACCTGAGAATTGTGTGGGGTGAGGCAGTGAGCCCATAGAAACTGCTGGTCTCAATTAGCATGACTACTGACTAACACTCTACAAGCTCTTCTAGACCAAAGGAGACTGGTGAAAGGTGGGGCAAGAGATACATGAGGTGTATGTCTCCTGGTGTCTAAGTTTCAAATGGAGAGGGCCAGCTAGTTGAGACCTGTGAGTCAGAAAGTTACTGTTCTGAGAGCAGAGCCAGGTTAAAGCTTAGAGTGAAGGAAGTCAGTGTAACTTCAAGCCCCCTCTCTTGAACGAATCTGTTTGCTAGTCTTTGCCCCAAATTTAAGTTTTTACCCCAGGAACCTCCAGTATCTGCGAACAAAAAGCCACTCCTCCCCTTTGTGGCCCAATGACTGTGACTTCAAGGCTAGTACTGGGTGTGAGCCGTAATGTAGTGATAACTAGCATCTGAACCTGCCTCTGCCAGGTTTTCATTTCTGTGTTAGCATCCCTGTGTGTTTAGTAATTCTGTGAACTAGGTTGAAATGCCCAGCCGTTGTGAGGGTGTTTCCCGCTGCCACGTTGACTCTTGGGAAGGCAGCTGGCCAAAGCAGTGAGATAACAGGCCATGGGGCCTGCCTCGAATTAAGATCCCTGTTTTGCTGTTTCTCAGTGCAGCTTTTGTCAGAGTTCTCACCTGAGAGCCAGGTTTGCTACATTTGTAGAAATGGAGAACTGAAAAAATCCAAAGCGCTAGGGGCTCACTGTGCCATCCGTGCAGAGGGCATGCAGAGGGCCCCTCACCCAGAGTGGACACTTGGTGGATGTGTTGTGTCCCATGCCACCCCCACCCCATCATGTCATGTGTCCATAAACTATTTACCCAGTGGTAAACCAAGGATGAGTGCCATTTTATAGATGGGTGAGGACACCATCAAAAGGCACAGGGAAAGAGTTTTTACCCTGGGTACCCATGTTAGTCTCAGAGTGTGGGAGCTGGTGTGGCCAGGTGGGGGAGGGCTGAGTGTCATACTAGAGGGTAGACCTGTTACTCCCCAGCAAATCAGCATCATAGCTTTGCCCAGGTGCCCAGGGAGGCAAAGAAGGACACGTGGCTTGTTTTCATGTTCCAAGTGATAGCCTCGTCTGCTATTCTGTATAGAAACTTGTAACATGTAATTGCTCGTATTTTATGTCACAGTAGGCATTAATTCAGTGTCTTTGTTTTCTTCCTCTAGAGTTTACAGATGCTTCCCCAGCAACGGAAAGCCATAGCAAAGTTCAAGGAGCCAGCCCACGCACTAGCATTTCAGCAGAAATTCCACAGGTAGCCTTTGTTTTCTGTAGTTGGTGACTGGGGGCAGAGGGGAGGAGGGTGCTGTGCTGTGCTGTGCTGTACAGAGGTACAGAACACGGCTCCACATCTTTTCTATAATCTGCTTTTGCTGTCAGGAGAAGGCCCCTTCTGCTTCCATACACCTTAGGTTTTGCTCATCAAGTTCTACTTCACTTCTGTGTACCTTGGTGATTTGCTGTCATAAAGAGTTTGTGTTAACTGTCTGTTCAAATTTCCACAGGCACATGATTGATCTGTCCCACATAAATGTGGCATTGATAGTGGAGTGATCTTGAATGGGAAAATCTGACCTCATGCTGCACACACTGTGGAATTTCTTCAAGGAAGCTATAGGTCGGCGCAGGATCCCCAGAAGTGTAGGTCTCTCTGATCTGCGGTTTGCCAACTTGTCTGCGCGCCAGCCAGCCACAGGGTGATTCCAGAAGAGAGTTAAACTGGTGGACATGGGATTGGAGTCTGGTGTTTGATTGCTTTGAATTTGTTGTCCACAAGAACTCTGTTCTCGTGTTCTTTTGTTTCCAAGTGCTTACAATGCATGTAGACCTTGTTCTTTGTGATCCTACTATGTGATTGGTCACAGTCTTAGATTCAGGAAAGAATGTTACCAGCTCAAATTCCAAGGATTTTTCCACAGCAAAGAATATTTGATAATGGTTGCACTTATCTTCAGTACAGGCTAGAAAAGAATTCTCAACCAGGCTTAACTGGAGTGGTCTCAGAAAGCCCTCACAGGCTCTGGTAAAACATAGGTAAAAATTCGGGTGATTATGATTGACACTCACCTGCCCTGGAAAGCCAGGGTGTGAGATGGGTGGCTGGGATTGGTGCCATGGAAGTGGCAATTCTGCTTCTTGTAAATGCCTCCAAAGTGCTGCCTGTTCCAGCAGAAACTCTCAGGTGGGCACAGTGCTAGCTAAGCAAGCACAGGGAGCTCCAGGGTCAGTGGCTCTGTCGCCCCACAGGCAGCCTCTTGGCCTAGTTTCCTGGCACAGGTTGAGGCACTGCTTGAAGGGTCGTCAGACCTACTTGGGCCCTCTGCTTTTTAAATGCCCTAGCTCTGTGGTGTGTGCTGTCATTGCTTTGATTACCTCACTGTCCTTCAGGGCTCTGAGTTTCTTTGGGTTGCCCTTCTGTCTCACATGTGTGAGGGATGGATTTATTTCTCAGCAGGGCTAATGCTGCTCAAGATAAGTGTATCTGTCCACATGAGTCATGCTGGTCAATTCCAACAGGTGAGACTCATTTTCTACAAAGTATCCCATGGAAGTCCATGCTGTGCAGACACTGAACACAGTGCCTTATTATGTTTCCCCATGAGCGCTTCAGTGTTTGGGACACACTCTAAACTGGGCAGCGACACTAGGATGCACTCAGGACTTTGTAGTGGTATTCATACCTGTAATTTTACTTTCCATATCTTAATAGGACTGAGGGAGATAGAAGTCTGTTGTCACTGACTATCACTGGGTAATGAGGAGTAGGTGCAGGATTGGAAGCAGCTGGCTTCCACAGCTGACGTTTTACATTGCGTTTTCAATTAAGTTGCCAATGTTAACAACTGGAGAATGGTTCCAGGCCCTGTGAAACTGCATAGGACCAATTCAGAGGTGGTATGTGCTGGCAAGAAGCACCAGGGCAATATAGTGGTTGTTTGGGTTCCAGACAATTGAGGTGAGGCATTCATAGGATATCTTAGAAGACCTTGTGGCTATGGGACCACCTCCGACCACAGAGCCTCTGCCTTGCCCTTGGCAGGTGCCCTGAGAGTCAGCCTTTACCACGCTTGGCCCTACCCACCCAAGTGCTACCAGCTGGTCGCCCCATTGTCACTCCCACGCATGTCTCTTAGACACGGGGGTGTTGACAGATAGTTCACTATATTGGTGAGTTTGGTAATGTGTTAGCTGTAGTTGGATGAGATAGAGGCCATGTAGGAAGTTGAGGATTAGGACACAGTAAAAGGAGTTTAACAAGTTTGCTTCTTGAGTGCTGGGCCTTTAAAACCCAAATCTGCATTTTTGTCTGAAAAGTAGGCACTGGCGCATTGAAGTCACTTAAGGAAACATCCTCATCAACACCACTGTTCACCTCAGGCCTCAGGGCCACTTTGTGTGTGATGAGGTACCCAGGAGCATGTGTGTCCCTTAACAGTCTGCACACATGAGCTAGCTTTCTTTTAGTGCAGTGTCCAGAGAGACCAGCTCCAAACACTGCTTAGAACAGCCACTGGCTCTGGCCGTGGTTCACATCCACCTGGAGTGGACTGTCCTCAGACCAGGCAAGCCAGTCTTCAAGGCTCAGCTTCTGTGAAGGAAACCACAGAAAGATAAAGAAGCAGAATTAGAAAGAACACTCCCCTCTTGCAGTGCACTTCTCACAGTGCCGTCAGACCACCACCCGAACTCAAACAGTGGAAGATCTGCTGCAACCATTATCTCTGTTCTTTCTTTATCATGCATTTCAAATGAGAAGAAAAAGCATTAGCATACTGTGTAAATATGGACCTTTTGAGATTAAAACGTTATTGGAAATGCTTTCAACTCAAACAGCAACATCTTAGCTATTTGTTAGTTCTTTTTTTGTTGTTGTCTTATCAAAGTTTAATGGAGACACTTTCGTAATTGTTGTTGTGTGTACATTCGATTTTCATAAAGATGGTAGTAAGTCAATACATTAACCCTCATCTGTGTATTATTTGTTCACAAGTTCCAGAAGGTTGAAGGAATGACTCTCGTATCTGTCCTGAGGTGGAGAGTAGCGGGAGGGAACAGATAACTTTCCCTCTCTTTGCCTTGTTTATTTTGTGCTGTAATGATTGTGAGTTCACTTAGCTGCTTACCTCAACATAACCTTGTGTTGCCCTTGGCTTGGCCACATTTGTTAAATCCTTATATTGATACTCTTCTTGAGGGGGAAATCTCACCTTTTCTTTTCCAAAAGAGATTCTGAGGTAAATTCCCACCTTGCCCCCGCCCCCAACCCAAACAGGCAGTTTCTTGTGCAGGTCCTGCGCCCATGCCTTGTTGTGGAGGAGTGTGGCTGGAGGGGGTGGGAGGTGGGTTTCCATAACCATTTTCATCTGGGTAGTTCTCATATGATGTGAAAAGGTCCAGGATGGTTGTCTGAATCAGGATGGAGCTTAGTTCCCGCACCCCTTTTTCCCCCAAGCAGCATTCTGCTTGAGGCAGGTAGAAGAGGGCTTTGCTGCTCACGAAGCTGGCAGGGAACCTAAAAGGCATGGGAGGGAGGACTAGACAGTGGTCCGGTGGGTGAGGAGAGAGAGAGTCTTAAGGATGGGAATGTCAGTGATATACACCTCTGATGGGTCCCCAAGGGTGGTCTTTCACTCAAGTGTAGAGCCGCTCAGATGGGTGCATAAAGGAATTTTTAGACATAGGCTAGGTGAAGGGTCTTTCTTGGAGGACTAGGCTTAAGGACTATACCTGTCTTCTGTCTTGGTTTTTGTTGTCTGTCTTTTATTTCTTGTAGCAGTATTGGGAAGGTAAGCTTGATGTAGACCATTGGCTAGTCGAAGATAGGCACTAGCCCAAGAGGTCTGTGCAGTAGCTAAGTATTATTCTTGGTCATCATTGGGTGCTCTGAGGCTCTTCTCTGTGTCCTCTGACCCAAGACAAAATGAACAAGTCAGGAAGCATGTCCCTGTGCCAGAGCTGTGGGCTACAAGGGGTGGCTCTGTTGCTTGCTGTTTCCCTTGCTGGGAATCAGCTTTTAATTCCTGCCTCCTACTTGTTGGCCCCAGCTTTGGCTTTGCATCCTCACTCTCACGCCCATTTGTTTTTGTTTCTCAGAGAGGGAGAAGAGGCCTGGGAGAGCTAGTGGGAAATGTATTGGCCATGCAGACTGTACCTTGAGATGCTCTGCAAAGGAGCTGACTAATGGGCACAGGGTGGACAAGAACAAGACCCCTCCCCAAAGAAGAAGCCATGAGAAGCTTAGCTCAGTTATGGGAGAGCCTTAGATACTTTACCAAGTCTAATAATACTGCAATGGTGGTTGGGTATTTTATATTTTGTGAAGTGTTATTTTTACATTAAATGTAAAACTTGGAAAGGCAGTTAGCCTTGACTTATTAAATCCTAAGGATTTTCTGTAAGGTTTTTTGCAACCTATTTAGTTTTTGTCATTTAAAATGCCTAACCTCTTAGGTACACAAACCCATGGCTTTGTGTACTGGAACCAGAGTAATCCATGATTCATATTGGATCCCAGGTATACCTCCTGCTGGTATCAGGGGTCAGGAAAGGGCACTTGTTAATGTACCTCACCTGACTTTCCAAGAAACTGCTGCTCATCTAACTCTTCCTGTTAGTGTGTTGGTAGGATAGGCTGAAAGGACAGACACTTTCACTGAGAAGCTCTCTCCTTGTCCCTTAGACCTACCGTAGGGAGAGATAAGTGTTCTCCCTGGTTCAGGGAGAACCAGGGAGATTTGAAAAGGTTTGTGGGGAAATGCAGATGATTTAGAGAGAACTTTGTGTAATTTTTGTCTCAAAAGTCTCACAGGTGGGATGGGCAGGTGCATGTTATTGTATTCTGTGTTTGGAAGTTTAATGTGCTCTAGACAGGAGACCTCTTGACCTTCTTACATGACTCTCTGCTAAACTACTTTTCATTTTAAGGACACATGCAGCGGAGGCTGGTTTGGGGACTAACACCTTTTGCATTCTGCACTGTTGTCTTAGAACACATACATTATAGACAGCATGTTGCACCCAGCCACACTGACTGGCCCTGAGGAGCAGATAACCACTTGTTCTTTACATTTCACAGGTGTGGGATCCAGAGCTGTGTCCTCTGTGAGGATTTCCCTCCTAGGCATTAATGTCACTGTTTAATTTGCAGGTGCAGTGGTGATGGAGTGTGGTTTCCTTTATGAGTCTCTGATGTTCTGTTCTCTTCTCCCACTCTTGCCTGGCTGGGCTCTGGCTCCTTCCTTCCCTTCTGCTTCCTTCCCTTATTCACACATGAGCTGTTGTCACTGTCCCCTCCTGGTGATTCTCCTGTGTGCATGCTCTCTCCCTCAACTTCCATGGTTTCCACACTTGCAATGGCCACTGATACACTTGAGTCAGGCTCCCTCTGGCAGGAGGGGACATTGTGGATATCTGCACCAGGGCCACATCTCCAGTCTCTCTAACCTTTTTGCCTCAACAGGTCTTTCCTGGGATTTGCTCCTCCAGAACCTGAATTGGAGAGCCTGACCTTTTGCTTATTATTTTGCAGTTGACTCTGGGCCTAAAGATGCCAGTGCCTCTCAGCTGTGGTCTGCATGTCATTAACCACCCCTCTCTGTTTTTACCCCTCTACCTTTGCAGGACCCAGGGCGTGGGTCAGTGTTAGTGGTAGCGTGCTTTCATTCGCTTGGAAGTGGTGGCCATGTGGCCGTTATACTGCCCCTGCTGATATGGCCTCGTCGTCCGTCGTGTATGTGTGTGCGCCTCCCTGCTGTGCAGGCAGCTGGGAGTGCGGTATGTTGCTGGAAGTGCGCTGGCTGCTTAGAAACCACGAGACACCGCCTTGCTTTCTTCTGGCCTCACTGTTCTGCCGGTCTTCGTGTCTCTGCCAGTCACGTGCTCTTCCCATGTGAGTGACAGTGCCGTGCTTCACTCGAGTTTTCCTTGGCATTAACCACTTGGGAACTCTTGCAGGCTGTATATGTGAAAAATAGTAGTGACGTAGGAGCAAAGAAAATGTATTGTTGTGTGTATTATTTGTGTGGTTTCATAGCAAATAATGTGTTTGAGCTGTACTGTAACAAAACTTCTGTCAATAAAATATTAGAGGTTCTCCTGGCTCCAAGAGTTCACTTCCACTTGCGTCTATCAGCCCCATACAGTGCTGGGCAATGGCTGGTCCCGATGGGTAGGATTGGGGAGAGCTGTGTGTTTGTGTGTGCGCGCATGCGTGTCCCGTCCCCCCCCCCCCCCCCCCCCCCCCAGTCCAAAGCTTCAGCACAGGTGTTTCCTTGGTGGAACCGTGAAGCGTGAAGTCAGGCAACTTTCCCGCTGTCTTTGGACTGTAGGATTTGGAAGTGACCAAACAATGACACGGGGGTGCTGGAGTCAGGGGGTTCTCTTCTTAGAACTATGAATGCATTCACAGGTAATGGTTACAACTTGCAAGAAATGCATATTCTGCCACTGTGCTCTCAAGGGCCTAGACATGAAGGCATCAGCTATAGCACCATCTTGTCCCACTCCTCCTTGCAGCTGCTGGCTTTGTTCCAGATCTTGTATTCTTAGTCTGTTTTGGGAATGAGGTATCATACAGCTGCCCTGCTTCTGGGTACTGTTTAAGGAGAGAAGCCAGACAGTGTTGGGCCCCATGAGCCAGGCTTCATCATCCAGTGTCTGTGAGTGAGGATAAGGAAGGTGAGTGAGCATAAGGCAGGTGCACATGCAGCCATGCCCTGTCAGCCCTGCACCTTGTCCATCAGGCCAAGGCTATGAGTTGACAGTTAATAGGAAGGGACTTGGGGAAGCTCTAGTTACTTGAGCAGGAAAGGGACACTGTCCAGCCTTCCATCCCACACAGCCCAGTTGTAAGTCATTTTACATTTTGGCCCTTGGCCCAGCCATATAAAAAAAATGTGTATCCAAGTATTGGCTGGAGGATAGGGGACCAGAGACCCATTCCAAATGTGTTCTTGGAGTGCGGCTGTTCTAGTCCAGCTGGTGGGCCAGCTGTAAAAACATGACTCCTTTTGCCTGCAAGGTAGACCACTCAAAGGAGGCACTGAGTGGAGATCGCCCTGCTCTGGGGAGAACCTGGGTGTTCTCATCTTCTAGTCGTGGCTAGCTAAGGAATGGTACTTCACTTTTACCATGTTTTCTTCAACTCCTAGCAAGTGCAGAAACCCTTGGACTTAAGAAAATATTTTAATAAAGTAACATTAAAATCTTGTTTTTCAAAAAATCAAAATAGACCATATGCTGCTTCAGGAAAAAAGAGGAAGCACATATGCACGACAGGAGGTAACTGCTGAGGCAGTAGACAATCTCATGAGGTTTGGGTGTGGTGTGGTCACCTGTCCTCCCAGGTATTGCTTCACACCTCTGTGTGGCCCTCACGTGGTGCAGAACCCTCTTCATCCTGGGCAACTTGGACTCTGTCCCCATTGAGCGCCTGACTCCCAGCAGCTGCCATTCTGCTCCGTATGGCTTCCATGACTAAGGAATCATGCAGGAGTTTGCTTTTGTGACATTTTTTTCTTCAAGGTCTTCATGCAACTCATTTCAGAAATTCCTTTATAGTCTGCTGCTGGGCCACACTTTACTTTTCTGTCCATGTGTTGAGCATCTGGTCACTTATACCCTGTTACTGTGAAGACGTGAACAGGAGCATTTAAATGTCCTGCGTTCAGTGATTTTGGCTGTGGATCCAGAATGAATACTGGATCACATGATAACTATTTAGTGTTGAGGGCCACCATCTTGGTCTCCAGAGGCTGCACTGTTTCACAGCCTCGTCAGTCGAGTCCAGGGCTCCCACCTTCTGGCTCTCGACAGCATGGGTTATATATTTTTGTGACAACTGTCCTATCAGGTACGTGGGGATGATGGCAGTTTTGATTTGCATTCTGATGAAGCTGAATGCCCTTTTGTGCTCATGGCCATTTGTGTTATCTTAGGAATAAAGTCATCAAAGCCAAGCTTTGCAGATCTGCAAATAATATGGATGATACAATTTTGTTTATTAAGGGGCCACAGTGGGCATCTAGCTTAACTTGTTCTCTGTGGGAGCAGCAACACAGTGAACTTGTTGCAACTGAGATGCAGCCATGCTACATTCTGTGTCCACACAAAGCAACATCATCATTACTATTCTGATTATCAGTGCAACAGATAAAGAAATACCTGAGACCAAATACTACACTGAGAAATACGAAATTGGGCAGGAGAGATGGCCGAGTTAGTAAAGTGCTTTTTTGTGCAAGCATGAGGACCTGAGTTTGGGTCCCCAGCATATACATAAAAAGCTGAATGTGAAGGCATACATCTGTAATCCCAGTGGTGGGGGAGGTAGAGATAGGTGAGTTTGTAGGGCGCTCTGGCTGGCTAGGCTGAGACATTCTCAAAACAAAGTGAGAAAGGCATCTGATGTTGACCTCTTGGAGGCTCCCAAATGCACTATAAACAACTGTACCTATCAGCACTACAGGAAAGAAATATGACATTCCAGGTTTATACCATAAATGCCAGGTGTTTCTGTATTAGGAAGTCTATTAAACACTCACGAAATATTTGAAAATCTGCCGTATTTCAGTATCCATTCCTTCATTGCACTCAGATAGACAGGAATGGAGAAATTCTTAACACAGTAAAATGTGTGTCTTCAGTCCTAAAGATCAGATGTGTCTTGTCCCTGAGTGGATGTCTTTGCCAAGCCAGAACAGCCAGGACGGTTGTTGGTCTGCTACTTAATAGTCCTGGATACATTAGCACAAGAAGTAACTTTCAGAGCACTGAGCGTAATAAAAGCTTCTGTTTGCAAGTAACATGATAATGTACTAAGATCCCCTAGAAATCAATCACGAATTTATTTTAGAAAACAATCCAAGGTAGCTACAGATCAAACTATGATGAAAATAAAAAATCTGTGGCCCATACCTGTAAAAAATTTCAAGTTGCTGATGGTAGCATGAAAGAGAAAATGATCACTTACAAGACAAAAAGAATAAAATTAGTATGAAATTTTCAGAACAGCCAAAAACCTGAAAACAGGTGAGTAGGGTAGATACTTCAGGTACCCGATTCTCTCCTCCTCCATATCTGTGATTACAGGACTTGGTAGAAACAACTTTTAAGTTGGAATTGTTTCTCTTGGCTAGAGGTTTCCTGGGTCCCTCTGTCCTAGCAGGAGGGAGTCAAAGCACGTTAGCTCATGGCAGCCAGGAAGCAGAGAAAAGATTACAGGAAGGAACCAGAACAAGAAGAACCTCATGGATATACTTCCAGTGACTTGCTTCTTGCTAGGTCATTCTTCCTACTTGTTAGCCTCTTACAATTGTGCCATCATATCATGAGTTCAGCAGGATAGGTCAGGTCAGTGTTTGAACAAGCAAGGATCTGAAACATGGACACACTCCAGAGTGCTTTGCTAAAGCTGGGCATCTCTCCATCCAGTCACAAGTCCACACCCTATCAACTAGATACCCAAACACATCTTAAACTATAACCTTATACCTCTGGCACCTTGAGAGGCCCACATCACCTTCTAAGGCAAAATGTGTTCAGTCCATCACCTTGAGTCCCCATGTTATAGCTCCAACATTGAAAGCCCAAGTTCAAAGTCTCTTGATTCTCTTCTGAGACCCAAGGCAAAGTCAGCTGTGAACCACTGTAAAGAAAAAAAAAAAAAAGTTACATACTCGCAACATACAAGAACAGGAAACAGAACCAAAACAAAACTAAATGGACCCAAGATTCAAGCACCAATGCTCTGTGTTGAACATGCAGGGCAGGTAGTGTCATGATAGCTGGGGCAATCTCTGCCACTGTGGCTTTAATACTCACAGCCTAGTTGGTCACTCAGGCCATTTCTGCTCAATGCCTATTTTCAAAGCAGATCTTACACAGTTCTGGAATCTTCTGATATTCTGGATTGGGCATCACAGCCTCACAGTTTCATGCATTAGTCCCCAAAGGAGCTTTTGGTAGGAACACTGACCTTCCACGCATTGCCTGGCCTCCAAAGCCTTCCTCTGGAGACTAGCTGAAGCCTCCAACAGATGCACTTGGCCTGCCTGCACAAGTGACAGCGTGTGAGTGTCACCAAACTGTCATCTGGAGCAGTAGCCACTTCCTTGGCACCCTAGCTATAGTGACTCTGAGTGGCTACGTGGCTGAGCTCAGGAAAATCCTGTGCAGACCCTAAATGTTTTATGTCCTTGAACCATTGGTGGTGAAGCTGTTGGAGCTTCTGTGGGTTCCTGAGATATTGTCAGGATTAAATGTTAAAGACTAGACTTCATGTTGAAAACAAGACTCAAGGATATGAAGGGAAAATGTGATGAGGCGCTAAGAGAGGACCCTAGACTCTGGTTATCTGAATTCGCCAAAAATGTCTGTGGGTAGGACCTTGTGTTGAGTGTAGGGAGAGGCATTTCTGCAAGAGAAAGTTGGAGCAGACCCAGCCATGTGTGGAGGCCTGCATGAATAAGGACCCTGGGCCCAGTCACCGACCTATGTGTCAGAGTAACTGTAACCGTGCAGGAAACAAAGGATAGGAAGTTCATTGCTCACACTGGGGAAACAACACATTTGGAGACCAGAGATCAGAGACCCTTGGTCCTTGTGGGCCTGTGAGTGCTGGTGATCAAACACGCAGTGTCCTTTGTAGCTCCTGAAGCCACTTAGATTACTCCTATAGTTTCTGCCTGGTGGGGGAGCGGTCCGCAGAATGCCCTCATGGTAGCAGATGGCATGACAGTTGTAGCCAAAGCCCAGAGAGAGGGCAGTGCATGCCATGCAGGGATGGGGCACACTAGGGAGGGCATCGGCTGCACGGGTGGTGAGGGGCCAGCTGTGTTCCTTGTGTCGTTTTTCTAATAGCTGTGGTGCAATAGCGGATAAAAGTAACGAGGTAAGAAGAGGCTCCCAGTTTGAGAGTGTGGTCCGTTAGGAGGACCATGCTGGCAAGAGCTGAGCTAGCTGGGCAATGGGAGCATGAGACCATTCCCAGGTACCTCCCTCCCGAGTTCAGGAAACCGAGAGAAAACTGCTCTTACTGTCTGGGGTTGGCATCCAGGGTGGGCCTTCTCTCATCAGTTAAGCTTGTCTGAGGACATTCTCACAGACATGATTCTAGATGTGTCTCAATCCAGTCAAGTTGACAGTGCATATGAATCACTGCAGCATCCTAGAGTTGTTAAAACGAAGCACTGTAGCCTGTGGCTTAACTGGAAACTGACGTCTTCTAATCCTAAAGACTGGACATCTGAGATCAATGTGTCAGCAGGGTCAGCTCTTAGGACTATGAGAGAGGGTATTGAGTGATAGATACTGTTCCAGAGAGACAAGAATAAACATTTACTCACCCCAGATAGGTTAGCAAAAACAGAGCAAAATACTGATTCCACCTGTCCTGGCTAGTGGGTGTTTTGTTTGGTTTGTTTTGTTTTAATCAACTCAACACAAACTGGAGTTATCCGGGAAGAGGAACCTCAATTGAGAAAATGCCTGCATCAACTTGTCTGTAGGCAAGTCTGTGGGACATTTACTTGATTAATGGTTGATGAAGGAGAGCCTTAGATGGGGGGCTTTCAAAGTCAAAGCATAGTGGCCTCAGATCTGATCTATCAGCATCAACCCCAGCTGACTACCAAGCCTTCACCGCTTTGGGGAGACACTATATCCAGATCATGCCATTCTAGAGCAGTGGTTCTCAACCTTTCTGGTGCTGTGACCCTTTTATACAGCTCCTCGTGTTGTGGGGACCCCAACCCTAACATTATTTCATTGCTACTTCAGAACTGTAATTTGCTGCTGTTACAAATACAAATGTGAATATCTGATGCTCGGGATATCCGATATGTGACCCCTGTGAAAGCATCGTTCAACTGCCAAGAGGGATGTGACCCAAAGGTTGAGGACCACTGCCCTAGAACATTCACATCCAGGCTCCTTTCTGCCTATGCCCACTACTGGGTCACTCTGGCCAAAGGCTCGGGTGGTTGCTTGTAGAGCCAGCTGCTCATACAAGGCCTTTTTCTAGTGATAGGGCTAAAAGGCCCAAAGGAGAAACGGCCTCTTTCCTGCTCACTGTGTGAGCACCTGGAAAACCGTAAGAAACTGGAGGGGAGAGTATGAACCACTAAAGGGCCTTCTGGCAGAGGGAAGAAGGAATGCTCACCACAGCTGGTATTATGTGTTATTGATTCACCCCCTGACTGACGAGGCTTCACACCCTCTGGTGTCACAGTGCTGTCCAGAACAGGGACCCTCCATGGAAAACACCACGCAGAGCCACTCCCTAGTGGTAGCTTCTGCTGGCACACTCATCCTTTGCTCCACCTCTGTCTAGTATATGCACATGAGCTCACAGCAGCACATAGCACATACACAGAACCACATACAAATAGCACATATTCGAAGGCGCACACACACAGTTTCACTTATACACACACATCCATATGCAAGCACTTCCACACACCAGGTGACAGGTATGTACATACTTACACAGCCCTCCCCTCTCAACATCGCCCCGAGCCCATGTGGTCACTGTCTCTGTAATAGGGAGAAGGCAGCCTAGCTGAGGTCACTGCTGGAGAACCTCCAAGGGCTTGCTGGCCCTCATGAGTATAGAGGTCCTAAGGCACAGGAGGTACCAGAAGACTTCTGGGGACTCTGCCCCAGACTATAGGAGCTGTGGTGTTTTTGACAGCAGTGGCAAGCTAGTAGATACATTGTGGTAGGGACAGTCTGGGTTGCCTGCAGGTGCCAGGGGCTGGCTCTGGCAAGTCCACCTAGGTGAAGTCACCAGAGCTACTCCTGATAGTCTCCCCCTCCCCCACCTCCATCTAACATATTTGTAGACATAGCCAAAGTATTTTAAAACTCATTCCCTGACCTAAAAAGGGTTTTGTTTTTGGTTTTTTTTTTTTGATTGAATAGGTTGTCTTAGAAGACTGACTAGGGACCATTGTCTATAAATACCTCAGGATGGAGATGGAGAGATCCCAAGGCTGCTGCAGCCTGACGGACCAGAGCCACCACCTGCCTTGAACTTGAGAACTGGGCAAAGTGCATCATTAGGAACTAGCATTCTGTTGAGCAAGCCCAGAGGTGTATCCAAGACATACTTCACAGTGCAGGGACTTTCACGGAATCTGGGGTGTGGTCAGGACCCAGAGCTACCATGATGTGAGATGATTTGAGTGCTGAACTCTGTGGAATTTAAAGTCAGTCTTTGTGTGTGTGTGTGTGTGTGTGTGTGTGTGTGTGTGTGTGTGTGTGTGTGTGAATGCCCATGCCATGCCATGCCTGTGGAGGTCAGAGGGCAACTTGGGGGAGCCTATTATCTCCTTCTACCTTGAGGTTCCTGGTAGTTGAATTCAGACCATCTAGCTTGGTAGGAAAGCTAAGCCATCTCTCTGGCCTTGACCTTCTGAGACAACAATATTGAAATCTGATCAATTAATAACTGTGTGTTTATTAGCTTCTAAATGTCCAAGTGCAAGGATGAGCCTTTCAGGTTCAATAGAAAGTTGAAATGATTGGGCTTAGCCAAGGAGGCTAACTAAGGTCAGCCTAAAGCCAGGTCTCTTGCACTGAGTGGATAACCCAGTTCTGAGTGCCAAGGAAACCTGGAAGGAAATTGAAAGTCCTGCTCCATTGAGCACACTAGCGATAAGAAAGTGAAACAGCCATGTTGCTGATATGGAGTCACATCGGAGAGATCAAACCAGCCTCAGCTTTTTCTCCAGGCCACTGCCTGACCCAGAGAGGGTTCCTACACTCCCTGTCTAGGTCAGAGGGGCAGTGAAGAGGTGACACTCAATGACATGCTTTTAGTGTAGAGTAAGCCGTCTCTCCTTGGATGAAGACTCTTCTGAGAACATTCATAGCTGGAGAGAAGGAGAAGCCAATGTCTGAAGAAGGACAGATGGACACTTGTCAGGATCTACCAGGGATCTTAGGAATCATGGATCCACTGCCTGTTCTCTACTACAGCAAAAGAATAATAGCAAGTCCCAGAGAACCATGCCCACCTCTGCTTACCATGTGACTAACGCGGCTCCTGCGCAGACTAAAGGTCCCCTCGGGAAGTCCTTCAGAAAGTTGGCACATTGATATTGGTTGCAGCACCACTCACAGTAGCTAAACTGCAGAATAAAGCAAAGCGTCCAACAACAGAGAAATGGAGACATGTTACTGTAAGGACCAGCGAGGTGGCTCCACAGGCAAGGTGCCAGTAGACAAGTCTGATGACCTGAATTTAATCCTTGGAACCCACATGGTGGAACGAGAGAACCAGCTCCCAAAAAGTCACCTCTGCTTTTCGCACATGCACCCTGGCAAGCAGGTGCCCCCCCCAAAACAAACTAAATAAATAAGTAAATAAAATTTAAAATATATAAAAAGGATGTCACACACACACACACACATACACACACACACAGGATTTTTTTTTTTTTTTACAAAGAAGAATGAAGGCATGTCATCTGTAGGAAAATGGACACAACTGGAGACTATCAAATTAAGTGAATTAAGTCAGCCACAGAAAGACAAATACCATGTTTCACTCCTAGATGACCTATACATCGTGTATGTCTTTATGATGGGAAAGTAGAAATAAACCTGTCTAGGGGATCAAACAGGAGGGATGACCGAGGAGAGAGTGGAAGAGAATGGGGGGAATATGTCTAACCTACAATGTATTCCTGAGGAAGTGTCTTCAGGTAAAACACAATTCAGAATCGATAAGTAATAAAATACCAACAGTACCGTAGTTGGAGGCACACAAGGTCATGTTTTCATGTCTGTGGCTCCAGTGCAGCCCGCGGAGCAGGGAGGAGTCCCCCCTCTTTGGTCTGATGGAAAAGTCTATGTGGAGGGCTGTCGCTGTGGTGGGCAGAGGCCCCTCTGGCAGAACTGAGCAAAGTGAGTTGACAATGTTCTGGAAAGGACCTGCCACTGTAGATGCCATTCAGAACATTTCTGTTTCACAGGAAGGCCAGAGTCTGCACTAGCAGACATTTGGAAGGCAGTTACAGCCCACAGGGGAGGAGGAGGCTGTGGTTATTGAAACAGCAGGCAAGCTTGACTTGACCTGGGGCCAAAAGACTAGTGGGTCACTGCTGTCTGGATTGCCTGTGGATAGCGGAGGAGCTGGGCTTAGGGATGACCACAGGAGGGCATTTCTTCCTTTTAAAAATTTAAATCCTATCTATAGTTTACTTCTAAAAAGATTTTCTAAAAATTATGTGTTGGGGCTAGAGAGATGGCTCAGTGGTTAGGAGTACTGGCTGCTCTTCTTAGAGGTCCTGAGTTCAATTCCCAGCAACCATATGGTGGCTCACAACCATCTGTAATGAGATCTGGCATCCCCTTCTGGCCTGCAAGCAGAACACTGTATACATAATAAATAAATACATTAAAAATTATGTGTGCCTGTTTATGTGTGTATACAGCTGTGTGTGGATGCCCACTGGGTTTCATTATGATATCATAAGAGGCATCAGACTCCCTTGGAGCTATAGTTACAGGTGGCTCTGAGTTGCTGAACATGGGTCCTGGAAACTGGACTCAGGTTCTTGCAAGAGCAAGATGCACTTTTTAAAGAATACATGTTTGCATGTGGATATGTGCACATGATTGCAGGTGTCCACAGAGACCAGAGGCTTCAGATCCCCTGGAGCTGGAGTTACAGATGGTTGTAAGCTGCCTGATACGGGTGCTGGGAACTGAACTTGGGTCCCCTGGAAGAGGATAAAGTACTCTTAACCACTGAGCCATCTCTACAGGGCCTGTACTTCACTTTTGAAGTTGACTTTTCAGTTAATATACAATGATGGGTTTCACACACTCACATCATTTGATAGGGTAAGTCCTTTCCCACTCTTTCCTTTACCTCTGCTGGCCCTTGTCAACTCTCTGTGGAAGGTTAGTTAGTTGCTCTGTTTCATTTGTCAACTTGACACAAACTAGAGTCACTTGGAAGGGGGGACCTCAACTCCATCAGATTGGCCCACAGGCAAGTTTGTGGGGGCATTTTCTTGATCAGTGATTGGTGTGTTGGGGGGGGGGTCTAACCCACTATGAGTGGTGCCACCCTGGGCAGGTAATCTCAGGTAGTGTAAACAAGCAGGCTGAGCAAGCCGTAAAGAGCAAGCCAGGAAGCAGTGTTCCTCCATGCCCTTTGCATCGGTTCCTGCCTCCAGGTTCCTGCCCTGAGTTCCTGCACTGGCTTCCTTCAGGAGTTCCTGCGCTGGCTTCCTTCAGCGATGGACTGTGATGTAGAAGTGTAAACCACATAAACCCTTTCTACCCAAGTTGCTTTTTGGTCATAATGTCTTATTAGCAACAGAAGGCAAGCTAGAACAGGGAGCTATTGCATGTATGTGTGCCTATGGAGGGTAGAGGACAACTTCAGGCATCCTTCCTCAGGATCCTTTTCTCTTTTGTTTGAGACAGGGTTTCTCAATGGCCTGGTCTCCCCCCCTCCCCCAAGCATGCTTGGTTGGCTGGCTGGCTATTCACTGCAGGGATCCACTTGTTTTTGCCTCATAGCTTGCCATCACTGGGGTCAAGGGCACCCCATTATGCAAGCTCATATTTTTCATGTGTATGGATGTTTATTGGTGATCGTGTGTGTGTGTGTGTGTGTGTGTGTGTGTGTGTGTGTGTGTGTGTGTGTGAAGTTGACACTAGGTATCTCCCTCGAGCATTCTCCAGTTTTTATTGAGGCAGGGTCTCTGGCTGAACCTGGGACTTGTTCATGTGGACCAGTGTGGTTAGTGTGCCCAGGTATCTCCTGTCTCTGCCTCCTGGGGATTATAGGTAGTTGTTGCCCCTGTCTGTTTTTATGTGAGTGCTGGGGATTTGAACTCTTACCATCAAGCTTTCATGTGTTATCCACTCAACTGTCTCCCCAGCCGGGGCTTGACTTTGTACATGGTTTCTGGAAATTCAGACTTGGAACTTCATACTTTTGTGGCAAGTGCCTTACGGACTTAGCCATGTCCTCAAACTCCAGGAAGGAGGTTTCTTGAGAAGGAATCCAGCCCTGTGCCCAAGTGACAATAGGTGAATCACGGTATTATTATAAGTTTAGTTGAGAAGAGGCCGCAGGGCTGGAGAGGATTATTCCAGCTTTGAGAGAAATGTGTCATAAACTTAAGGGAATGTCCATGAAGGGAGGGTGGACAGGGGTGGCACAGTCCACTGTCTTATTAAGAGAAAAAGTCACCTTGAACACTGTAGCCTTTCACAGCCACCACACCAGTGACTTCGAGGAGTGATCTCCAGAAGCAGATACAGCTCAACAGGGGCCCAGATGGTTCCTGGCACTAAATCCCTTATTGCTAAATATATATTTTATGCTACAAAATATCTATATATCTCTCTCTCTCCACACATATGAGTGCGTGCGCGCACACACGTAAAATAAATGTGACTACATAATGCATTACACATTTAATAGACCCTGGTGAATGGGGCCTAGCAGCACAGGCCTGTAAACCCAGCCAAAGAGGCTGAGTCAGGAAGATTGTCAAATTCAAGGCCAACCTGGGATACAGAGTGAATTCAAGGCCCAAGGAGGTTCCTGAAAGAAATCCTATTTCAAAATAAGAAAGTATAAAGAAGGCTGTTTCCACAATCCACTGGTAGGCTCTGAAGTGGTTTGTCACCCAAGGAGAAAACAGAGTGTCAGAGCTAGGGGTGCTGTGAATAGTCATGCTTGGTCTCTGGTGGTGTGTGCAGGCGCTAGTCTGGAAGGACGGAGCTGTATGAAGCTTGGTGGTAACAGCTGTTTCAGATCCCAGCATCAAGTGGACATCCATGACCTGTTATATTCCCCCACTTCAATAAAAGTTCATTAAAAAGAAAGGGAGGAAGGCTTGAGACCATTAAGAGCACGAACTGCTCTTCCAGAGGACTCAAGTTCAATTCCCAGCACCCACAAGAGGGCTCATGATTCTAATTCAAGTTCTAGGGGATCTGGCACCCTCTTCTGGCCTCTTTGGGCACTGCATGCATGCAGTACACAGCCATCCAAGCAGGTACAACACTTGTACACATAAAAACAAAGAAGGAAAGGAGGCTGATTCTTGCTTACAGGACACGAGAGCTGGGTTGGCATGCTGGTGTCACAGAGAGCATCTGCCATTGTGGAATGCTGACTATTCCAGGATAAAAATTCCTACTGTCTTATCCCGACACTAGGTCTTTCCTGGGGTGGATCCCAGGTTGCTACCCAAGCAAGGCTGGGCCTCCTCAAGGGACCGTCTCATGTGATAGGAGAGCATTCTGGATCCAGCAGCCCAGGCTCCCGGCTTTGCTTCATTTCTTCATCTGGACTCTCCTGACTGCTTTCTGCAGGAGCTAGAGAGATGATAGCAGGCTCTCCCTTCCTCTCCTCCTCCACCTCTGTTGAGAGCACTTGCTATCCACACAAATGGCTGTTCTCACTTGATGGGTCCAGAGTGCTCTTAGCTCAACTCTGGTGACTTGATGCTGAAGGTAGATGCTGGTTCTGATGTGGCTGGGATATTGCCAGTAGGCAGGAAGAGGTGTGAGCTTCACCCATGGTGTCTGGGCATATCTTCTCTGTGCCCTCTGGGTAACTCTGCCACTGTATATCCATCTGTTTCTCTATTGGCATAACACCAAGGGCCAGGGGCTCACTGACTTGGGAAGGAGCTGTAGTAGTGGGCGAGGGTTGACAGATGTACAGGTGAGGTAGCTTAGGCCCTCCATGAACTCCTGTAAATGTTACAGTTGTGAGGGCATCTCTGCCCTCCACCCTTGGTCAGCAGGCTACTTCCATTTCTAGATTACACCTTTTCTCCTTGCTTGTCTTCATGGCTAGCATGACCTTGTGCCTCTACATGTTCCTTCCTCAGTGGCCCAGTGGCCCTGGATGTACATGAAAGCTAGAGAAGCCTGAGCCAGTGAGCATGCTAGCAAGCCGCATTCTCTATGGGGTCTGCTTCAAACTCCTTCCTGCTCTGACTGCCCTCAATAACGGACTATAACCTGTGAGCTGAAATAAACACCTTTCGCCTCGAAGTTGCTTTTGGTCAGAGCCTTTTATGACAGTTACAAAATGAAACTAAGAGAGTGCAAGCCCTTTCAGACATTCAAGGGAGGAAGGCGTGTCTTTCACTCTCCTACCTGGCCTGAAGTTATTTGCAGCCCAACTTATCTCAGTCAGACCCAAACCCACGAAGCACTCAGATGGCTGGACAGACAACAGTGGCCGGATGTCAGTACAGTGTGTGGGGGATCAGTACAGAGCTCCTAATTTGGCCTTTTCTTTTTACATTTTTATTGATGTCTGGGTAGTGCCTGCTCCTGGGCCATGCGGTTGTGCCCACGTGACTGTGTCCTGTCTTGGCCACCAGAGGGCGCGCGGCCTCCACGCAGGGAAGAGTACGGGCACAGCTTAGGGTCTCCTTTCCCACCTAGCTACCAGACAATGCAGGACCACAGGGAATTCACAGTGCCAGGAAAATGAAGAGTACACGCTCACCCATGCATGCCTCATGCTCCTGGGACAAATGAGAACCAGAAAAAAAGGAGAGGATCTGGATATGTGTGAGTTAAAAGGCTCAGGGCCAATTCTTCTGCACCCAGCATCTTTTACACTTATGTCCAGAGGAGAGCTGGGGTCGCCCAGCATGGGCTGGAGGACCCCAGAAAGTCAGCCTCGTGAACTTACAAAGAGAAACGGAACCATCCGCATCCCCCCAGAGCTGCCTTTGGACAGCCTGTCTCTGCAGGCGCTCATGGTGTTGTAGAGCTAATGGCAGCTGACCATGGACTCTGACCTCGTAGACTTGGGGGTTCCTAGAAAGCACAGATGATGCGCCAGTAGAATGAGACCACAGATGTTGACCTTGGCCTCCACATGCACATCCACACACAGCGAACACAAAAGCAAACATATGCATATGCCACACACAAAATACATCACCAATGAACTGAAAACCAAAATCGGTTTGGGGGCTGGAGACAGGGACTGGACTTCCGGGGCCTGTTACCATCCGAGGTGGGGGTGTATTTCACTAGAATTTGCAGGGCTGCACGCGATGCTTCCCTCCCTGAGAGGGTTTTTTTGTTTTTTGTTTTTTGTGTCCAGAGTGGTGGACAGTCACGTGTGTGTGCGCGAGTGCACTCGAGCATGGGGAGGTCACTGTCAATGCCTGATATCTTCCTCTGTTTCTTCTTATTCTCTATCGATGTCTTCTAGGAACCTCTGAGTCTATGTCTTCTAGTGACGTGAACTGCTCAGGTGACTTGTCATCTCCTGGGTCCCCTTCCCCTGCCTAGCTGCTCCATCTGCCCTCTTAGCCAGAGATGGGTGGCCCTCGGGACAGCTGTCAGCTGGAACCCCATGGACTTGGTAGACAGACTTCACCATGGGCCGGGGCCTTGAGGCTCCTCTCAAGGATGTGGGTTAGCCTTCAGGCTGTGGGGACCTAAAAGCCAGCCCTTGGATTGTGCTTAGGCGCCCTGGAGACAGTTTTCCAGCTGGAATGAGGCTGAGCCAAGGGAAAAAGTGTCATTTCTCCAGAGAAGCTACACACGGGTCCTTACCTTGCACACAAGACTCCACTGAGAAATCGGTTTTGGGTAGGGGCACTTTTTTCTTTTATGTGTGTTGTTTTATCATTTCTTCTGCTATGAACTCCTCGGCCTGCTAAAGTTTAACCAGCTTCCCATCGGGAGACGTGGCTGCTCTGCTAAACACCAGAGTGGATGATGGCGGTGGACTCCATGCCTCCTTCCAACGGGCCCAGCACTTTTAATGTGGTAAGATGTATGTTGGTGGTGCATTTTCTTAACTTAAGAATCAAGCTCTAGGCGAAACAGCCATTTTCTTCCTAATCAGGCTCCCATTTTGGGGGTGACTTGGGAAGTTTCTTTTGGGAGGTGATGGCTCTGGGCCTGGGCTATTCTCTCTGACCAACACATCTTTGATTGACATTCAGCTGTTTCACCACCAGGTGGGGTGGCTGCCCATTAACCTGGACCCAAACCCTCTGAAGTCCTCTGTGCTCTCAGGGAGGAAGGCGTTGTGTACAGCCCTGTGAATTCTAGTGTATGACACCCCTATTTCTGATGGTAGCAGGCCTCGGCAGCTACCTGCCCCCTACCCCTAAGCCAAATTTTTAAAAAAGTAATGTATTAAATCTTATTTCATGTGAATTGATGTGAAGGTGTCAGATTCCCCTGGAACTGGAATTATAGACAGTTATGAGCTACCATGTGGGTGCTGGGAATTGAACTCAGGTCGTCTGGGAGGGCAGCCAGTGCTCTTAACCACTGAGCCATCTCACCAGCTCCAATTTTGGTTTGTAATTAATCCTGAAGCTCACTGATTGGCCATGCCAGCTGGTGAGCCAGCCCCTGGATTCCTTCCCATCTTCATTGCGGGTACTGGGATCACAGGAAAGCACCGCTGCACCAGCCTTTTAAGTGGGGGAAACCTGGGGTCACCCTTGGTTCCTAGTTTGTGTCATAAGCACTTTGCTGACCAAACCACCTCCTCAACCCCTGGTTTGGATCTTACAAAGAGGACCAGAAGCAGCCTCGTCCGGGGCTCCACAGGCCTCATGATCTCTGCTGTATACAGAAACTCTGGCACACCAGCCGGAAGGAGGCCGTGGGCAACGTGCTGTGAGCATGCCTGGTATGTCCCTGTGATACTTTACTGATGGCCACTGAGCTGTGAGTTTCATGTAGTTTTCAGGCACCATGAAATATCATCCTTTAGAGCTGTTGTTTCAGACATTCAAAGGTGCTAAAAACAATTTCAGCACATGAACTATGTGGAAGTAGGCCTTGGACTAGATTTGTCCCAGGGCCATAGCTTGCTACCTCTGTCTTTGAATGTATTCCCAGCAGAGACCTGAGAAGTCAGCTTGTGATTTGTTCCTATGGAGTCATGTGCAGGCTACATCCCTGGGCACCCACAGAGAAGGTTGGCCTAGCTTTCCTGGGTAACAGGGAGCCCCAAAGGCTGAGTACAAGCCAGGTTCCTTGTGCCAGCTTGAGCCCCTGGCAGGCACTTTGGTGCTTTCTGGCCAAACCTTGCAGCCACCCGGCATTCTTTGCATGTGTACCCGACACTTCCCATTTGAGTGTGACGCTGACAACAGAGGGTTCCACCAGGAGAGGACCACTCTGCCATTCTATCAGCAGCTGAGTCACGTGCCTTCCTGCACAGGAGAAATTCCCACAGCTTGACTCAATCCACCCATTGAGAGAGTGACATCCACCCTCTCAATGGGGTTTTTCTTTCACACTTGCAGCTTGCTCTCGTGGAGAGACATGAAGAATGTGTGTGATAGTACTGGATAGGAATTCTGCCACATAACTGACATCGCAGGAAGTCTCTGTGATTTCTCCAATTATTCAAACTGTAAAGCGCAAAGACACCAGTTTTGAGAACATCCTGATGTAGTTTTTTTGTAAGCACGGACAAGCACTTACATATGAAGGGGTGGCAATAAGTGCCACAATACATTTTGCACAAATTCTTGACACCATCAATCCTGAAGGGGCAGGACAGCCTGTACTTTCTTCATGACCTCTATTTACCACCTCCGGGGTAATGCCTTTCTTTCACGCCTATCAAAAGATCTTTCAAAGGACTGAGGGAGCCTGGGAGGTGGGCATCAGGACTGTGCTACCTGGCCCTCCAGGAGCGGGCACTGGCTGAAGTTTAGTGTTCCGTGGTGCCTTTGTTTCTGGAACTCCTCTCAGGCCATGGCAAACTGTTGGGCTAGGTGAATGTCCAGCTCCTGCCTCTGATGGACTGCTGCACGGGCAGTTGGTCAGGGTGCTCAGCACAGTCAGGGTTGTTGGTGTGCACAGGCATTCTGGTTTGCCTTTGATGGATTGATCAGAAAGGACAACAGAGAAGCCACGGCCAATTCCAAGAGGCATCGGCAACACCAGCGTTGACACTGTTTACCACCTAGGAGACCAAAGAAAACTCTTTTGTGCAGAGAAACCAAGGCCTGCTGCTACCTACAGGGTTGGCCTTGGGGAAGCAGGTAGTGGGCCCAGCCTCAGAGGTTAGGCTCTCACAACAAAGCTCCTCAGAGCTGTAGGCACCCACAAAGGCCTTTCCTCGGGAGTCTGTCCTGCCAGTGCGGCTTCTTAGACCAGGGCCAGCCTCTATCTGGTCAAGGCTTGCTCAAGCCACAGAGTAGGACTTATTTGGTACACTAAAGAACCAGGAGTGAGTCTAGGCCTGATCCCTGGATAGAGTCCTCTTGAACACACTGCCGGGCACCAGTAAACTGGAAGGGATCCTCAACCAGACCTAGCTAACACTGGCACTGACTGAGCCCTGGGGCTAAACTACAGGAGTTGCCATTGTTCCAGACAGACATGGACCAAGAGATTACTAATGTGGCCAGAGGACCCTGGCAACACCCGCCCTCTAGCAGACAACTCACCAGGCCCAGATGGACAAGTTATTCCAAGGACCATGGTAGGAGGGTTGAGAGAGCTAAGCTCCTTTGGGATCCTGTCTCAAAGGACACAGCATCTTAAGCTATGGAGCCTGTTCTCTCCACATCAGAGACCACAAGGTCAGAGAAAGGCCCCGGGCTACCATGCAAAGGGGGCTGTACACCCTGGGCCTTTTCTCTCTGCCTACAAAGAAGGCTTTGCAGGTGAAGAGATGGGGCTGGGGGAAGACTGTCCCCCCAAACACCACCAACTCTGGGGAGTGTGGACAGAGCTTTGCAAAGAAAGCACAGGACTGAGGTCTCTCACCAGTGAGGGGAGCAGATGGTGGATTTGTTCTGTTGACTTTGGTTTCCTAAGCCAGGGTCTGAATTCACAGTAGAAGCATTACAATTCAACAGAATTCTGGGGCTCCAGATTCCCCAGAAAATGAAGCCCCCCAAAAAAGAAAATAAAAAAGGGCTGCAACAGGAATTCTCAGGAAATATCTACTAACCACTGGGTGCGTGGCACACTTTATTTCTATAAAACTATTACAAAATATTCAAAAATACATTTTAGTAAATTTACAGCAGTTATTTCTCAGTTTATTAATGCAAAAACATCCTTTTTTTTCTCTGTACAAACTACAGGCTCCATCATCGTGGGCTCACCGCTATGTGCGCTTTTAAAAAATATTATTTTCTAATAAATTCTTTGAAGTTAAAAATAACAGAGTTCTTCCAGTTTGTCAAAAAAAAAAAAAAATGTATGTGTGCATTAACAGTCTCGGTTTCCAAGAACATGACCAAAGTGGCAGGTACAAAGCAAATACAAACCATGAAGGCAGTACAGAAGACAGCTGTTACATTGGAAAATAGTTAAATTAAAATAATATATTTTCATATTTTACACTATTTCAAAAAAAATGAAATGTCATTCAGTTAAGTATTGATCTCTCAAAAATCTAATTTACAATTCTGTGTATAAAAATATAATTTGTGGACCCCCATGGAGCATGTTTTAGTTTACACTTGCCGAAAAGCAGGAGCATAGCAGACGAGGAACGCCGAGTTTTGCCTTCTGATGCGCAGGACGAGGGAGTGTAGAAAAATAGACTCTCAGCAGGTTGCTTGGCCTCACAAAATAATCTTTCCCCCCTGTGAGTACAGTTCACACGATAATAAATTATCCAAGACACAAACTAGTTAAGGCTCTTGAAGGTCCGTTCATATTATTTAAAACATCTATTCATACCAAACAAATAAATAGCCAGGAGAGGAGAAAAAAAAAAACCCAAATAAGACAATAACGAAAAAAATTAAAAAATATATATAAACTAAACACAACAACAGAACTCCCCGGGGTCTTTGCTTCCTTATAGTCTACTTTGGACTGTCCTACTTATTATTATTATTATTAATTACTCTTATAATTAAAAGTCTCCTTCCGTGCGCTTTCCCGCGTCGGTTGCTCATCTCGCAGTCGCCCCCCGCCCCGCCCGCCCCTACACCCGCTGCCCAGTCCCCTCCGACTTCAGCTGGACTTGACCGCCATTCCCAAGGGATGCAAGGTCTCGCTGTCCAACAGCCAGGTGCCAATTTGGTAGAGCAGCTGCGAGTACCAGTGGATGCCCGAGGCCGGCCCTGAGCCCCTCGCCTCCGCTGCGGGTTGGGGTGCGGGGACGCTGCCCCCACCCCCAGCGTCCGTGCGGGCGGGCGCCAGCGCGGCCAGGAGCGCGTGCGCCAAGCGGAAGGGCGCGAAGGCCCGGTGCGCCCAGCCGTGCTCCTCGATGACGGCGTAGCACGAGGCCAGCACCCGGTTGATGAGGATGGTGCCGTGCGCCGTGAGTGGCGCGTACGCGCCCGCGGCCTCCTCACGCAGCGTCACGCTGTGCACCGCGGCTGGCAGCAGCCGGCGGTCCCCGCCGCGTTCGGCCACCACGTACACACGCTGGCCCGGGGCGCACGCGGCTGGCGAAGAGCGCGCTCGGTCCGGAGGCAGGCCCCGCGGCTCCCGAGTCGTTGTGCGGCGCCACGAAGAGCAGGTGCGCGGCGGTGAGCAGCAGGCGTTCGCGCGGCTCCCGCGTCTCGATCACGTAAAAGACCTTCTTGGCGCCTTCGTCGCGGTCCAGGAAGGTGAGGAAGTCGCTGTACAGCAGCCGGCCCTGGTCGTCAGCGGCTAACACGCGGTCACCCGGACGCAGGTCCTTCACCAGCTTGGTGCCACCCTGCTCCAGGTGCACTGTGGCGGATCCCGGGAAGCAGCCCCCGGATTTGGCCGCCACCGAGTTCTCTGTGGGGAAGAGAGAAGATGAGAGAGGGTGTTGAGTGCCAAAGGAGACAGGTACGCCGCTGTGTTTACGTGCCTGTGTCTGTGGCGGTGCACGTTCGTGCCCCACTCGGCTGGACCAGGGGTGCGCGTGGTGGTGGGAAGGGGGGGCGGGGCAGGGGGTGTTGTCAAGCCAGACTGACCTAGCGCAGACCGCCCTGAGCCAGCAATCTCAGCGCCCCAGTGGCTAAGTTCAGACGCAGGCGCATTCCTAAACGACCCTTCAAGATTGCACCCGCACGGGGGAAAAGTTAGCTGGCATCTCCTGCAGGAGGCGGGGCAACCTTCCTCCTGCCTCCGGCCCCATCCCCCTCTCTTTAACCCAGCCTCACGGCGAACCCAGAAGGATATTTACTCTCCACTTGGATTCCTCAGGAAGCCTCCTTGAGCTCGCGCGGGCGCCGGGCACACCCTCCTCTCTCGCGCCCGGACCGCAGGGCGCGGCGCCTCCCAGTGCGCGGTGCGAGGAGGCTGCACCCGGGGAACCCGGGCCGCCCCCGCCTCCCGCTTCCCTAGTGAGGGCCTTGGTGTTGGCCAGTGGATAGCCAGGGGGTGGGGAGCGAAAAATAGCTGTAGTCGTTGTAGCAACTGGACAAACATTCCAGAGGTTTGCCCGAGGTGTGAAAGCCCAAGACTTGGGTGGATTTTCTAATTAAAATCCAATAAAGAGCCTGGTATTGTCATTGTGATTTGTGGGATAAATAGGAGACAGCCTTGGAAAGGGGGACACTTCCATTTTTCCCTCCTCCTCATTCTCAGCTCACTCTCCAGCTCGCTGGCCGCCCCCTCCCTATTTGCTCAGGTGCAACCCCCCCCCCTCCTTCTCGTGGAGTTCACACACAGGGACTCTCCAGAAGCCCGGGCCTCAAAAGGCACTATTTGCACAGCCCGGCCCCTCTTCCAAGCACTCGAGATGTGTATTTGAATTTTAAATGGCCAGGCCTGCTCAGAGCGCTGCAAGCGCGGGTTCTCAAGGCCCCTTGACTACCCGCTGTACCCAGCCCTCGGTAGCTCTTGGAGGCTCCCTGTCCGGGAGGACAATAATTGAGGATGGGGCGGAGCGCAGGGGGCCAGGGAGGAGGGGTGGGGAGGTCCCAGTCTTCTTTGCATTCCAATCTCCAGGATCATGCTTTTGGCAAATAGAGATTGCCAGAAAGAATCTTCCTGCTGGAATTGCAGAAGGCTTTTAATCTTCTCACCGGTTTCTCCAGCACGAAGTGCGGGGCTGGCGGTTGGAAGCACTCCATAGCCCCCCGGAATGCGACCCGGGGCTCTAGTGAGCCGGAGTCGTCGAGTCGCACGACCCCGCTTGACACACACGGCGCGGCGTCCCAGCCCGCGTGCGCAGAATGCCAATGAGCTGCCCTCCCCGGCCGGGGTCTGCACTGCCTGCGAGACCCTCGGGGCCGGATTACCGCTGCTCATTTGGGAGGAGATCCCCTAGGGACTCCCGCCAGAGGGACTACGAGAACCTGGGTGACAGGGAGGCCTTGTGTGTCCAGGGCAGACTTGAGGTCCAGGGAGGAGCTTCTTCAGAGCCTGGGCCACTCTGCTATCTGTATTTCTCACCCTGGCCAGAGAGGCAGGCGCGCCTGCCCGGGGCGGGGGCGAGGTGGGGGGCTCCTGGAGCTAACATCTTCCTTCCCGTCACGGCCCCTGCGCGTCCTAGCCAGCTGTTATTGCCAGAGCCACACTTTACATTACTGACTCCGTGTTTCTTGATGTTTGAATTATTTCCAACTAACATGTGTCCTTAAAATACACTTTAGGAAACTTGGGAAGCTGGGGAGCAACGGGGGTGGGGGTGGGGGTCGAGGGTGGGGGTGGGGATAAAGCTCCACGGATAGTCACTGCGACCTGCCCTGCCAGAGCACACAATCCCTAGAGGCATGTTTGCTGACTTCCTGCCTCCCTAGCTGTTCCTCCCTGCAACAGAGTGTGGCGTTGCAGGCCCAGGGAACTCGGCCTCGCGCCGGCTGGGGGCAGCCGCTCCAGCGGGAATTGCCTTCCGCGGTCTAGCCAGGGGCTTTCTGCATCCCAGCTGGGCTCCTAATAAGAACGGATGCTTCTGGGCTTGCGGCCTCCCGAAGTTGGAAGTACACAGTTTATTACCTCCCACCAGGCCTTTCCCCCACAGGCTTAGCGAGTGAGTTAAGTTAGTTTTGAATCCACAGGAGCCCAGCGGGGAGGAACCAGTACCTGGGTTTATGCCCTGGACAGACCCTTTGCCCCTGGTGTGTGTGTGTGTGTGTGTGTGTGTGTGTGTGTGTGTGTGTGTGTGTGCGTGCGCGCGCGCGCGCTGGCAGTAGGTTAAGCACTGAATGAAAGGGAAGATCAAGGCGAGCTCTGGCTAAGCCAGGAATCACCAGGGTTATCTCAGGACCTCCCTCCACGATGCTCACTGACACCTTGTTCTCTACTACCTGAAGCAGTGGATTCTGGAAACCACACAACCTAGGAATATGGGCCTAAAACTTTGCAGAGGTACCTGGCTGGGGAGGGGTGGTGGGGGTGTCATAGGCTATTTCCCCACAACTGAAATCTACTCATTTTCAAGAGCATTCCCCTCTTTTCACGTCTTTCCTCTCCTACCCTCCTTTCCCCCCAGACCTCCTGGTGGGAAGGGTTGGAGGTAGAGAAAGGCCATCTTGCTTACCTGCTTTCACAGAGCAGTGGATGTGTGCCTTAGATTCGTAGTAGACCCAGTCGAAGCCGGCTTCCACTGCTAGGCGCGCCAGCAAGCCATACTTGTTGCGGTCACGGTCAGACGTGGTGATGTCCACCGCTCGGCCCTCGTAGTGTAGAGACTCTTCTGAATGATGGCCATCCTCATCCCAGCCCTCAGTCACACGTAGCTTCACTCCCGGCCACTGGTTCATCACAGAGATAGCCAAGGCATTTAGCTTGTCTTTGCACCTCTGCAGGGAGAAGGGAGAACCCTTAAGTGACAGACACCTTGGTCGGTGGTTTCTCTACCAACCACAGGCCCAGGCCCCGGGGATTGTGTGAATGAGATGTGGGTGGAGGCAAAGCAGTTGCTGGAGGGGCGGGTTCTCCAGGGACCCAGCTGCGGGCCAGTCTTCAACCCAGAAACTTAGGTGCAGCTACAACGGTCCGAGGAATTTCTCCTTGTGTGAAATTCCAGGAGCATCTCTTGGTGGGGACAGAACTTCTGATGCACTTTAAGGATTGGAAGCTCTGCATTATCCACGGAGGCCGGGCCTTTCCTATATCAGCCTGGCCTGAGGAAACCCACAGCGAAGCAGCCCCAGGACAAGCAGGCAGGTGAATGCTGATGTCCAGCATAGGCAGGGCCAGAGGACAAACATTCTTGGTCCAAGCAGCCACATTCTTTCTCCTCTCTGCTAGGCTTGTCTGGGGCCTGATTGTATTCATGTTTTCTTTGACCGGTTCTCTTCCTCCCTCTTGTTTTCTTGGCCCTGCACAGAATGGTGTCCGGCAAGTTTGAAGAGCAAACTTAAGAAGTGGGTGGGGGGGGGGTGGGAAAGGTTGGGGGATGGGGAGCCAGAAAGGCCCAAGGCTTCTGAGCCCTGCCCACGAGGAGGGTCTACTGTGAAACTCCTGTAGCTCAACCTCCTCCCTTGCAGGGCAAAGTGGAACTTGGGATAGTGGGGGCATTCTTGTCTCACATTAAGAAAAAAGATGTAATAAAAATGTGTGTGTGTGTGTGTGTGTGTGTGTGTGTGTGTGTGTGTGTTGTGGGGGGAGCTAAGTCAAGTGTGTGTGGTGGGGCACTAATTCACTGCTTGGAAGTTGATGTTGCTGATGGTGGCATGCTGACTGGGGGTTTGTGGCTGGAGACAAAATGGTAAAGGCGCGTTACCCAGAGAATTGGAGCCCAGTGGAGGCAGTGGTAATTTCAAATTGACTTCTGCAGAGGGTAGGGCTAATCGCCAAGGATCCCTCAGGCCGAGAGGATTTCGGGCAGGTTACAGGGACGAGAGAATGGCCCCCCTAGATGACAAGTTCTAAGTGTAGCCAGAAGGACTCTTGCAAAGGATTGTTGCCCAGGCCTTCAGGGACAGACAAAAGGAAAAGTCATGTATATGGCAGCAATAAAGCCCAGGAATATGACTGTAGAGTTAAACACACAACAAATAGGAAGGGTGTAGTAACAGCAGTTCTGCTCTGGCAGGTTTCTGGGCCTGCCAGAGGTTTTCTTTAGGAGAAAAGTCCAAAGGACAGAGTTGGAGTGAGGTCATCTTAGGGACTGAACGCGTTTTACACGAAAATCAATAAGTAAACCAGGGTCAGTTTAGAACTGAGATTCGAAGTCAGGGCGCGCAGGCGCACACCACGGTATCTTATCTCCTCCTTCATTCCAGCCTGCTCTCCACCAGGCTCCCTTCTCTCAGGAAGGGGAAGTTAGCGATCTGTGGCTTGAACAAGCTTTCCCGGAATCCCGCAGCAGGGGCGAGCTAGGGTAGGTTGGAGAAGGCTACCAAACCGGACACCCTGAGCTGCGCCACTAGGGCAGACACGGAGGACCCCAGGCAACGAACTCTGGGCTGAGATAGGCCCTTGATCCGGACAGGCCAACGCCGATTGTCGCCTGGGTTGGCACCCGGTGCCCCAGAGCCCTCCCCAGCACCAGGTTCAGCGAAGCTCTGCAGGCAGATGCAGGGTTCTCCCCCCCCCCACCCCCCGCCAGCTCTGGAAGGGAATGTCGCAGGCAAAGCCGGGAAGCTCAGCCCGGTTATTAATTCATTGGGTCGTGTGCCGCTAATCAAGCCCGACTGTGCAGCCACCGTGAAGCCCGGCAGGGTCACTGGGGCCCGGCTTTGTGTCTGCGGAGGCCAAGTTGTTCCTGGGCCTCCAGCCCACCTCCCGGATCTGCACACCGGCGCAGTCCATGAGCACAGAGCAGGCAGGGACTGTCACCTCCAAAAGTGGGCTTCCCACATCGTGAGGGAGGCTCTATTCTCTAAACACGGTCTCACTCCATTCTTCCCCTAACTGGGCTGGGGCGGGGACAGACCTCACTCTTGAAAGCGGAAAACCACTCTTCAAACCCACACCTGGGCTCCTTTTCCCGGCTAGCCCCTAAGCACGCAGGAAATCTATTCAGCCAGGTTCCTCAGGTGGTTCCACCCCCCTTTCACCCTGCAGAGCCTGCAGATCAGGCCCCTCGTGGCCGGCCTCCCACCCCAGCCCCCTGGCCGCGGGCACAACAGCCTGGCACTCTCTGGGGCCTGGCCTGCGCAAGGAGAGTGTCTGTCGGCGCGTCCCTCTCCGGAGTTAATATTAACCTGGAGCTCCTGCGATCCAGAACTGCTCTGAAAGTTCCACTGGGGACGGTCCTGCCATGGTTGAGGGACTTGGGCTCAGTCACCTTAGAGAGACAGACTGGGAGGCAGGCGAGACTGACTGAAGAGAGGGGCACCGAATCAGGTGGTTGGCTAAAGAGGGGCTGGCCGATGGCAGGTTCCTAGGAGAGTGCTCAAATCCTGAGCCCATGGTTCTCAGACTTCACTCCTTCACCTCTAGGCTAGGCGTCTCGCCGCCTCCTTTCTTCCTGTTCCCTCTTAACTCGGCCAACCCGGAATAAGAAGCTGGCGAGGGTTGTACCAAGGGGAACTTCCAGACTGCCACCTTTACAGCCATCCTCATTGGGGGTGGGGGGGATCTTTGCGGGATGGGTGAGAAGATCCTGGCCTGGCCTTCCCCACCCCCCACTTTTGCTGTCTCTACCCTTTCTTTTTGTGTTGGGAACTAGAATAGCCACTGCCCAAGGGAAAAAGTATTTGTTTTCGTTTCGTTCGTCTGAAGGAACTTGACAGAAGGTCAGAAGTTCAAATGCTGCTGGCGCGCGCACGCGGCCGCGGCGGCGGTGGCGGCGGTGGCGGCGAGAGTGGCCCGGGGTAGGACTGCTGGGCCTTGGGTCCTGGGCCGGGAGGACCAGAGTGAGGGCAAGGATGTAGTTGGGGGTCTCCAGGGACCCAGAAGGCAGCAAAAGGGTTGCAGTCCAGGTCAGGCCGGCGGATCTCCCCGCTCTGCGACTCCTCCCAGCTCAACCCCTGCCTGCGCGCCCAAGGGAATGAGCGCGCTCGGAGCCCAGCGCTCCGCGCGTGCAGAGGCAGGGACCAGCCGCCAGAGCCCAGCCCCGCGCACGCTGAAACCCTAGCCGCGGGATCGATAACGCAGGAGTAAGTGGAGCTGAAAGGCGTCTGCCGCGCCGCACGGCTCGGCGCTCTCGCAGCTCTGCAGCACTCAGAGGCTCGGCTAGCTGGGCAAGGGAGCCGGCCTGGGACCCCCTCGCAGATCCACCCGGAATGAGAGACCTTGCGTGTCCTCGCCAGGCCTCTTTGCATGATCTCCCTCCTCACGCGTTCCCAAGGACCTCCTCACCCTGAGACGCACCCCCCCCCGGGGGGGGGGGCAGGGTAACCAGCGGAAAGACACCCCGAGCTGGCGGGAGAACTCGCTCCAGCTAGCTGCACCAGCCCGGCACCCCGCGGCCCGCGCAGAGTTAACTATGGCTCACGCAGCTTCCCGGCTCCCGCGCGCGCGCGCCCACACTCGCGGTCCAGATTTAAGGTGGTCGGGAGCAGATGAGGGAGACTAGGGAAAGAATGGCCCTGTCCTCAACCTCCAAGACTCCCCTTTGCTCCAACTCTGGCCCGCCACCCTAAGGCTAGTCTCCTAGGCTCCTCAGCCAGCAGGTACCGGGTGGCGAGCCTCGCGACGCGTCGCAGGCAGCTCCAGCCCCCGCCCCCTGCTCTTGCGCCCCGCCAGCGCCGCTCCGCCAGCCGCTTGGCGCACCTAGCCTTAAAGGTAGGACTTGAATGTTTTAATAGGGCAGTAAAAAGGATGCTGACCTATATTTGCAAGGAAACCCATTTCCAGCTTCAATCATACGTGCATGGAGTTTCAGAAAGTCTCGATTTTGCTGGGAGATTGGCAGCCCAGAAATCTCAAAGGAGGTGGGATGGGAGAGAGGATGGTGTTTTGCTTTGCTCTCTGTCCATCCACCCTCGCCGCTACTAATGTTTTTTCCGCTTCTAATTCTTATGAAAGCAGGTTGGAAATTAAAGCGATTGCAAAGCCAGCAAGTTCCAAGTCCCTCCCCTAAGGTACCGCGGGCTCTGGAGAACAGAGGAGCATCCTTAAAGAAATATCAATACATTCCCTCTGACCGGCACAATTGGGGACCATGAGATCGCAGTCAGGCTATGTGGTACAGTGGGGACAAGACAAGCGCCTCTGGAGCGCCTGCCTTTTGTCAGAACTGCCCCCCTGGCTTTCCCAGTTAGAGTTCTTTGGTGGTGGCAGGGTAAAGGGTGGGGGTGGTCTTGGGAGAAAAAAAAAAAAACAACAACAACACAGAAAAGGGAAAGGTAGGAGTTAGGAGCTGGAATGCTCCAGGCTACGTTTGCAATGACCTGGAGGCCCCTTGAAGTGTATAGGGGCATCCCCACTCCCTCCATTTTCTGTTCCCGCTTGGAAAGGGCAGACACCCCCAGAGTGAAGGTCTCTCCAAGTTACAAGCTAGACTAGAGACAGATAGAGGAGACCATCCCGGGAGACTAATTAAATGAGGGACATAGCGACCCCCATCTTCTGGTGCCCCCACTCCACCCAAATCCTAAACTTCCTGCTGGACCCTTCACCTCTTTTCTCCTCCCGGAAGAGGAGTGCTAGGTGGGCAGGTGGGTGGAGAAGGAGAGGGCCAAGCAGCCTTCCTACCTGCCCAAAGAGCAAACAGAGCTGGGCTGATTGCCTGGTCACACGCAACCCCCCAGGGGAAGGAGCCTGTTTCCCACCCGCAATGGGTCTCTACCTGAGTCATCAGCCGGTCTGCTCCCGTGTTTTCCTCATCCTTAAATATGATGTCGGGGTTATAATTGGGGGTGAGTTCCTTAAATCGTTCGGAGTTTCTTGTGATCTTCCCTTCGTATCTGCCGCTGGCCCCTAGGGTCTTCTCGGCTACGTTGGGGATAAACTGCTTGTAGGCTAAAGGGGTCAGCTTTTTGGGGTGCCGCCTCTTTCCAAAGCCCCTGCCGGGCCCGCACGCCAGCCCGGGGCACACCAGTAGCGAGGAAGCGAGGACCACCAGAAGACATCTCGCTAGCAGCAGCATCTCGTCCGCAGAACCCGAGGACTTGCGAGCTGTCCCCGCGCGGTCTGTGCGCGAGCGGGTACGCGCGGGTGTGTGCGTGTGCGCTCCTCCTTGCGCTCGGCTCTCCCTTCCTCGCTCGGCTCGTTCGTTCCCTCTGGCGCTGCCTGGCTCTTTCTCTTCCTATATAACCTTGCCTGCCGCTGCTGCAGGGGACTTGTCTCCGATCGCCACCCAGACAGGGGCTGCGATGGCAGGCTGCCGGTCGCTGGTAACGGAACACATCGGAGTTGGGTCTCGAGACAGCAATTAAAAGACAAAAAGAGCCTGATTTTAAATGGTAGCAAGGCTGGAGAGCTTGTGAGACAGGCTGCCTTTCGCACTATATTATAGCTGGCAGGGGCGCATCTGATTGGCCAAGCCGCACAAGCTTGTCTTCTGATGTTAACCCTGAGAAAGACTACATTCCGCCCCCCCTCTTGCTGCTGTGGCTTTATTTTCACCTGAAGGCTTCCAGTTTAAAAAAAAGAAAAAAGGTCTTTACTAAGGTAAAGGTGGGCGGGAGGAGGAGGCCTGTTTATTGGAATAATACCCCGCACTGCCGGCTTTGTGTGCGTGGTTGCTTCCCCCTTACTTCCTCTAGAATGGTAGATGCTTTGGTTCGAGCCAACATAAGTTTTTAAAGGACAGTCCAGATGCCCCCCCGCTCCAAGCTTCAACCATCAAACATTCTCTCAATTGTTTGAGGGCAAAGCTACCTCACTCTTACTTACCTTATTTACACCCCCACCCCCAGATGTGATTGTACAGGCTATATGTCATTGGGTTGTGAAAAAAAGCTCACCCTGAGTGTCTCCTGAATGTTTAGCATCTTTGGGCAGAGGCAATCACAAGTGGCGTGACCTAAAGTGTCGTTGTTTTAAGTGCCTTAGGGAAACTTGAAAATACTGCCCTCCATTCTGTTCCAATGACTACATCATAGGCGAACCTCTGCAGATGCATGCATCTGAGCAGAGGGGCAGGTACAGTGTGGCTGCAGGATGGGTAGGTTGCAGAGGCCCAGTGGGTCTGGGTGCTGCACCTTAGCCTAGGCATGGGAGGAGGCCAGGCTGGTGTGTGCTTGGTGGGTGGAGGCCATTGTGCCGGGGTAGCTGAGAGTGGGCAAGGCTGCATACATGCACCACCCCCATAATCGATCCCCGCAGAATACAGGGCTGGGATAAGTTGAATGTGGAAGCCAGGTTCCTCACTAAGGCTGGCCTTACGCTGGAGCTTTGCAATCTAGTCTTCAAGGGCAGAAGCTGGCCAGATGTAGGGGCTGCAGACTGAGGGTGTTAGGGACCTAGGGGGACAGTTCTGACCATAGAGAGGTATCTGAGAAGAGGACAGGCAGTCTAGAGGTCAGTACTGTTTGAGTGTACCTTTTGCCCCCCTCTTTTCAGAGAACGAAAATTGTCAAGAAAAGTCGCAGTTAAAGCAGAGAAATAAAATATGGAACTCCTTGTTTTAATGGCTCATAGGCTTCTGCTCTGGCCCTTCCCCCACCCTACTCACAGGCAATGATTCCTCTGGAATGGGCAATGGGGGTGAGCCATTCATGTGGAATGGAATACCCGCCTGCTTGAGGACTGAGTTCTCCCAGGTTACCCTGTGGGACCAGCCTCTCTCTCTTGATCCAGTGTGGGAGTGGAGGTGTGGGGGAGGTCCAAAAAGCCTGAAGCTCATCCCTCAAACAGTGGCATCTCCTAGCAGTTCCTTTTGCTTAGAAACTTGATTACTTTGGGGTTGGTGGTCATGAAGGAGAGAGGAGCTTGCTACTGTCTACTGTGAGTCTCAGCAGGCAGTATGGAGAGAGCCTCACTGTCCCAGGGTGGGTAGAGGACAACTCAAGCTCCCCCACCCCGCGGCTGCTCTGTGTTTCCTATCCTTTGATGTGTGGAGAACAAGTACAGATTCCCGGTGGGAAGTAGTGGTCCCAGCCTCCTGTAGGCCAAATGAAGAGCCAGGCTCTCAGCCTGTGTCCTGTGTGTGCATACTCCCAGGAAAAATAGATACCAAAGGGAGCTGCTGTCCTTGACCCAGGAGGGTAGGCCTGCATGTCATGTGGCTGTCCTGTCTCTGAGAGGTGTGGTGCCCGACAAGACCTGAGCATCCTGGAGCCTCATCTTGCTTCAGTCTTTTCTCACTTTTGGTGCATGCTGGCCAGCATGCTTTTCTTGATGTCTTTGAATATAGACTGGCCAGTGGATCCTGCACCTGTAGGCACCTCTCCTCAGAATCATATGGGGTGGGTGACTGTGCTTCGGAAACAAACCCCTAAGCTGCCAGAGTTCCCTGTGGGTACAGTTGACTTTGGAGGGCCCAGACATGATCAGCTCCCCCTTGGCTGTGGGAAAGGAGAGTGACTTGGTTCTGCGTTGGCCTGTTGCCCACCTCCACTCCATCTCTAGGGACGAGGGATGGTAGTTCCAGAGAAAGCCTGGTAAGGGCTGGCCTTCCTGGAGATAGGGAGGATCTTTATAAGAAAATAAAGATTCATTATAAACTCTGTTGTTTTTTTAACCTTGTACCTATGGGCAGATTGCTTTCTGCTCTCGACTGCAGAAATGCTTGGATAAAAAGCAATCACCGTTCATATTTGTTGTCTTGAAAACAAGATTATGAGCCTAGCTATGGGGTTTGAGGGATAAATGCGGCTGCTGTCCACTTGCCTCTTCCTGGTGCATCCCACCCACTCCCCACTTCCCAGACACCAGACACCCGCTGCCTTCCACCTCCAGACACCAGATGGCTCCCTCTCTTTGCCTTTCCCCTCCAGACCATTGGGGCCCCTCCCTGAGCCTACTAGAGGTTCCAAAGCCCAGCCTCTGCCTGGCAGGGCCAGCCATCTCCTTAACTCTCGGGGGCTACTTCTTATTTGTCTAGGCTCAGCTATTCTTCCTGCTGAGCATTTACATCCTTCTCACACTTCTCCCATCTTCCCACCCACCTTTCTTTTCTTCACTCTGAGGAGGACTAGCCAGCCTTTATGTCTGCCCCACCCCCCAGGAGGCGCAGTTCTGGGCATGGTCCCTTCCTTCTTCCGGCCCCTGCCGCTAGATGGCGTCCTCACCCTGCCTTCAGCCTTGGCCTGCCAGGTTTGGGAAATTCCATGGTCTCCGGTTGGAAGGACCTGGATGCAGGGCTAGACTTTGGTTCATCCTCCTCTTGACTCTGCCACCTGTCTTTCCTTCCCAACCCTTACTTCTCTTCCCCCCAGTTTGAGCCAGGGATCCAGTCCAGCCCCGGTCTGCACTTCCAGTCTCTGGCAGGGCTGGCCTCTTTTATTTTCCTCCTGGTTTTTCTCCCAGTTGATTTCTTTTCTTTCCAACAGCTCTGCACCATCTCGTTCCATCCAATTACCCAGTTAGTTCCATTTTTCTTCCTGAATTTTTTCAATTTTGGCAAATAGAGTTTCAGCGGCTCCGTTTTGTTCTCTGGGGTGACATCTAGGGAAGAGGAGACCCCCACAGTCCAAGAGATATGCTACGGCTAGGAACCAGCTTCTGGGTTAGCTGTCAGAGAGTCACATGGCTGAGTGACACTGTGTCCATGCCCTCTTGGTCCTTCAGTGGCGTCTGCTGGTCCCCACACCTCAGTGTAAGCCATGGGTGTTTCCTCTTGGGCCCAAATAGGCCTCAGCTCTGTGGATCCTTATAGTTTCTAAGTGTTTTCTGATCCACTATAGTCCCACCAGCTACATTTGTGACTTGGAAAGGGGAACTCCATGTGGGCAGGTGGCCTCAAGGCCCAGAGGACCAAGGGATGATTTTGGATGTATGACCCAGTTCTTTTGACCCTGGACTGGGCATTTCTCTACCACAGCTGCTTTGGTACACTACCATGCCACTACCATTCCTCCAATCTCAGAACTACTGAAGCGCAGATGCCCTTGGGAAAGGTAATACATTAAGCCTGCACATTAGAATCACCTGGGGAGATTGAAAAAAATATGCCAGCCAACAGCCATGGGGCCTTGCTCCCAAACAATCAAATCAGAGTTTCTGCTTTGCTGACTCTCTTGATGGGAATCCCCAAGACCTGGGGCAGGGGAGGGGGAGCCACCTGGCTGCAGGTTTCAGCTGGACTGGGGATGTCCCCCAGTCCCATGAGGATGCTCCTGGGTCCTCTGGAGACCCTCTTCTATGACTGCTCCTGGCATGGAACAATACACATGGCTTCCTAAGACAGAGAAAAAGGCCAGAAGTAAGCTTAATGCATTTATTCTTCTAGAGAGCAGTGTTGAGGTGCAGTGAGGGGTCAGTGTGTGGGTGAGGGGGTACATGAGACCAGGTTTGGAGTGCTACAGCAAAAGCCAGGGGTTGGGGTGGGGGGAGAAGGCAGGAAGCTGTGACAAGCCACTCTGTCCAGAGTAACCACAGGTCTAGATGCTCAAATGCTGTGGGTGGTGGTGGTGGTGGTGGTGGGGATGGAGTGGGGTCCCTGTCTTTGGATGTCCTTCAACACCTCCAAATTGAGGAATGGAAAAACAGACCATTTTTACCTTCTTTCTGATTCTGGGGAGTCTCATTACCCGCTTTGACCCTCTTTGGCCAGATGGGGCGAGCCATAGAGCATTACATCATCTGGGCATCCTTTGTCCAGAATGAAGAGAGCAAGAAGGGATGCTGCAGCCCGGGTGTAGGGCCAAGTCTGTATGGGAGGGTGCCCCAGATTCATCTAGCCCAAGAGTAGGTGTTATGGTGTGTCCATAGTCATCATCCTGTTGAGGCTCCAGGCTGTTGATTCTTACACTGGCCCCAGAGTCACTGTTTGGAATCTGTGTCAGTTAGAATGTAGGATTCCTAGTTTGCTGGTTGAATTCTTGTCAACTTGACACAAACCTAGACACATCCGGGAAAAGAGATCCCCAAGTGAAGAATTTTCTCCTTCAGGTCACCCATGGACAAGACTGTGGTATATTTTCTTGATTGATGATCGATGTGGAAAAGCCCACCCTATTGTGGACAGTCTCAACTCTGGGCTGGTGGTCATGGATGGTATAAGAAAACAGGTTGAGCAAGCCATGTGGAGCAAGCCAGTAAGCAGCACTCCTCCATGGCCTCTGCTTCAGTTCCTGCCTTTAGGTTCCTGCCTTGACTTCCCCTCTGAGGCACTGTCATGTGGAAGTGTAAACCAAATGAGCCCTTTCATCCTCCAAGTGGAATTTGGTCATGGTTGTTTATCACAGCAGTAGAAAGCTAACTAGTCTTTCTAGGAAATCCTGGAACTCTGGGTAAGGTAAGAGATTCCTTGGAGATTTCTGACATGGTGCTGTGGAGAGACAGGCTTGGATCTGTGTGTGAGAGGAAGGGGCTCCTCCTAGTCCTTTACATCCAGTCTCTTTGAAATTCTCACTTGTAAAATGAAGGTCTGAAGCTGAGATCTCCCTACTGGTAACCCTTCCAGTGGTCAGTCCAGGAAGTTGTGGTCTTAACCTCAGGAGAAGCTCCTGGTCCAGGCCACAGCCACATTTTAGAGGAGGGAATTGAGAACCAACCTCTGGACACAGAGGTCCATGCAGTACCCTTCTGACCTCCTCACAGGCTGGGTCCTGAGCAGCCTGATCTCCCTACACCAGGACCAGCTGCTGTCCAGGAGTGACCATATCCCCTGTGGCTTGGGTACGGACTGTGTTACAGTTGCAGGGTACAGCCCAGGGCAGAAACAGCAGCTCCAGGAGCTCAAGGAGCATTAACTTTTCTCCTGCTTGTGAAGGACAAGCTTTCTGTTTTTGCTGTCTTGAGAGAGACCCTGCCTTCCTTCTTCTTCACAGTGAAGCTGAGAGCCGGAGGCAGAAGAGGCTGGTGGTTCAGGCCTGCTGTGGCAAGGAGAGGGGCAGAAAGAGGGCTGGTAGGAGGGAACCAGGTGGGTACAGAGGGTGAGAAGGTGAGGGGAAGGGGCTGGGTGGGTCAAGAGGTGGGAAACTGCCCAAAAAAGGAAACCAAGGATGCTCCACAAACACTTGAGCTGTCTGGTGTTAGCCAAGCTGTGAGAACCTGACTCACTCAAACAGGCTTCTTGCCCTGTGATGTTCCTATGCCCTAATCTAGGAGTCTTTGGGCAACTAGAAAACCAGGTGGGCTACTCTGGCCCCCTTCTTCCCCTGAGGCAAGGGGATTTTGCAGAGGATCCTGCTGGCTGAAAGCGTTTGCTCACTCCATATAGAGCCACTTTCAGCAGAGGCTGTGTGGCCCTCCTGAGTGGTGTACCAACCCTAGGAGTCATGTCTGAGTGAGCACCAGAAGCTCAGGGCTGGGCCTAGTGGGTGGATAATGGGTGGAATGCTGCAGAAGTCAGCGTGGGCTCAGGGGCAGGAGTTTTCTCCAAGGAGAGGGATTCTCCCCGCTCTTTGTCTTGCACTCACAGTTCCCTCCTTCAGTGGCCATGAGAGTCCATTTCTTTGGGGGCTGGGCTCTTTATTTTTGTCAGTCTTATCCAGGGAGGGTCTCCAGGCCTGAAGTCACATGTCGCCTAGAACTCAGGTTAGTAGAATTTTCTTGCTCAGTGTTGCACATCTCTTTCAGTTGTACTTGGATTGAATGTCAGTTTACCAACACAAACAATCCTATCAGGGAAACGGAGGCACAGAGTTTGTATACCCAATCTGACCTCACAGGGAATCCACAGCAGGAGCACCAGCAAGCATGGTCCCCTGGCCTCAGAGCCTGCCTGTAGATCTTCTGATCTGTGGGGCTTGTAGCTGCATCAGCGGAGGGGAAGTAGATGGAAGGTCCTGGGTACACCAGGAACAGAGGAGGAAGCATGGGTATACACTTGGAAAGATAAGCTGCAGAGGAATGTATGAGTCTTGGGGCTCAAGCAGAAAGTGGCCCAGAGATTCTAGGGGTGTCAGAGAGCAGATCCCTCTGTTGCTCAGTCCTTTTTAGGCACACAGGATCCCTGGGAGAGATGGGACTCTCCATTCTCAGAGAAGCCTCCATCCTCACCCTTGCCCTGGAGGGGCATGCCTCTTCACAAAGGACAGGGGACCTCACCCAAAAGCACCAAGGCATGAGTGGTCTGTGTGGCCCTGACCCTCAGCTTCCTCCCTTCCCAGTCTGACATAGGAGTGTTTCCAAGAAAAATACCATGTGCCCAAGAGTGGGCAGACACCTGGGTTCAGGTCTAGACATGTTCAAATTTTGTGATTCTTTAACCACGGATGGAGCCATCTCCCTGCTGTTCTCAGAGGCCATTTCATCTCCAGGACTCCAGCTACTTTGCAATGGCTCAGATGGGCATGGTGGCTTACAAAGGAGAGATTTTTTTAGACGTGGCTTCTAGTTCATTTTCCTATTGCTGGCATAAAATATCATGACAAAAACAGCTTCAAGGAGAGCTTTCTTGATTCAGTTTGAGGCCCTGTCCATGACGACAGGGAAGTCCTGATGGCAAGAACACAAGGTGACTGGTCACTCTGCATTTTCAATCAGGAAGGAGAGAGAGAGATGAAAGCTGATGTAAGGCTCACTTTCTCCCAAGCCCAGGAGATGGTCCCACCTACAGTGGGCGGATCTTCTTGCCTCAGTTAAGCTAGTAATCAAACTTCCCTATAGGTATGCCCAGAGACCCATCTTCGATGTGATTCTAGATCTTATTAAGTTGACAACTGAGATTCACCATCATGGCTTCCTGCTTCGGCCTCATTGACAGACCCTTGTTTATGGTTCCTCTGTGGCCTGCACACTAAGACTGTGAGTGTCAGATCCCATTGCCTTTGGTTGGTATCTCTTAGAAGGGGACATGGCCAGGCTTCCATGTGTCAAATACCTGCTAGTATAGAGAATGGACAGTGACCATGGAGCCTGTCCCTGTGGCCAAAGTGATTCTTCTTTCTCCATTATCATGTTGTAGCTTTGGCAGAGTTCAGTTCTATTTTCAGATTATTGGTGTATGGGGTTCAGGTGACATGTATTCCAAGCAGATATGGTGACTATTCAGGGCTGAGTCTTTGTGCCATCTCCCCTTGAGGCAAGTTGCTTCTATCTGTGAGTTTGTTGGCTGGTCTCCTACATGCTGGGCACTGAGTGCTTGGCTAGCCTGGCTAACATGCTCAGTCTTGGCCTGTGTGTTTGGTCTATGTGTTACGCACAGTAGGCAGCTTAAAACAAGAGTCTCATTAGAGTGTAGGCTAAAATTATGGGCTTGGTGGTGGTGTTTGTTTCGTTTGAAGGACTAAGCTGTGACCTAGCTTTCTCTTGGTAGATGCAATGGCATTCAACCTCAAGAAATACCAGAGACCTTGGCCCTACTTGACAGTCTGCAGGGCATCTTCCCATTGGGATCTCACTGGGCCCCCAGCATTCCTAGTATAGGGCAAGGTGGGAAACCATGTACATTTCATAGCTGGTGTTGAGTGATTTCCAGAAAGATTCCCAATCAGAGGATCAGGATCAGACCTGGAAGGCTTTTATTTGGCTCCAGGTTGATATAGCAGAGATGCTGGGAACTTTATTCAAAGCTTTTGAGTAACTTCAAGAGGGAAGCTTCTAGATGCATCCTCTTCTATCTATTCCTGACCTTTGACGGTTTCTATAGGCACCCGCTCATGTCTATAGGATCCTCTGCCTTTGCCATAAATACCTTGGGCAGGGATCACTCCTGGTGTGTTCTGTACGTACTTTTGCCTGCTGCCCTGAAGGTGGCCTCCAGCCCTCCCAAAGCCTGTTCATCTCTAGCTGTCATTACCTACGGTCCCCAGACTTCTAGCTTATTGTGTTGTGGGAAGTTAACCAATGGCCTGTGCTGTTTTTTATATCTATATTTTATGTGGGGGGGGAGGGGAAGGGGGAGTCAGTACTTGCATTCTGATGTCTAGGCTGCTATCAACACATCTACTCACTTCTAGAAGAGTATTTAGGGTATTGGTCTCATTCATCTTCCTAGGTCCCCCAGCTAAGATGATGTTCAATAAATATCGATCACTTGATGAAAGTTTCTTATCAGTGCAACACACATCAGTAGTTTCTATTTAGAAAAGAATCCAACAAAGATAAAGCAAGGAAACCAGTGTGTAATAACAACCCTAGACACCACCGCTGGCATTTGGCTTCACAGGGGAAATGTGTGTGAAGTGAAAGGCAACTCAACATAGGAGAAGCCAGATGATTTTCAAGAGGCCATTTCTTTAGCATGTCTTAAAAGGACACTCAACCAAACTGAGTTACTTTAAAAAAATTCTCCCTCCTGTATTTCCTGTACTCTTTAGAGTAACAAACAGGGTAAGCCATTGGGACATTACCAGGTAGCTTAGTGGGTCTGACCCTTACAAAGAGGCTGCCCTTTAGAAAGCAGCCTCCTATTTATTTATTTATTTATTTATTTATTTATTTATTTATTTATTTATTTATTTATTATTATTATTTTCTGAGACAGGGACTCACTAGGCCTGTCCTGGAACTATGTAGATCAGGTTGACCTCAAATTCCTCTTACTTTTTTATTTGGCATATGACTCCTTTATACATAGGAGCCCTGTGATGACTGCAGAATAACTAATAGCCACGTGTTTCCAGAGGGCATTGAGTCCTCTAGGTAATACTGCCAAGTGGGCACACCTCAGCCATCATGATATTCAAGTGACAGGAAATTGAGTGTGGCTGGATTCTTAGTTCGGTCTCTGCCACAGCGGCCCAATGAGATGCATAGTTCATTCCCTTTCTCTGCCTTGGAAGGCAGGACCTCAGTGAGCTGTGTCCACTAACTTTGGGCTTAACTCTCCACACCTAAGGCTTGAACTTCCAGGACGCTCAAGTATCCAGGCACTGTCCGGCACTCACTCCACACTGTTTCCTTCCCCAGTGAGGACCACCATAAACTCACAACATCTGAGGGAGCTGGCTGTTTCCACCGGCAGCCTGTCCACAGAGAGGAGAGGCTCCTCACTGGCCTGTTCCCTGGAAAGTGCTCAGTGCCACTTTTCCACAGATGGGGGGTGGTGCTGAGAAGGAGCCTGGAGGGTGCCTTGCTGGGGGAGGGCAGGATGTCAAGAGAGACCCAAAGGTATGAGAGGGATCCAAACACCACACTTCTCCCCTGGCCTTTTCAGTGTGAGGTGACTTGCCCCAAAGTACACAGACCCTCAGACTGAATCCAGCTCTATGTTTGAGTAGCACCCAGACAAAGCCTGCCCTTGGGGATGCTCCCCTACTCCCTCCCACCATGGTAACCCCGGCATTCACTGGACCATGGGAGCAGGCCAAGTATGCATGTGATTGTCTAGGATTCTCTTGTTTCTTCACATTGGCAGACCGTGTTTGAATGTTGCGTACATGTTTTTCTTTCTCATCCTGACATATTTATACCCCAGTTTTGTTTTGTTTTATTTGGCCCGGTGGAGAAGGGATGTGTGGGAGGTGACAGGGTGGCCAGGACACCCTTTGTATTAGATTGGTTGTGAATGCCCATCTATGGGTCTTAGAATTTGACCACGGAAGGAAGGGACTTGGAAGCAGTCTTAAAACTGCATGCCAATGTGATCGCACGGCGTTTTGATTCAGCTATTAGTGAATCAAATGAAGCAGGTATAAAGGCTTCACATACCTCAGGCAACAGTTCCATAAAGAAGGCAGTAAAACACGTAATTAGGCAAATCAAATAAGGCACGGCAACAGCTTTCAAATATTTAGTCACATGCCATTTCCCATTAGTTTACTGTGTGCTTAAACGAGCCTGTGGTTTTATGGCCTGGTTAAAAAGAGAAGCGACTGCAGAAGCATGGCCGTTGAAGGTTGCTTCTTCACACCTCAGGGTGTCGAACTTCCCAAAGACTGCCTTGGCGAATGCCAGGGTCACATCAACATCAAGTTCATGAGGCTGCAACCAGAGGGGTCCTTGGGGCCCCAAGCTTCCCACTTCTGTGAGGTAGATGGTCTCTTGAACAATTGCAGTACTTTTGTCCAAATCCGCTGCAATGTGACAACTATTGGTCAACCCATCGGTCGCCTTTCTTTGTATAAATAATCAATTCCAATCAGTAATTGCGTCTGGGCAACAGTTCAACTCTGCTGTCATCTTTTGGCTGCCAGTATCATGACTCAAGGGCAGCAATACACTTTACTATTGCAGTTCTCAAGGCCAGACAGCATTTCCTCTCATGCTTAACCATCTGGTTAATACACTGTGTTAATAATATTACGCCACGTTTCAACTCCGTCTCCATCGTACAGAAAAGAGAGACATGGGAGAGTCAGACTCTTTGGAATGGTGACCATCTGAGCTCCTAGAGAGGATGAACCACCTCTCTTAGTTTTTATAGCTGTAGCCTGGGATTGCTGAAGAGGTTTCCTGGGCAATTTTCTTTTCTCTTTTCTTTTATTATTATTATTATTTTACTAAGGTGCTGGATACTGAACAGGAGGAAGGACTGAGGAGAAAAGTAGGTGTTAGGTCAAAGATAAACCAAAGCTCTTAATGCAAAGAGCTTGCAGACCTAACCTCTATCTGCATGAGTGAGCGGCACATGGGAAGGGAAATGGGCCAAGGCAAACAGGTGTGGCTACAAGGCTAGCATTTGCAAAGACACGCTGCGCCTCACTCACCTGTGTCCCTGCGTCCATTCTTGACACTGCAGCACACTGAGTCTCTTCTCTGGCCGTGGTGTGGCCTACCAACGGGCTCGGGGTATTCTAGACTGAACGGTGGCTTTGCCATCTAATTTGGCCTTGTATCTTCTCAAATCAGATGGTTAAATGTCCAATCATCTGATTTATTGAATAAGACCTCCCTTAAGAACCTTAGTTAGATTGAGGCTTATAGTACAGCCCTCTAATCGCAGCTACTGTTTTGTTTTTTGTTTGTTTTTTGCTTTTTTCTGATTTTGGTGGAGTAGGAGTAGGGGTTGAGGTAGGAGGATGACAAGTTCAAGGCCAGCCTGAGCTACAAAGTGAGTCCTAGGCCAGCATGGACAACTTAGTAAGATTATGTCTCAAAAAGTACTAACAACAGCTGGAGTTACAGCTCAGTGGCGGAACACCCACCTAGCATGCACATGGCCCTAGGTTCAACCCAAGTAGCAGAGAAAAGAAAAATAAGCTTAATTAAAATAAAAGATGTCTGTTCTTAACTATTACCTTAGGGTTGGGTAGGAGCAGGGGTCTGCAGGGACCGATGGAGTGTTCCTGACATCAGACCATCAGGGGGCTGGTTTAAATCAGATGTGACTACGACATGCTTTTAGGGGTATTTAAAGTGTGACAAGTTCCCCTCTTTTTTATTCTCTCTCTCTTAAGATGGAGAAGGAAAAAAAATTCCATTGTTTCATTAGAAGAAAACGTGACATTTGCTCCTGGTACAAAGGTTTGTGGGAGATGTGCTGTGAAGGAATAAGAATCCTATTGAAATATTTATAAATCGAAACAGCCCCAGAAGCCACATGCTCTATTAGGCCTCTCAGTGTTCTGTTCTGAAAGCCAGATAAATCATCATTCGGAGAGCGGAGATGAGAAGCGCAAACAGACACGAAGAACTCAGAGGGCTGCTGCAAGACGAGGCCGTCCAGGCTGGGAACTCGGCATGGCCGCACACGGCCCGGGAAGCCTGGGCATTTCTGACTCGTCCAAAGGGAAAAGGAGATCTGTGTGTTTGGTACCTCCGGAGAACACCAGGAGGCAACCCGTTGTCTGTCCTGGGCTGCTGATCCTTTACAGGAGAGTGAAGTTTGTCTGACCTGAGCCTGGAGAGGGTGGAGGTGGGGCAGGCCAAGGTCCCGCCCACCCAGACCGGAGACCCCACTCTGGCCTTGGAGAAAGACTTGTGGACCAGGGACACATTTCTGTGTGTCCAGAGCCTGTTTGCTCCCCGGCACAGCTGCCATCACTTCTGCCTACAACCATTTCATCCACTGCACTCCTGGGGCAGGCTGAGGCCATGCCAGCTCCATTCTTTGGTGTAAACTGGAGGTCCATCCTGTGCCGGGAGAAATAGCTGAAGTGACCAAGGAAAGAGGTCATGTTTGCTTCTTTATGCCAGGGAGCCATGGATTTCTCAACTGGGCATCATGTACCATATAGCTGGTATAAATTTGAGAGGCCACATCCGCACAGCACCAATGGGTTCTACAGTAGAGTTTCTACGGGCAAATGTGTGGTGTTTTTGTTGGTTTGTTTCTTGTTTGTTTTTTGCTTTTTTCTGATTTTGGTGGAGTAGACCCCTTTGCTCTGCTTGGAGTCAGTACTAGGACCTTCCTGTCCCCTTCTCAGCCACAGCACCTATGTTCAGCTGAGGGCTTCATCCCCCTCCATGGCACAGGCTAGTGCCCACTGCTGCAGTCGCTACCCAGCTAAGGCCCTGTTTATGTGTCTGACTGAACGTTCTATCTCCTTTTGGGGCATCTGAGGTTTGGTTTTCTTCCAGAAATATGCCAGACCTTAGAGGATGATAAGCTACTTGTCGAGTATATTTGCAGCCTGGGTGTGTGGTCCCAGCTCATGTCATGGTGACCAGATCTCTCTCTGGTCCCTTCTCTGGACAGAGTGCTGATCCAAGATCCAGAGGCACCTGCTAACTGGGAGGTGATGGTGGGCAACAGGCTACGACATTTCCCAGTTTTGTCAGTATGGTGGGTGTGTGGACTTACTGAGAAGAATGCCATCTGTGTAACCATGATGGAAAGTTCTCGGAGACCCAAACTAAAGGTTCAGCAACCCCACTACTGCGAAATAAAGTCAGTATGTTGATGGGACATAGGTCCTGACAGGCTCATTCCCACACTGTTTGTGCAGCAAAGACAAGGGGAAGCGGCTGGATGTTCATAAAGGAATGAAGAGATAAAATTTGGGATATACACACAGTAGGATATTACTCAACCTTTAAAAAGGAGAGGAGTTCCGTTGTTTTCAAGAACATAGCCTAGAAGAAACTATGTAAAGGCAAGGAGACCAGACACTGAAGGACACTGAGGTCCCATTTAGATGAGGTAGTTTGAGTGAGATTGTCCCCCAGAGGCCTGACGTTTGAATACTTGGCCCCCAGTTTGTGCCACTATCTGGGGAGGTTTCGGAGGTGTGGTCTGATTGGAGGAAGTGTGTCACTGGAGGCTGGCTCTGAGGGCTTCAAGACTGGAGCCATTTCTAATTAGATCTCTCTCTGCTTCCTGCTTGGGGAGAGAGCTAGTTTTATATATCTATATCTATATATCTAATCAGCTATTCCTGCTTCTGTGACTATTGTCTCCTGCCACAATTCCCTGCCGTGATGGGCACCGTGAGTCCAAATAAACACTTTCTCCTCTAAGTTGCTTTGGTCATGGTGTTTTATCACAGCGGTAGAAAAGCACTGGATACAGAAGCAGATTCTAAAACCAGCTGAGTCCACAGCAAGAGAGGACAGCATGGTGGTTGCCAGAGGCTGGGTGGGGAAGGGTACAAGGGTTACTGCAGCCAGACCACATGCCAGGGACTCTACAGTCAGGAGTCATGTTACAGGCTTCAAATTGGCTTAGGAAGTCAAACTCAAGTGATCTCAAGACAAGAAATGCAACCAGATGAGGCGGTACACATGTAAATTAATGTAGCAGCCATTTCACCTGAATGAGCAATCCAGGAAAGTGCTTGCTGTGTATCCACAAAGACTCAAGCACCCATGTAGAAGCCAGGAGAAGTTGTACTCATTGCTGGCAGGCAAGGAGGGAGGCGGTGGGAGATCGGTGGCTCCCTGGAGCTTGCTGGCCAGTCAGTCTAGCTGACCCAGTGAGCGCCAAGGTCTTGCTTCAGAAAGTAAGGTGGAGAACAATGAAGATGGCTAATGCTATTCTCTAGCCTCTGTGCATGTGTGCCCTGTACAGAATGACTGAAATATGTGCATCATTTTATTTGCTACTCCTACTTGGAACAAGAAAGGGTGTTTGGAGGCCTGGCGCCCAGGGTAACATAACCTCTTTGAAGGCGCTTGCCTCCGCAATGCCTGTGCCCATCCTTGCTTGAGGAGAGAGGGCATTCTTCTTCCTCTTTTGCTGTCTCACTTCTGATGCCTCTTGCTGACTGAATACCCCAGGGACAGCTGCAGGTAACTCTTTCCCAGAAGAGCTGATTGCTGGAATAGCCATCTAGCTCGGTGCTCTGCCCCACATGATGACCTAAGTCGGGCCACCGGGGAATGGTGCTTTAACAGAGCCTCTGTGCATGGTCAGCAGCAGCTCCTGGCACATCCTATGGGGATCCAGCACTTGGAGGGACTGTGCCACAGGAAGATGGAGAGGAACACAGTCCACAGTGAGTGGCTGGTGGGCAAGTGACCAGGAGCAGCCTGGCTTTAGACATGGCTCCACCCTTCTTGCAGAATGGCTGGCTGTGTCTTGGATGAGAATCTGAGTGTTTTGTCTCCTGTGGTGTCAACAGCCCTGGGATAACTTGTTGCTGGTCTGCTTAGCCCAGGACTGCTGGCTCTAATGTGTGGCAGTGTGGCTCTCTGTTGATGGTAAGTGGGAAGCCAGACCTGGTGAGGCACTGTTTGCCAAACACAAGTGGGAAACCGTGAGCAGGACCTTGAAGTGAGAGACCTGTAGAGGGAGAGTTGGGCTGAGCAGCAGCTGGTAGAGAGAGCTGGATAGCAAGTGCCGGGAGGTAAGTCCTGGGCCGCAGAGCCTGGCCCTGAGCCTGGGTCAGGATCTTTCTTTTGCAGCCTCCATTTTGCAGGTAACAGGAGGGAATTGCTGCATGTTGGCTGGGCTGTGAGGGGTGCTGATCTCCACATAGGTTTGGTGCCTGGCTATGACTGAGTAATTGCCAAATAGTGCTCCACTGAGGAGATGGTGTGTCTCTGAGAACCCTGTGGAACTCTCTGACTCTTCCTGAGGCCCTTTCTGTCCTACCATGTGTCCTACCCTAACACCTCCCCATGTGGGGCTCCTGCTTTGGTACTCTGTGTAACTGGCCATGTAACTGGGCATACCTGGCCAAGGATTAAAGCTACCAGCCACCGGATGGTAGCCCAGTTGGTAGTTTGTCTGTGACTTCCCTGTGGTCAGCATGGAGCATCTGTGGACCAACAGTGCTCTGGTCTTGTGTTCACTTGTTCTTGGGGTAGAGAATCTTCCCAAATGGTAAACAAGTACCAAAAGATGTCAGATCTATGAGGTATCAAAGTCCCATCCCAGGCCACTGGGTTCTTCACTTTGGTTGCGCATTGAAGCCATCTGGAATATTCCAGAAAATTGCCTCTGCCAACCTTACTTCTGGAAATGATGATTTGTTTTTTCTGGGGTGGGACTTATTCGCCACTTTCTAGGTACTTCTGATGGGTCACCAGGAGGAAGACTTACTGTCCCAGCATCAAGGAGCTCAGGAGTCTGGGAAGGAAATGACTGGGAAGGTAGAGGGGTTGGCGAGGAGCTACTGGTGGCAGGTCAAATTCTGTCTCCATCAGGGCTCACTGCTTATAGGTAGGGCTTCTTTTGCTGTGATGAAACAAAGCAGCTTGGGGAGGAAAAGATTAATTTCAGCCCACAGCATATAGTCCATCATCCAGGAACGGCAGGGCAGGAACTCAAGAAGGAACTCGATGGCAGGAAATGGTACAGAGGCCATGGAGAGGTGTCATTTACTAGCTTGCTCTCCATGGATTGCTCAACCTGCTTTGTTATAGCATGCAGGACCAACAGCCCAGGAGTAGCACCACACACAGTGAGTTGGACCCTCCCACATCAACCATCAATTAAGTTTTTTATTTTTTTTTGGAGGGGGAGCCTCTGGAGTAACTTAAAAATACCTAAGCCTGTGCTAGGGAGATGGCTCAGTGGTTATCCCCTGAGTGCTTGCTGTTCTCGTGGAAGACTCCAGTTCTGTTCCCGGCATCCATCCATATGGTAGCTAACAAACATCTGAGGGTCCATCTTCTTCTTCTGGCCTCTCTGGGCACTGCACACATATAATGCACATCCATCCATCCAAACAAACATTCATACACACGAAATAAAAATAGTAAAATCATTATCGGCTGGAGAGACTGTTCAGTGGTTAAGAGCACATACTGCTCTTGCAGAGGACCCAAGTTTGATTCACAACTTCCATATCAGGTGGCTCACAACTGCCTGTAATTCTGGTTCCAGGGGGAACTGACTCCTTTGGTCTCCATGGATACCTGCTCACAAATGAACACAACGCACAACTTTAAAAAAAAAAAACAACAAAACAACAACAACAAAATCTTTAAAAAAATATTGAAGTTGGAATTTGCAGGTTCTTGGAGAACATCCTCAATGGAACCTCAGAGTGGCCTTTTGTTCAATGTCTGTGCAAACATCCACCTCACAGATGGTAGGATTTCTCTTATTTTCATCTCCAGCTCCTTCTTGCCTCATCTCGAGCGCTGGGGTGACAGGTGGGTGCCACTGTGCCAGGCATTTGTTTAAGGGTTCGAAGCACTTACAGTCTTTGCTAATTGATCACCCCACCCCCACCCTCAGAGTGGCTTACAATATATTAGTACTGTGGTCAGTCCTGGGAGCCTGGGAGGGCATAGCAGCCCCGATTCTGTCCTTTGCGGGCCTCTTTGACTCACTGCCTGTGGACCAGAGTCCACGTCCCCAGGGAAGAATTCCTTGGCAGTGTCCTGGGAACGTGGTGGCCCCTGGGCTGCATGGTGACAGCTGGTGGGCTGGCCCTCCTGTCATGGAACATTCTTCCTGAGACAGCCTGAGACCGCAGAGAAGCAATAGTGTGACAGAGGAAGCTGGAGGTATGGCTACCTGCTTCCCTAGGAGGACCACCCAGCTAGTGTTCAGAAAGTCCCATTTTGGCCCTGTCCTTGTTGGAGATCCCTTGTGCAGTGAGGTCCAGCAGGAGACAAGGGCCCCTGGGAGTACCATCCTGATGCTGGAGAATGCAGGTGTACTCTGGATTCTGTACTCCGTAAGAAGGACTAGATTTCAAGGAAAGATGACCCTGTGTGTGAGGAAGGAGCACTTCCCAGGGCTAGGGGCTACTTTTTAGGGGGATGGTGGCAGGGAACCTGCTTTCCCTACCTGGATTGTGCTAGCTTGGATTCTGTAAGTCCAGGATAGGAGCCAGTGGCAAGTTTTCTGACTCCTCAAGAGAAAAAAATAATCAGTCATTAGGATATAATTCACTAACTATATGTTTTCTTATTTAAAGTGCTTATCATCTTCAGAGGTAAGTACAGCTGTCCCAGCTTTAGAAAGTTTAGAAAATTATTTTTGCATGTATGTGTGTCCTCTCATTTTGTGTATAGGTGCACTTGTGTGTGCACTCAGGTGTGTGCATGTGGAGGCCAGAGGAAATCTCAAGGGTTCTTCCTCCAGCATCCCCCCCCCCCCCTTTTTGAGACAACTTGGTCTTTCATTGGCTTGGAGTTCACTGATTAGGCAAGTCTGGCTGGCCAGCAAGCCCCAGGTATCTGCTTGTCTTTGCCTCCACAGAACTGGGGTTACAAGCACATGTAATCATGCCAGGGATTTTTAACATGGAGCCTGGGGATCGAACTCAGGTCCTTATGCTTGCATGGCAAATACTTTACTGACGAGCTGTCTCTCAGTCCTTGGCAGACTTTAGCTGTAACTCTTCTCTCTAGCGCCCCGACACTGGGCGAGCACAGATCTCTTCTGTCCACCCCAACTTCCTGCTCTGCACAAATCACAGATGGAGCAGTGCCCCGTGTGGGCTTGTGCTTGCCTCCTTTCAAGTAGTGTGGTATACTCTAGGACACCCATCACTGTGGCATCACTTTCTGCAACTGAGCAAGGTCCTGTTGCGTGGACAGGCCATCTTGTATCCACTCCCCAATCAGAATCAACTGAGTGTGTGTTGGTGGCAGTTTTGGCTATTGTGACCTTTGTGTTCAGGTTTCTATGAGGACCTGAGTTCAGTTCTTGAGACCGTTTCTAGATGGCTTTTCAGGAGCCAGGCCAAAAGTAAGAGGCAGTGTGAGAGACACCAGGAAAAGGGCTTACCAGAAGGATAAGGACACTTGCTCCTTGGTGGTGGCCTTGGACCAGGTGTCAATATGTAGAGCTACCCTTAGGAGAGCTAGCCTTTCAGTGTGCAGTATCCTGTGAAGGCTGGTGAAACTGTGTTGGTCCCTGCCCTCAGAAGTGGTCTGTGTTCTTCCTATAATTCTTGAGATTTTCATGTATATTAAAAGTTACAATGAAAACCATGTGTGTGGAAATATGCATGGGCACTCAATCTGCACATGTCCTGAAGTCCACCCTCCTGTTCTCTGGTCTTGAGGAATGGGCACAGCCACATGGTTAAGATGGATTTGTGAGTCATGAGAAGGAATTAGCATGTACAGGTGGAGAATATAGACCTTGGGGAGAGGAACAGGGACTCTTGCTTGGCAGGTTTCCTTGGCCTTATTTCCTCTAGACTGGGACCCTTGCCTCCTAGGGTACTTGCTTGCATTCATGCCATTGGACCTCAGTTTCCCTACCATTGAGACGAGGTGGCACTGGCGGAGGCCATCACTCTGAGATTGCATTTGAAATTGGAGACTCCTTGGAGATGCCTTACTGGCATCCTCATACAGCCCACTTCAGTCCACGTGACTCCCACCCAGGAGCTCTGGGATGTTTTCCTCGCTTGTGGACGAGCTGGCCAGGAGTTCATTTCCAGAGCAGCCCTGGCCAAGGACAGGTGAGTGTGGGCACAGAAGCCGTTCAGCTTCCTCTCCCTTGGGGCAACTAGTCACTTCCAGCATGTCATCCTTTGTTGTCCTATGGTCACCTTTTCCAGTGTTCAAGTCCTGGTCAGGGCACTGTCCCAGAACAGAAGTTCTCTATAAACCCATTTGTGCTTTTCCTTGTTCCTGGGCAACAGATTTTGGGGTGCTTGCCCCTAAGGAATATTTGTTGTTTGCTGTCTTCTGCCTGAGCCCAGGTGTTTTCTAGCTACGGTATCTCTGAGCCAGGTAAGGGAACTCTACTAATCTTTGCATAGCACACGCCTAATGCTTGGAATTAATCATCACTGTGTGCAAACAGGCGTGAGCTGGATCACGTCAGCTGGCATCATCGTGCCTATTCTCAGCTGAGAGCTGCAGAGAGGCCCAGGGAACTCGGTGGCTGATCATGATGAGTGTGGATGGTCAATCATCTAAGCAGAACTTCCAACACATGAACTTCGATGGAAGTGTGTGGTCCTCCAGGGCAGGGCCCCTTGAGCTGGGTATCCCATGTCTCGGCTGGGCCTGAGTTCCCTCCCATGAAAATGAAAGCCTTGAACTTGATCGTTTACCCAGGGTCCTAGTATGAGTCTCTGAGCTCCATGGAGCCCCCTGCCTGGCTGATGACCAGGGGCATATGGTCTTGGCTCCTAGAGGAGAGAGGTTTGCAGAGGAGCGAGACGCTGGCCATTGGTAGCTGGCCACTGAGTTCCTGCAGTGTGGAGAGCTCTTCTTCAGTCAGGTTTTGTTCCCATGTGTGGACCTGCAGATGGAGGCTTCCATGGCTGCCTTGGAAAGGGGCAGTCTCCCTGGAACTTAAGCTTGGAAGGTGCCTGTGCTCTGTTCTCCCCGAGGAGGGACTTATGTGTCATTTACATGCTAGCTCCCTTCCTCTCTGTCCCTGTAGGCACAGGAAAGGTTTAAAGATCCTTGAAAAGTGCTTGGAGAGTTTGCCAGTGATGATTCCAAAGCCTCACCAATAAGGGTGCAATGGAAGACGTTCTCCCCATTTTTCTATAAGGTGTTGGCCTGAACAAGGGGCTACTTTGCCGCTTAGGCCAGAGGAACATGAGTCTTTCTTCATGTTAGCTACCTGGGCCTTGGTTGGCAGAGATAGGCTGTGGGTTAGGGCATGCATGTGAGAAACCCAAGGCTCCCAGCTCTGCTGGGGCTTCAGAAGCTAGTTATCCACATAGCTTCTTTATTTGGTAAAGGGAATGGAGCCAAAGGTTTTTAAGAAATGCCTGCTAGGGCTGTCTTGTGGCTTTTGGTGACCCTCACATCCCATTGCTTTCTAGGAACACTGATCTGGAGTCAGAATGAAGACTGGCCTGCTTTCCGTGGTCTCTGGAACCTGGGCAGCCATTCTTAACTCCTGTTCTTGTCCTCAGCAACAAGTGGGCGTGGGCAGGAGCATTTGTACCCCACATTTACTTATGGCTTGAGCCCCACATGGTGGTGGGAATATGTGAGATAATAAAGATAAATAAAAGCCTTGTGTGTTGGCACACACCTTTAATCTCATTATTCGAGAGGCAGAGGCAGGTGAGTTTCTGTGAGTTTGAGGCCAGCCTGGTTTACAGAGTGCGTTCACAGACAGCCAGGGCTATATAGTGAGATCCTGTCTTGAAAAAATAAACAGACAATTAAACGAGCACATTAAAGCTTTGACAAAGGAAGAGAATGAGACATAACTGACAGCCTGTCACTCTTCTGACTATATTTACATATCCCCACCTCTTACAGACACTGGCTCATACTCACACAGCAGTATGGCCTTCTATCTGAAGATGTGGCAGAGCAGATGTCACTGCTGTACCCAGTACTTCATATGGCAGGAGGTGGAACTGTAAGGATGTCACGGAACACTGTGGTTCAATGCGCTGAGCCAAGGGACCCTAGACTTGAAAATAAAGTAACTTTGGTTGATTTCTGGACTGTTCATTATCATAAAGACTTGAAGCTAGATGACCTGAATTAGAGAAAAGTGGGTTAACCAAATACATTGCTCTCCATGCTAGGCTCTGACCTATGAACTTATATTACCCAGTGGCAGCCCTTGGCAAATGCTGGGGAAATAAAGAAATAGGTGACAGGTAAAGAGATGGATGGCTCAGCAGTTAGGAGGGCTTGTTGCTCTCTTTTTTGTTTTGTATTTTTGAGATAGGATTTCTCTGTGTAACAGTCTTGGCTGTCCTGGAACTCACTCTGTAGACCAGGCTGGTCTCAAACTCACAGAGATCCTCTTGCCTCTGCCTCCTGAGTGCTGGGATTAAAGGTGTGTGCTACCACCACTGCCCAGCTGAGCTTGTTGCTCTTGCAGAAGATCTGGGTTCTGTTCCAAGCAAGCTCAGAGCCATCTTTAACTCCAGTTACACAGGATATGTCGCCTCCTTCTGGCCACTGTGGGCACTGCACACATACAGTGCATGTACATACCTGCAGGCAAACACACATAGAACAATAAAATAAAACAAAAGTCTTTAAAAAAATAAGTAGGTGATAGTGAAATTTAAAAACAACCTATAGCATAAGCACCAAGTAAGAATCTTTCCAAGAATATTGATTTGGTTCCCGGACTTCTTTCTATGGTGTTTCTGCAAGCTTATAGAGTTAGTCCTTTAGCAAGTGAGCCTTCTGATTCTCAAGATTGCATTTGATAGATGTTTGCCAAGATTGGTCCAGTAAACTGCCGCATCCATAGAGAAAGTCCCGAGACCAAGGTCTTTTGAGTTGAGAGCACCAAACTGGAAGGACTTGGCTTTGAACCCCAATGTCACCACGAATCTAGTGAATCTACCTTTTATCCTGTGGCTTAGGATTTGGAGTCCAGCATAGGGCTGTATGTCACTCTGTAACACTGGAGTCTGTTCTCAGAGATGCCATGGTTGGTCCATCTGTTCCAGCTGCAGCACAGGCGCAATAAAGTGCTGTGTGCTTAGCCTTCTTTGAAGGCAGCAGGTCTTGTTTCCTGTCTCCAGATAACAACTGTCTGCCCAAAGCTCAGAAAACAGGTTCAGCAGGTTGTGTGTTCTGAAAAGCAAGGCTCTGGCAGTCTCAGGTCCTCCAGTGCTGATGGGAGAAAGGGGCTCTGACTGCCAAGGGGTCCTGCCACTCTAGGGAGGTTGGACCTTGTTCAGGTGTGGTTCTAGCATCAGATTTTCTCTGCCCTCTAGAGCAGCCTGTTGATGTGTCTGTATCTGCCCTGCTGTCAAAGAGAAAATCTTACCTCTGCTCATGACTAAATATACAAAGGGCAGGAACTCCGCTTGGCAAACGGCCCTGTTTACTTGGGGCTGCCTACCCTGAACTCAGGCAAAGTTCATGTGCTATTGCTTGCAGATATGGGGGGCTTTGAGTCCCCAGAGCACTTCACAGCCTGTGGGCTCAGCTCGGATGTGCACCAGCAGGGCTTCCCAGACACCAGCAATGCAGTTGAAAACTGGAGGGTTCCTGGTGGAGGTTCCTTCCTCCCAGGAGTGAGCCCCGTGCTGACTCTGTGGTCCCTGCAGCTTCTCCGGCCTCTGTTCCTTTTCTTATCAGACAGATAGAGTTTATGGGAGGTTGTGAGCAGCTATCCATGGGGGGATCTTGGACTTATCTTACCTGCAAGTGTGTTTCAGCCAGGTTCAGGCAGGTCCAAACAGGGATGACACAAGGCATGGTGATGTGACAAAGAGCTTCTATCTGGAGGAGGATTTGTTCCTTAAAATGGTTGGTTATGGAGTACCTGGGTTAGTCAGCTTTCTATCCTTGTGCCAAAACGCTGAGGGAGATGCTTTAAAGGTGGGAAACTTGGCTCTGGCTCATGTTTCAGGTGTCTCAGTTCGTGGAGCCTGTGGCAGCATAGTGCCAGTGTACATGACGAAGGGAGAGAGAGGAGAGAGAAGAGAGAAGAGAGGAGAGAGGAGAGAGAGAGAGAGAGAGAGAGAGAGAGAGAGAGAGAGAGAGAGAACTAGTGCAGCCAAGCTCCCAATGATCCAATGATTTAACTTCTCACTAGGTCCTATCTCCTGAAGATCCCATCACTTGGGAGCCCTGCTATTTGAGGATCCACCTTACATTACATGGCCTTTGAGGATATTTCAGATTTGAAGCCAAACAACACTTATACTATTTTATCCATTTATTATTGGCATATATTAGCTAATGATGTTCACACTTCATAACTCATAGCATGCATTATGACATTTTCATGTCATATAATGTGCTTTGCACATACTTACCCCTATTATTATCTCCTGACCTCCCACCACCACCCGATACTTACCTTCCTTTTCACAGGTAGATCTTTTTGAACGTTCATGTCTTAATATGTATATATGTGTATATGTGTCATCCATCTATCTATCTATTTATTTACACAACAGTGAAACTGTAAAATCCAATGGGAAGCTCCACAGCTTCAGAATGGCTGTTTTAACTATACAGAAGTTCATTGAGATGTATAGATTTCGGGAATGGTTAATTTCACTGCATGATGTTTTTATTGACAATAAATTTGAAAAATATGCAATATGACAGAATTTTAGTCTTTATGTCTGAACATTGTGTGTGTATATATCCATCTCTCCCTCCCTCCCTCTCTCTCTCTCTCTCTCTATCTATATATATATATATCACATTTTTTAAATCCATTTGTCTATTGCTGGGCACCTAGGCTGATTCTGTACTAGGCTCCTGTCACTAGTGCCACAATCAACAGGGAGAAGGGGTCTCTGTGGTGTGCTCACCTGGAGTCCTTCAGGGTTATCCCCAGGCATGGTGTAGCTGGGCCACGTGATAGTTCTCTGTTTGGTGTTTTGAAGACCTTCTGCGCTGCTGCTTTTCATAGAGACTGCATTAGTTTACATTCCCACCAGCAGTGAATAGGCTTCCTCTTTTCCCACATCCTCAGGATCGTTGTTTGTCCTCTCCATGATAGCCAATCTGCCTGGGGTCAGATGGAATCACAGTGTAATTCTGGTTTGCATTTCCTTCATGGCTGAGGTTGTTGAGCACTTCCTCATGGTTTACTGCTCAGTTGTACTTCTATTGAGAGCTGTCTGTGCAGTTCCTTTGTGCACTTGCTAACTGCATGTTTGGTCTTTAGGTTTTCTTTTTTCTTTCTTTCTTTCTTTCTTTCTTTCTTTCTTTCTTTCTTTCTTTTTTTTTTTTTTGAGTTCTTTGTAGATTCTGCAGCAGTAGCTTAGGAAGTAGTATCCCCTAGGCATTCATGTGTGGGTCTGTTTGGAAACATGCTATGCTGTACAATGAAACTCTTAGCAAGAGGAAAGGCAACTTTCTTTTCTTGGCACACTACTGCACCCATCTGGACCCTGGGATATCAAGCTCCCATTGTACTCGGATGCAGTTAGACATCCTCTTTCTGGAGTTGGTAGCTGTCATTCCTGGTTGTTTGAACATAAAAAGTTCACCTTTGCAGACTAATGTTTCAGATAGAACAGAGGGCTTCTGGGTGCTTGATTCAGGGTGGAGATTGATAGAAAGGTAACCTCATCTGTAGGAACACATTCATCGTGGGTACACATTTCAAATTCTATACCTCTCAGCTCTGGGAAGTATGTTCCACTTGGGGTCCCAGAGAGGTAAGGCATTGGCCCTCAGCCACCTGGTCACTGAGGGCCATGTGCCAGTTTCGAAGCCTGCCCTCTGGAGGCATCATCCTGTTCCTTCCCACCAGCTTTGCTTTTAGAAATGCCTTGCTTGTTCCTTTCTTATGGATCTGGCATGCTGGCATTGACTTTGGAGTTTTGCCTGCCTCGTCTTGCTTCAATTGGGACCAGTTCCCGACTTTGTAGACTTGGCTCTTTTTCACTTGTAAGATTAGTGACATCCTCTCTCCTCCCTGTCCCCTGCCTTGTCAAAGAGAAGGAGGGAACCACTAGGTCACTGATGTCTTAGAGCAGCAGTTCTTAACCTGTAGGCCACAACCCCTTTGGGAGTAGAACGGCCCTTTCATAAGGGTTGCCCAAGACCATCGGAAAACACAGATATTTATATTGTGATTCATAATAGTATCAAAATTACAGTTATGAAGTAGCAACAAAAATAGTTTTATAGTTGGGAGTCACCACAATATGAGGAAACTATATTAAAGAAGGGTTGCAGCATTAGGAAGGTTTCAAACCACTGTCTTAGAGATAGCATCACCTCATGAGCCAACATCTGCCCCTCATGACTGTACCAATGTTGAGCTCTTTATGCCCAAATGATGGTTGTGTGTGCTTATATGTACCCGGACATCTCTTTGTAAGGTTTAGGTTGCCATCCAGTGGCATTTGTTTTGTTGGACAAGGCATCCAGCTGTGCGGATGTTTTCTCTGTTGCCCTCTGTGGCTCAGCACTGTCCCAGGAACATCAACTGCCTGTATGAGGACGAGGAGGAAGTTGAGCATCCTTCTATCACCTGCTTAAGGAGACAGATGTGAACAGAAATGCCCCTTCGGAGCGCCCCCCCCCACCTCGTGCCTTCCCAAATCCCTTCAGTGTTGACATGTATTGTTTATTTTTATTCTCTGGATGCTTCACCTTGACAGTGAACTCTGACTGCAGCTCACAGATCCCAGCTACCTTATCCACACCATGCTCTATCTAGGGAGTGATTATTGCAGGGCCAGAAACAACCCCACCCCTTCCATCCCCCACCTTGGTATTGAATCATTTGCAACAAAGAATGGCCATAATGGTACCTGGTTCCTTTCTTGGCTCCTTTATCTGTGTGAACATGAACTCCTCAGAGCAGCACCCTTGCTTCACTTTCTGACAAGGCATACGAGGAAACCACCGAGGTCTACGAAGAACTGTTACCTTCTTCAGAGATACATATTTGAGGAACAGGCGTTTCTGCCTGTACCATGGTGGAGTGGGGCAGGTGTGAGGTCCTTCATTTTGGTCCCAGGAAGCTCATCTGTGCTTCAACAGTGAGCTAGAATACACTCAGTGCTGCCCTGTGTATCCCCACAGTCTTTTGGGAAATAGAAGAGGTGTCCTGAGGTAGCCCAGAAAGGAACTTCCCTTGAAGACTGACCAACCCTGAGATAGAAGAAGTTAATGTGTGAAGTTGTTGGAAGAGCAGGAACAAGAAGAAAGCTGAGAACTCTGGGCTTGGGTTCTCCCTCATGTTCAGTGGGCCAAGCAAAGTCCAGACCACCAACCAGGGAAGCTGAGGACTATAGGCCAGGGCTACCTTCTCCCTTCACCAAGACTGGAGGTCCCTCTGCCCAGGGATTTCCTTGGATGTGGAAACATTTTAGTGCATCTGAAAGTCAAGAAGTGCCCCTCCTTCCAGGTGAATCTGAGGGCTGCTCAGGCGGCTGGGTAATGCAGGATGGGGATGGAACCCTAAGCCTTCAGAAGTCAGTGACTCTTGCGTGCTGTTTTGTTTGATTTTTGCATGCAGGCTCTGCTTTATGCACATGTAGGATGGGAGTCTACCTGGCCTCCTCCTCTCAAGGGCAAAGAGTCAAGTGTGCCTCATTCAAGGCTAGTCCTCATTTGGTCCTTGGTAACATTGTGCAGACTGAGTGCTTGTGTTTCCTGGGTACATGAGAAGGCAGCAGGAGGAGACCCACTTCCTTCACCGTGGTCATTGTAGGCAGAGGCTCCAGGATGCCTGAGATGGGGAGATACCTGTCAGGACTGACTGTGCAATCAGGATAGGGCTCAGCTGTCCTGGGCAGCATGGCCACTGGAGAAAGCACCAGTCAGGAGACCATCCCAGGCTGCTGCATGCATGCTCTTTTGCTTCACTGTTGTCCCTGTTGGGCTCAGGGAGCAAAGAAAGTGCATAGGTCTGGTTGTTCCCGAGAAGCTTTTCTGCAGTGGCTGGGGCTCCCCCTTGCTACTTCCTTAAAAGCTCTGGGCCTGCAGGGCTGTGGCTCTCCTTGGGCCCAGAAGCTGTTAATGATTAACTTGTGAGCCTCTGGTGCTTGGTGTCCCCTCTCTGCTGGCACATCAGCAGCTCTTGCTCTTGAACTGGAGCCAAGGGGTGTTGGGGAGAGGCAGCAGTCTGAGAGCAGGAGGAGGGTGGAACCCCAGGCCATCCCTATAACTCTAGAAAGAGGCCAGACTGGATTTTCCTTAACACAACTCCGTCTCTGAATTTGGCAATGTGGTAGCACCCTGGAAACCAAGAGACATTGCCAGCCTTCAAAAGAGTCCATGTGGAGGACTCTGGGACCCTAGTTCCGAACTGTGTGAGGGTGCAGGCGTCCCAGTGGCTTCCCTGTGGTAGCAGCTGCTCTGCTTTTTGTGCTTTTTTTTTTTCTGCCTGCCTTCTCTGGATTACATCCCCACCATCTCCTGGCCCCTCTGCTCACCCCCAGGGAGTGGAACACTTACATGCTTGGAGCCCATTGACCCTGACAGAACACTCTGGTTTGGGGGGCACTCCATACCAGGATCCTCTTCAGCCGAAATCATGCCTCTCCTTGGGTGGAAGCCTTTCCCTGTCCCCTGAAGGGTTTCCTCAAGGCTGGCCAGGCCTGGAAGCCCTTGGTGTCTCCACTTTCATTAACTGAGGTCACTTGCTGTGTGGCCTGAAAGATCAGGGATCCAGTGAGAGTCATTTCTGCATCTCTCACAGCTGCCTCTGCTTACCTGTCAGGTCCTTTGGTGACAGGCTCCCACGGGACTACTGCCCTGGCTCCACAGGGTGTGTGTGTGACAATCTTGCTCAGCAGGTTGCACTTCCTCCCTCCTTAGCTCCCTATCCAGCTCTTCACTGCTCACCCAGTGGGCATATGAGGTGTGGGTGAGGACTGCTAGTATGATGAGGGGGTAACTAAAGGGGAGTAAGTTACATCAACAAGTTTCCATGGTGCTTTGGGGCTTAGCTGGGCCCTGACCAAGTTCCTTTACAGGGCATAAAGCTCAGGCTTCACTCTCAGTGATTGTAAACAATGGTTCTCTTCTTAAGAGGACTCACATAGCCCTCCACTCACTGCTCCTCTCTCTCAGGTTAGATGGATTTTCCTGGTGGTCTCCAGCAAAGCCAGTGCCATGAGTGTGCAGAGGTTTCCCAGTGAGCTTATATGAGGCTCTCCATCTCTGTGTGGTCCTGGCAATCACCAAGGGCAGATCCAGACATGATGGGTACTTGGTTGCCCTTTACCCCTTCTTTCAAAGACAACCTCACAGAAGGGGTTAAACTGCAGCTGCAGATGGAGAAGGCACTCACAGGGAAGCCATAGAGGAGTGAGGGTTCTGATGTCGCATCTTTATATCTAACAGCTCCCTTCCAGATGCTGGGCTGACCCTTCCGATCAGTGTGGCTAAGCTGGGGTTGAGACGCCCCATTAATGCCCCGTGGAAGTCGTGTGCTCGTGTGAGCCTGAGACCAGCTCTTGACAGCTCAACTGGAGCCTCTCACAGTGTTGCTCAACCTCCTTTTCAGCCACCCCCTGCCGGTTGTCCAGTCAGCCACTGTGACACCAGCCATCACAGGTGTCTCTGTCCCCTCCACCCCAGCCTCCACCCTCTGGCTTGTATGTCCAGAGGACTTCGCTCTTGCTTCCAGGATGGGCAGAGTGTGACTCACGGTTCTTTGACTGACGTTTTAGCACTGTGGATGTTTGCACAAAGCAGAAGCAAGCTTCAGGCATGTTCTAGTAACTTGCAGGAAACGGACCAGACCAGATATTCCAATGTGAGCCTTGACAACATGTAATACAGGGAGATGTTAGGGAATTCCAGGGTCAAGAGAATCCAGAGTTGTAGTAACACATGTTGGAAGCAAATGTCAAAGGATAAAGGCTCCCCCAGCTCTGGTGTACTTTACTTCGAAGTAAAATCACAAAGTTCTACAAAGACAATTTACTGTGAATACAGATGGGGCCGTTATTATTAAAATCTTTCCTGTGGACCATCCTGTCAGGAAGTTAAAATCCATTCTTTAGGTTTTATTTATTAATCTATTATTATTATTGTTTGTGGGCATGCGTACTGTGGTCCCCATGGAGTTGGTCCCCTCCTTTCACTTGACTTGGGTTCTGTGTATTGAACTCATGTTGTCAGGCTTGCGTGACAAGTGGCTTTGTCTGCTGGTCCATCTCAATGGCCCTAAAACCATCTTTGAGGGGGGCATCATAAAGATGGGAGTCTGGAAGTTCCCAATATTTCTTTGCTCCATAACAAACAAACATCATATGCTAACAAAATGGTTGAAGACAATCTGAATGGCCCAGGAATCTCAGAGACTTTCAGAGTAAAGAAACTGAGTTTTGCCAAGGAGAAAAGGGTGAAAAGGGTCTTTGCAGACGCTGTCTTATCCCTAGTTGGCTGCATCTTGGATACAGAAAGAGCCCTTTCAGATGGTCTCCTCCTGTAGGAGCACCTTTATTACAGATGCCCCCAGCCATCTTCACTGATATGGAGCCTACTAACAGAACTACTCAGGGGCCATGTCTCAGTGCTCCCTCAGAGAATGAGCTCCTGCTCTACCCCACACTTGGGCCCCTGCTGCTGCTGCATCCAATTCCCTGAGGGTTATGGCTGCTATCCCCCACTATCTGGATGATGATAACCGTAGCAACCTCACCCCTACTCTGCCCTCTGTGGATGATTGGTTGATAAATAAAACACTGATTGGCCAGTAGCCAGGCAGGAAGTATAGGCGGGACTAGTGGGAGAGGAGAATTGGGAGAACAGGAAGGCGGAGAGGAGCAGCAGCCAGTCTGCCCAGGGAGCATCATGTAAAGGCAGCAAGTAAAGCCACAGAACATGTGGCGACATATAGATGGACATAAATGGGCTGAGTATAAGAGTAAGAGCTAGACAATGGTAGGCCTGAGCTAGTGGCCAAGCAGTTTAAATAATATAAGCATCTGTATGTTTATTTTATAAGTGGGCTACAGAACTGCTCGGGCTTGGCGGGACCTGGAGAGAAAAACTCTAGCTACAATCCAGGGGTCCTTACTCTCACTACCTCTTATTCCCTGACCTAACTATGGAAAGAACTAGAGTCACCTTTGTGGGGTGTCCTTATCCCCTGACACCAGTCACTGCTGTACCCTGTCATCTCTGGGGACTTGTTTCAAGGAGCAATGACATACTTCCTGTGACATGAAGGCTCTTGTCCTGTGCATCCAATGCCTGAACCACAATACTGATGTTATACTGTAGGGGCCTGGGATAATATTCTGCTGTTTCCTACCTTCAGGCTCGGAGTGACAATTGTGTACCAGCATTCTCAGGACCCATGTTTCCATGGTGACTCATGTTTCATAGTGGCATCTTAATTGTGGGAAGGATCATTCCTTGGGTAAGGAGTCCTGGATTGTATGAAATGGAGAAAATATGATGAGTATTATTATGCACTCATTTCTCTAAGCGTCTTCACTGAAGATGCACTGTGGCCAGCTTCTTTGAGCTACTGACACTGTGACTTCCTATAGTGACAGACTGCACTTGGGACTGGGAGCCAGCGTAGACCTTTCCTCCCTTTAGTTGCTTTTCTCAGGGCTTTTATCACAGCAACAGGGAAAGAAACTAAGACAATAGCTGTAGCTTCAGTATTTTCTTTGAAGGATATACTGTATTGATTCATTTTCTATTACTGAGATAAAACACCATGGCCAAGACAACTTATAGAAGAAAGTGTTTATTTAGATGTATGCTTCTAGGGGGTTAGATGCTTGATGGCAGAGCAGAAGCAGCTGGAACAGAAGCTCAGGGCTCATATCTTGAACTGCAAACACAAAGCCGAGAGAGAAAATTGGAAATCATGCATGACTTTGAAAGCTCAAAGCTTGCCCCAAGTGACAAACTGCACTCAACAAAGTCATACCTCTTAAACCTACCTGAACAACACCAACTGGGAGCCAACTATTCAAACATTTGAGCCTAAGGGGAATGTTCTCATTCAAACCACATCTGCATACACATATAAAATTTTAAACTTTGAAAATTGTGACCTCAGAAGAATTAAGTGTTTGGGACAAACAAAAATATAATTTTTGTATGTGATTGAGAATAAGTTCATTAGTTAGAAATAAATTGGTTTAGTTTTAAAATGTTTTTTAATAGTTCTCACAATAACCATGAAAGATTACAAAGTAGCCAGAAAAGATACATAAGACAAAGACTTCAAATATATTACTATATAACATTCAAAGAAACACACACACACACACACACACACACACACACACACACACACGTGCAGAGAGAGAGAGAGAGAGAGAGAGAGAGAGAGAGGAACAAAGGAAAACAAACCATAAAACAACCAGAGAACAACATGATTTCATTAGTAAGCTCTTAACTGTCAAGTCATTAAACTTTCAACCTAAATGGATTAAGTTTTTCTACAATGGTAGCTGTATAGGTAAGAATGCATATCCCACTATATGCTGACTACAGGAAACTCACCCAGCTTCAAAGACAGAGGTAGGCTGGAAGTGAAAGGATGGAAAAATATATTCCTTACAAATAGTAACTAAAAGAGAAATGAAAAAACTATTTAATAATAAAAGAGAAAATTCATGAAAATATAAGAATAATAAATATTTATATACTTAATTTCTGAGTACCTAAATATTAAAGTCAATATTGACATAATTGAAAGAAATAAATGTAATAATAATAATAATTTTAATATTCTACTTTCAACATGATATCTCCTATTGAATCATCAAGATAGAACTGATTTCAATAACAGCATAGACAAAATGGCCCAAACAGACATGCACAGAAGATACCGTCCAACAGAAACAAGAACACACATTCTTCTCAAACCCACAAGGAATAGTCACCAGGACAGATTATAGCATAGCTTATGAAATACATCTCAACACAAAGTACCATAAAATGCTATTGTATACAGTTATGTGCTCATGAGTTGGATAACACAGAATAAATGGACAGATTGCTAGACACATACAATTCACAAAAACTAAGTCAGAAAGAAATATAAAATTAGAAAATACATCAGTAATTAGAGAGGGTTAATCAGAAATCAAATACCTCCCAACAAGAAAATCGAGGAGTTGATCAGTTTGCAGGTGAATTTGACTAAACATTCTGAGGAGAATGAATATTAATCCTTCACTAAACTCTTTAAAAAATGGGAGAAGGAATACTAAATTCATTTTACAAGGCCAGCATTACTTATAAGCTAGACAAGGAAACCACATAAAAGACAGCTACAAGTGAATATAATACAAAATTATTCAATAAAATAGCAAGTTGAAGAGTTATGAAGGATCATACACTATGATAAACTGGGATTTATCCTTGGAATGAAAGGATGGTCCAACATTCACTAATAAACCATATGATAAACTCATAGGGCTAGAAAAAGCATTCACCAAAATTCAGCATCCTTTTATGGTGAAAACTTATGTATAATAGAAATACACCTCAACACAAGAAAGGCTGTGCATGGCAGGCTCGCAGCTGGGCAGATGAACACACTGTATTTATTGGTTAAAGTGAAAAGGTTTTCTTTTAAGATCATGAACGAGACAAGGATACTTACTCTCCTCACTTCTATTTGACATTGTACTAGGAACCTTAGCCAGACGAAACAGGCAAAACAAAGCAATTGAAATTGTTCAGATTGTAAACAGAGTTATGTCTGTTCTAGAAGACATGCTGTTATGTACAGAGTCTTTGGAGTCAAAGACTAGGATGAAGTCTGTTGTAAAATAATTCAGTAGAGTTGCAAGATACAAAATATAGTTGCACTTCTATATGTTAAAATGGAGCCACCTGAAAATAAAGTTAACAGTGACATTACATAGCAACAAAATAATAAAATAGTAGAAATCAATTAACAGAGATCTGCCTGCCTATGCCTCTGGAGTCCTGGGATAAAAGGCATGAGCCACCACTGGCCAGCTAGATAAAAGAACTTTTAAGAGGCAAATAAATGGGAAGATATTCCATATGTCAGGACTTTAAGGTTTAATGTTTGGTTTTTTTTTTTTTTTTTTGATTTTTTGTTTTTTTTGTTTTTGTTTTTCGAGACAGGGTTTCTCTATGTAGCTTTGCACCTTTTCTGGAGCTCACTTGGTAGCCCAGGTTGGCCTCGAACTCACAGAGATCTGCCTGGCTCTGCCTCCCGAGTGCTGGGATTAAAGGCGTGCGCCACCACCGCCCGGCGGTTTAATGTTTTTAAAAGCCCCCTCCTGCCAGGCAGTGTTGGCACACGCCTTTAATCCCAGCACTCCGGGAGGCAGAGCCAGGCGGATCTCTGTGAGTTCGAGGCCAACCTGGGCTACCAAGTGAGCTCCAGAAAAGGCGCAAAGCTACACAGAGAAACCCTGTCTCAAAAAACAAAAAACAAAACAAAACAAAAAGCCCCCTCCTTAGTCTCACCCCTTTCCTCTCCTCAAATAGTCCTTTTGACTCTCATATATGCCTTAAAAAATCTTGATTCTGAAAATGTGATACTTATGTTTAGGGCTTATTTCATTTAACATCATGACCTTCAGTTCCATCTGTTTTCTTGCATATGACATAATTTGCTCTTTTTCTTTATTTTTTATTTTAATTCTTCTTCTTATTGTTATTATTATGGGTATAAATGCACATGCCCTACAGTATGCACACGGAGATCAGAGGAAAACATTGGGGAACTGGTTCTCTCCTTTCACATGGGTCATAGAAGTCAAGCTCATCAGGCTTAGCAGCAGGTATCATTACCAACAAGTCATCTTGCTAGCCGAGTTTTGTTTTTCTTTGTGGGCAAATAAAACTCTGTTGTGCACGTACATGTGAGCACAAATACATAACATACATATGTACATACCTCACATATTCTTTATCCATTCATCCACTGATGGGCACCTAGGCCAATTCCACAACTTCACGATTGTGAATGCTGCATCAGTGAACATGTGGGTATGCAGGCATTACTATTGTGTTCTGATTTGTTTACTCCGGGTGTATAACCAGGAGTGCTATAGCAAGAGCCCTAGCAGGTCACTCTAGTTTAAGTAATTCTGAAGAATCTCCATGTTCATTTCCATGGCATTTGGACTAATTTTCATTCCTGCCAATAGTGCACAATGCTTCCTCCTCACATCCGGCTATCCTCACCAGCATTTGCTGCTTGCTTTCTTGAGGATAGTCATTTTGGCTGTGCTGAGGTGGGATCTCAAAGATTTGATTGTCATTTCTTCAATGCCTGAAGATGGTGCATATTTTTTTGTGTGTGTTTATTGGCCATTTGTACTTCTGAGAACCGTTTGTACAGTTCATTTGCCAAAAGCATGCAAGTGTGGAAATGCCATGAAACCAATTATTTTGCATAATTAATATACATTAGTAAAAAGTTTATTAATTAACAAGGTTATTATTACTTATAGTAATTTGCAGATTCAATACCATCTTTCTTAAAATACCACTAAGAGTTTCCAGAGAAATGGAAGGAAATATCTTAAAATTCATAAGGAATCACAAGAGACCTACAAGAAGCAAGGCTGTTATTGTGAGCAGGAAACTCATAGCTGGAGTCATTACACATTCTTATTTCAAACTACATCACAAGGCTATAGTAACCAGAGCAGCATGGTGCCATTCCAAGAACTGAGGTGCTTATTGTTTGTCTCAGAACTGAGAGTTCAGGATTCACTCATGCCTAGGTGACTAGTGTTAAGGACACACAAGGAGAAGGCAGACCCAGTAAACAGGGATGGGGAAAGTTGGTACCCACTTGCAAAAGAATGAATTTAAATTCCTATCTTTCACTATACACAAAAATCAACTCACCCAAGGCCTGGTGGTGTGGGCTTATAATCCCTGCTACTTGAGAGGCAGGAGGATCATGAGTTTAAGGCCTGCCTGGGATATAGCTCAGTAGAAGAGTGCTTGTCCAGCATATACAAGACTCTTGGGTTCAATTCCCAGTACCACACAACAAAATCAACTCAAAATGGATGTAGGATGACACATAACAACCCAAACCCACAAAACAAGAAGATAACAAGGGTCGAGTTTCCCTAACACTGATCCTGGGGGCTTTATGAATACTATTCCTTAAACACAGGTAACAAAAATGAAAATAGACAGGTGTTGCTACATCAGACTAACAAGCAACTGTATAGAAAGGGGATCCTTACAACCCAGTGGCAAGGTGGCACCCAACTGAAGAGGACAAAGTACCTAAAAGATGCAGAGTTTTCCAAAAGGAGACATGGCCAACAGCCTATGAAAAAGTGCACAACAGCACGTGTTATCATAGAAAATCATAGGAAGACCACAGTGAGATGGCCAAGTGATGTAAGTGGTAAGGAGGTGCGGGACAGGAGACTCTTGTTCCCTATTGGAGGGACTGGAAGCTGGTGTAGCTGTTACAGGAAACAGCATAGGCATTCCTCCAAAAACTAAAAAGAGGAATACAATGTCCCACAATCCCACTATGTCTTGAAGGAGTTGGACTTGATATTCAGAAGAGAAATCCAACAAGCCTCATTCACAATAGCCAGGAGAGGTAAACAGCCTGAGGGTGTGGATGAATGGATGGAAAGGAGAAGAGATGTCTAATCATAATTATTTGTCTATGAAAAGTACATTCTGCCATTTTGAACAAGGGAGATACAGCAGACTGGGAAATCAATGGCTGAATGATTCCATGTGTACTGAACCTAACAGAGTAGAATTCACAGCAGCAGAATGAACAGCATGCTGCCAGGGACTGGGGATTGGTGGAAGGGACAGGATTTTGCTCCAAGGATAAACTTCAGTCCAGAGGAAGTTATGGCATGGTGATAATCAATCAGGTTAAATTTTTTTTGGATGCTACAGTAAATTCAGTTGTTTTCTTAATTTATTTCTGCATAGTTTCACGGCAGTGAAACTGCTTTGTGCATGTTGATTTTGTGTCTTGCAACTTTCTGTTTTTTCTTATTAGTTCTAGCAGTTGTTTTATAGAGCCTTTGGATTTGTTATATATGTATAAATTCTATCTATCTATCTATCTATCTATCTATCTATCTATCTATCTATCTAATCTTTTTAAATAGGGACAGTGTCTCATTTTTTCCAGTATATGCCTCTTTAAAAAAATTTGAGCCAAGGTCTTTCTGTGTTAGCCCAGGCTACCCTTGAATTTGTGATCCCTTTGATTCAGCCTTCCAAATGTTGGGAATACTCAGCTCTAAATGCATCTTTTTTTTTCTTGTCTAATTGCTTTGGGTAAGACTTCTAGTGCCATGCCTAACAGAAGATGAAAGGATAGGCATCCCATCCTGTTCCTGATCCTTGAGGAAAGGCCTTTAGCTCTTTGACACAGCATGATGTTAGCTTCTGGCATGTCATGGGTGTGTCACCACACACAGAGTGGTAATTATATATATTATAATTGATGATCATGTTAATTGTGTTATCACTTCAGTGTGTGCATGCATTATCAAAATAGCTTATTGAGCATCATGTGCCCCTTAACTATGTAGTTATTTGTCAATTATACCTCAATACAGCTGAAAAAAAAAACATTCCTAAATGTATACTTTACATAAATTCTAGTTGCAACATGGGATACATTTAAATTTATATATTAGCCACATTGCGGGCAAAAATGACCCTCCTGGGCATGTCTTGGGTAAGAACACAATTTACATTCATTTTGTTGGCTCTCATGGATCTCCCCTCTCCTGCTTGTAGATCTCTGTGACTCATTGGCCATCTTGTATGTGAAGATACACAGAATCCCACCCAGATGCCCAACACCCAGGGCAGCTGACCAAGGCCTGCCCTTCTCATAGCCTTCAGCACAACTGGCACAGTGTGGGCCGAGGACAGGCATGCCTTGGGCTTGAAAGGCCCCCCGGCACCCCTATAGGAATGCTATGTTTGCAAGGCTTATAAGGGAACAAAAGACAGTTCCAGGAAATAGAATGGCCCCACTGCAGCCCAGATAGCCGATAAGCATTGCCCTGTTGTGCAAACCCCTAGCTTGTGAGGCACGTAGGGGAACAAAGGAATTCAGCTAGAAGGCAACCAGAGCAGCTGGAATTCTAGATAGGGGTTGAGTCGACACACATATCTGGTTACCAAGGAAACCCACAAACCGCCCTGAGCCTGAATCCATGCCCCATTTGATTTATGCTTATATATTCGCGCCTCACTTGAATTGTCCAATCAGAACCATTCGCGCCTTGTTTAAACTATCCAATCAGAACCCTTTGACTATTCGCGCCTCACTTGAATTGTCCAATCAGAGCTTTGTAACCATTTGCGCCTTGTTTAAACTATCCAATCAGAACCCTTTGACTAATGCTTTCCCGCGCTTCTTGCTATAAAAACCCATCCCACCAACCCAGAGGCGCGCTGGTCTTCCGAGAGGCTTGGTTGCCCCAGGTACGTGTGTTTTAATAAACCTCATGCTGTTGCATCTGATCGGTGGTCGCTGCGTGCTCATTGAGCCGGGGGTCTCTCCTGAAGGGAGACCTCTCCGGGGGTCTTTCATTTGGCCACCCTGAACGCGCCCGATCTCGTCTGATCTCGGAAGCTAAGCAGGGTCGGGCCTGGTTAGTACTTGGATGGGCGCCAAATGAAAGACCCCTGGAGAGGTCTCCCTTCAGGAGAGACCCCCGGCTCAATGAGCACGCAGCGACCACCGATCAGATGCAACAGCATGAGGTTTATTAAAACACACGTACCTGGGGCAACCAAGCCTCTCGGAAGACCAGCGCGCCTCTGGGTTGGTGGGATGGGTTTTTATAGCAAGAAGCGCGGGAAAGCATTAGTCAAAGGGTTCTGATTGGATAGTTTAAACAAGGCGCGAATGGTTACAAAGCTCTGATTGGACAATTCAAGTGAGGCGCGAATAGTCAAAGGGTTCTGATTGGATAGTTTAAACAAGGCGCGAATGGTTCTGATTGGACAATTCAAGTGAGGCGCGAATATATAAGCATAAATCAAATGGGGCATGGATTCAGGCTCAGGGCGGTTTGTGGGTTTCCTTGGTAACCAGATATGTGTGTCGACTCAACCCCTATCTAGAATTCCAGCTGCTCTGGTTGCCTTCTAGCTGAATTCCTTTGTTTCCCTACGTGCCTCACAAGCTAGGGGTTTGCACAACAGGGCAATGCTTATCGGCTATCTGGGCTGCGGTGGGGCCATTCTATTTCCTGGAACTGTCTTTTGTTCCCTTATAAGCCTTGCAAACATAGCATTCCTATAGGGGTGCCGGGGGGGTCTTTCAGGCTCATGCCAAGGACTGTGCCACACTAGCAACAACGGACTCCCTGGAGCTGGCACTGGGCTGACAAAGGGAAGGGAGGGATCCCTGCTCCTGGTAGTCTCTGCTTGCTGCCCTCTGCTGGGCAGAGGTCCCTCATTTGTGTTTACAGAGCCCTCTCAATGCACTCCTCCTCCCCACCCCCACCTGGGTCCCACTGACCACTCTGAGGTAGCTCTCACTCACCTGTGTTCCAATAGAACACACTAAAGCATCAAGTCCACAATGCCTCAGAAATGCCTAACACTAGTTTATGCCTTCAGGGGGGCAGTTCAGTTTGGTCTGAAATGTTTCTACTACAGGAGGAGTATGTGTGCATGATGCTCAACTATGGATTCCTCTCTTGATCAGGGTTCCATAATCCCAGGGCTAACATTTTGAGGAAAGGGAAGGAGAAGATGATTAGCTGGGAGAAGCTGTGGAAACAAACTACAATGGTACACATCAGGTCCTTGAACTGCCCACTATGCCTGTCTGGATAATCATAGCAGGGCTGGGCATTCCTGCCTCAGTGGCAGTCAGTGGAGACTGGCTCACCTGCACTGTGCAGCTTGAGGAAGCTTTGCAGCCTTCTGGGGCCTCCATCATCTGCCAAACAAGGCCAAGAATCTCTCCTTGCTGTAGTGTTTGTGATGCATCATACCACCTACACTGACAGTGTGTTACCTTAAAAACTTGCATTTGGGATCCAGTATCCAAGTGTACCAACACGTCTATTCTTTGAGCAGAATCAAACCCATGAATATTCTGGAACTTGCTCCTCACAGTGTCATCCAAAGTCTGACAAAATTCCATCTTGGATGTTCCCACTGCTGAGGTCTTGGTCCAAAGCTGCATGTAGGTTGAAAGGCAGTTCAGTAGCTCCAGTCTATGGAAGAAGAGGCATTCACTCCACCGCTGTGTGTAATCAGGGCCAGGAGTACATGTGAACATGGAGGGCAGACTGGGGTAAATGATGGGAAGCAAGCTGCCTCCCAAATGCACTGTGACTTCTGTTATTTGTGAGTCTGAATCTGTGTTAGTGTGTGCAGATGTGAGCATACATGTATGAGTGTGTCCATGAATATGCATTTATATAAATGTGCACATATATGTCTAGGCATGTGTGAGTGTACACATGACTATGTGAAAATATTAGTGTGCATATTTGAGTATGCTAGCATATGTTCATGCATGTGTGACTATAAGCACATATGAGTGTAAGATGTGAGTGGACACTCATGTCTACAACACATATGTGGCCATGGTAGTTTCATAGTCTCTCTATTATCCATAAGTAGTCTGTTTATCTACCTACCTACCTACCTACCTATCTATCTATCTATCTATCTATCTATCTATCTATCTATCTATCCGTCCATCGTCTCTCTCTCTCTCTCTCTCTCTCTCTCTCTCTCTCTCTCTTTCTCTCTCTCTCCCTGTATATCTCTATCATCTATCCTACTTATTATTTACTTACTTACCTGCCTACCTATCTCATCTGTCTGTCCGCATATTAGTCATCTCTGTCTTCCTATTTGTGATCTCCATGTCCATCTTGCTGCCCACATCTGTCTGCGTTCCGACTTCTTTCTAGTACAAGCAGCAGGATCCCCTGCCATTTGCCCTCACTGCCTGAAGCTTTGTCCTCCTGGATGCTATTGACTCTGTGTAGGCCCTTTCTTCTGCTCCTGACTAAGCTTCCTCAGGGGGCAAATCTGGGGCTGCTCCCAGGGTCTGCTCCCTGGGTTACCAATGGCTCTGGTGAGTACCCCATGAATCACTGTCAGATGAGCAACATGGGTTGAGCCCCTGGTCAGGACAGTAGCAGGGCTGCAGGTGGCTCTTGGCAGCCTCTGTGTGTCAGGAAAGTGTCTGGCTCTAGGAAGCACTGCTGCTTTGTAGCTACTATTTTTAGACAGCCCACTGCAGAGAGGTCTCAAATGGCCAGCTCTTGCAGAGGGCAGCAGAGGGTCCCAGCTACGGAACTCCCGAGGGCCCTGGGCACTGCTGTGTGCATGGAGATGTCACACAGGTACACCCTGGGTTCAGGGCTGCCCACTCCAAATGAATGAAAAGACTCTAGAGAGGGGAGCGCATGCTTCGAATGACCTCATCCTGCTGTGGAGAGAAAGCTGACGTCTGCTCTTATTTGCAGTCCTTTTTCCTCTTTCCTGCAGAGCAGCCCCTACTGCCGGGAGAGCACTTGGCAGGCAGCCCCACTGTGGGCTTGCCAAGGCAGCATTCCATCACTGAGCACTGCTGAGAGCCCTGTGAGGGACAGCTGGGGAGGGGTCTCCCAAGGGTGAGTCTGGTGGACACCAGGTACCTCTTGAAGTGCCTGGCCCAGCTGTAACTCTGAATAAGGAGGCAGTGTGACAGGAGGGGCTGCTTCCCAGCTCCCTTGGAGAGTCATGGTGAGTTGGCCCTCAGCCAGCCTAGGAAGGGGCTCTCAGGCATCACCACCAGGCTGGGCTCTATAGATGAACCTGAATCATGGTCTTTGACACTGAGCCAGTGCACCTCAGCACAGAACTTAGGTGTAGGTGGAGCAGAGATTGTAGGAGGGGCCTGAGGCCAGCCCAGGTGCTGTATGCCAGAGCTCTGGAGTTCAGGTGCAGGACAGAGGGACGGTTTTTCTGACTAGTGGGGGCAGACAGGAGTTACCGGAAGTGAGGACTGTGCCTAGAGTCCCGGAGGCTTTTTGAGGCCACGAGGAGAGTTGCAAGTGGCAGTTCTCTGGGAATTGCTCCAGGTTTGGGCAGTAGCCTACCCTGGCCTGCTGCATGCATGCCCTTGCAGTCCCATAACTGTGCCATTCGGCTGCTCCTGTGCATAGCACAAAGCACGAGGCAAAGATACCTCAGCCACCTACCTTCCAGACTCTACCGTCACCATACAGAAATGACATTGGTGGCCATCTTTCTCTAAGGTACTGAGGTGCTCTTCTTCTTAGCCCAGGGGAAGGGTTCATCCTAGACTTCACTCCCTGTTTCACTTAAAAATAGGTGTGCATGGGCCACCAAGTTTTAGTTTACACACTTAAGTTAATGCGTTTTTAAGGACAGATGATTATCAACTAACCAATGTAGTTCTTGACTGTTAGGTCAGGATATACTTAAGATGGGAGGCTAATCAGTGAGGCACATTATCCCTACATACTTGCAACTGTACATTTCATCTTCATCCACAATCTCTCTGTCTCTCTGTCTCTCTGTCTGTCTCTGTCTCTCTCTCTGTCTCTCTCTCTCAAAGCACTGCTATTCTAAAAGTAAGAAAGCATAGAGAACATTCTTATCTGGCCACCTGTCATAGGCTGGGAGAACACACTCCACCCTGCCGCTGTTGCTCAATTTCAGCAGTATTGATTTTATTACTCATACTTTATAAATGAGATGCTATTCTTAAAGAATGCAAACATTTGCTTGGTCGTGCTGTTGTCTCGGCCCAGCACAAATCTTTCCTTGATACATGCCCATTGATGATTAGTCTTGTCGCTCTTTCACGGCAGGCTGCATTTTCATGATCGGGGCCTGCTGGACTACATAAAGACGTTCTGTTTGATGTTGGAAAATTCAGTGCAGACTTGAACTTGAAAATGACGTGTGATACATGTAAAGGATGCTGCAAGTCTCTGGAGAACTGGGCCTTCCCCCAGGCTATGGCTTGCTGGAGGCTCTGCCTATCCTGAGGACCATCTCTGACCCTGAAACCCTAGCCATATCTAATAGAGGATTCTCCACCTTCGTCATCTGAACCCCTATCTGCAATGCCAGTGAGCCTCAGAGATGTAAGGACATGGTGCTTACCAGTTCATACCCTAGGGATGCATTGTGCTGTGATTATTCATCCCCATAGGACTTTCTATATCAAAGGTTACCATAGTGCTCATGTGGACCACATAGGGGAGACTATAGCCTTGCCAGGGTCATCACTACAGCCTGTGCTTGGTTTGGCAGTCTGCTGGCTGTCCACACCCACGACACTTCTCTCCTTTCTTGCCACTGCTGTGCCCAGGGCCTCCCGCATCCACTCAATAGGGAATCCACTCCTTAGGTGAGAATCTACAGAGTTCACAAACATCCAGCAAGCTGGTGGGGCCTGATTCCCATATATTACTTCTTAAACAATTTCCTCTCAAGACATCCCTTTAGGTATGAGGGTACATCTTCACAGCTACATGTGTGCATGCATACATGTGAGGTCAGAGGTCGATGTCAACCTCTGTCATTTTAAGACTAGGTCTCAGTTGGCTAGGCTGGTTAGCAATTAGCTCCAGGGATCTGCCTGGTTCAACCAACCCCTGCCACTGGGGTTATAGATGTGTGCCGCCATACTTGGCCTTTACAGAGGTTAAGTCCATGAGCTCAGATCCCCAGGCTAGCCATCCAGGGGAGTTCTGTCTACTACTGCTCTCAATGACCACCTTCCTCCCTTTCATCCCCCTGCAGTTCATCCCTTTATGCTTTCTAGTCCCTTTGTGAGCATTCTCTCAGCAGAATCTGATGCTGGAGGGAGGGGAGACACACACACAATCTGACCACTTCCAGATACCAGCTTCTTCTATTAAATGAATCACATTCTACTTAGTTACTACACTAGAATTGTATGAATTTATATTTCATATGGAAAATGGATGTGAATCCCTCCCCATGACATAAATTATAGAGAACTGAACCTGACAGATATCCCTTCCTAGTGTGGACTTGCAAGTCTGTTTGTCTCTGGCCCATGAGAAGACCTCTGGAGAAGGGTTTGTTGAGATTTAAGCTGTACCCAGTTCAGAGTCCTTGTGATCTAAGTGAGATCAGCAGCCAATGAGTCATATTAGTCCAAGAGTAAGGTGTGGATAGGCCTTCCCACCCAGGTTCCCTCTTTCCCAAGCCACCCCATATCCCTACATCTTCCAAATTAAGGTCTCCCATGGGGAGTCAGCAGAGTCTGGCACACTGAGCCTAGGCAGGTCTAAGCCCCTCCCCACTGCACCAAGGCTGTGCAAGGCATCACACCACAGGCACCAGGCTCCCAAAAGCCTGCCCATGCACTAGGGACAGATCCCGATCCCCCTGCCTGGGTGCCTCCCAAACAGTTCGAGCCAAACAACCATCTTCCGTATCCAGAGGGCCTGGTCCAGTCCCATGGGGGCTCCACAGCCACTAGTCTACAGTTTATGGGCTTCTGCTAGTGTGGCCGGTCAACTTTGCATATCTTCCCATCATGATCTCGATGTCCCCCGCCTGTAGAATCCCTCCTCTTTCTCATTGATTGGATTACTTTGAGAAGATCTTATACATCAAAACTGGATTTTGGCACAGACTCAGAGAAGAAAGCAATGGCGTAGAGGAGAAATGCCCTTTTCTCTAATAAAAGAAAAGTCTGCTGCAGGAGAACTTGAAAGTCACAAGTACTGGGTTCCAAAGTGTACTTGACTTAGAAGCCCAGGACATCACTGTGTGCTCTTTCTGCTTCCATGCCTCTGTATTGTCACTCTCAGCCTCAAGGCTTTTGGGTTGCCAATCTGTCATCCCATGACTGTTCCAGGTGTAATGTGGTTTGATCAGAATAGGTGGAAGGTCTCTCCATTTATCCTGAGGAAAAAACATTCACATAACTTACCTCTTACTGCAAGATAGACAGTGAGAAGGCATGTCAGGCAGGAGATGGAATGGCAGGTGTCAACCCCCTTTTCCCAGTTTAAAACCTTATCAGAAATGGATGTCAAGATCACAACCAAGGTCTCACGTCCAGTTGGCAGGGGTTGGTGGCTGGGTATCTGTGGCATCAGAAAACTTCATGGGTGATTCTACTTACTGAATTTGAGAAGATCCCCTTAGCATCAGTGCTGACAGTGTCCTCCCAGGAAGACAGAAGACTTTAACATGGGACCCATGGAGGGTGAAATGACATCACACTGTTGGACCCTGATCAGGGACCTCCTTATATACTCACAATAATGTAAATGTATTCGTTATTTAAGAACATTACTTTTCTTTTAAAAATCAGCCAGCCTATGAGAAAAGCCCAGAATACTTGATTATGGCTCCAAGATAGAAATGCCAAAGCTGTTATTCCTGACAATGTAGATTCAAATGCTAATTGATGAAAGTGAGGTGGTAAGGGAGAGCAGAGGAAGGGGAGGAAAGACAGATCTGCTGCCATCCTGAGCTGCATAGCTGTAAGTCAATGGCTCCCTTCAAAGTGGAAGAAACAGTTTGCAAGGGTGGGCATCAGAAGAACAGAACACAATAGCCCCTTGTCACTCATTGTTCATACTTACCAACTGAGCTATGTCCTAGGCCTTGGCCACTTGTGTTTACATGGCCATTGACTTTGGAATTGCTTCTACATTTTTTAAAAATCAAAGGGAGAATGACGTTCCAGGACATATGAACATTATGTGTAATCTAAGTTTCTATAACCATAAGCAAGCTTTATTGGAGCCCAGCTATATTTATTGGCAGCTGGGACAGTGGCCAGAAGCCCTTAGAGTCTAGTTCCTTGCTCATCTTCATAGCACAGGTTTTGCTGTCCAATTGTCCACCATGATTCATTAAAAATTTCCTTAAATGAATTAATTTGTGTCATGTATGAGTGTTTTGTCTCTGTGTGTGCACAGCATGCATGTCTGTGCACCACATGTGTACACTGCCATAAGAGGCAAGAACAAGATGGTTGTGAGCCATCATGTGGGCACTGGGAATCAAACTCGGATCCCCTGGAGGAGCTGCCAGTGCTTCTAACTGTTGAGCCCTCTCTCCAGCTCCCAAGATGCGTTTTGCTGGTTATAATCTGCTTCCTGGTCCCCATTCACACTGGGTTCACATCTTGTTCACATGTCTAACTAGCATCTTCCGGGTGAGGGAGCAGGCTCCAGGGCTGCTGAGAAGACCCAGAAAAGATGGGTGTGTCTTCCATGCTTTGTATAGCACCCTGGTCTGCCATGTGGAAGGCAAGAAAGATGAGAGGCTGTCCTTATCTACAGAGTAAGTGCGGTTGGGTGTGAGACTTTATTCACAGGAAAGCATGAGGGCTGAGTGCTGGGTGAGGTTCTCCCAGGGTCCAGGCTCTGCTGGGTGGGTCTGTTACTTGAAGAGGGTGCTTTTACACTCACTCGTGGGGATGGGTGAGCAGTGCAAGGCCCCAGGCGCAGCCTCCCTTTAGGGCTTAGTGCTAACCTGGTTTATAAATATTACATGGAACTGCTCATGCACAACTGGGGAGAATGACCCCATTGTGGGCTGTGCAGGCCTCACATTCATTAACTTGGTGTTTCACAGGGAGCAGTCCTGGGTCCTGGCACGGCCACCTGAGGGCTGTGATCTTATCGGGACAGGCTGAGCTCATGGCCTGGTAGCAAGATGGAGGGGTGGGACCAGTTATCAGCTGGTTGTGGCAGCAGGTTCTCTGAGGTCCATCAGGGCCAGAACACACCTTGGGGAGGGATCTTAGGGACTCATTGCCCATGCTGCAAGTGGTCCATTTTCTAGAAGGGCTGGTTCATGGGGCAGAGGCATTTGCCTTCCCAGTATAGAATACCCCCCAGCCCTCCTTTCCTTGCAAGAACTTTGAGGATCCATATCCTCTCTCTCTCTCTCTCTCTCTCTCTCTCTCTCTCTCTCTCTCTCTCTCTCTGTATGTGTACATACGTGTGTGTGTGTGTGTGTGTGTGTGTGTGTGTGTGTGTGTGTGTGTGTGATGGGTACAAGTGCATGTGGATGTCAGAGGATTTGAGACAGAGTCTCCCATAGGCCTGAGGCTTGCCAAATAGGCTGGGCTAGCCAGCTGGTGAGTCTTAGAGACCCACTCGTCTCTGTCTGCCCAGTGCTGGAGTTACATGAGGTCACCATAATATCTGGTTTTTTACATGAATTCTGGGGCTAGAACTCAGGTTCTCCCCAGCCCGACATTTGTAATCATTATATATAAACATTATATAACACAAGGTATGTTGTGTTCTTCATGGCTGGTGTCTCAGGGCAATCATGGCTTTCTCTGCTACTCTGTTGTTTTGTCAACATGACACAAACTGGAGTCACCTGGGAAGATGGAGCTTCAACTGAAGAACTGCTTCTGTTTGTTTGGCCTGTGGGCATGTGCATGGAGCATTCTTCTTGTTTCATCATATGGGAGGGCATAGTCCACTGTGGGTGGTGCGTCCCCTGGACAGGTAGTCCTGGGTTGTATAAGAAAACAGATTGAACAAGTCACAGAGAGCAAGCTAGTAAGCAGCACTCCTCCAGGGTCTCTGCTTCAGTTCCTGTCTCTCGGTTCCTGTTTTGAATTCTTGCCCTGACTTAACTTCACGATGGACTGAGAGCTACAGGGCATTTTCTTGATTAATGACTAGTGTGGGAAGGCTCTGCTCACTGTAGGCAGTACTACTCTTGAGCACCATGGTCCTGGGTGCTATAAGAAGGTAAACTGAACAAGCCATGAGGAGAAAGCCAGTAAGTAGCATTTTTCTATGGCCTCTGCATCAGTTCCTGCCTTACTTGAGTTCCTGCCCTGACTTTCTTTAGTGATGGACTGTTGCCTGGAAGTGTAATACAAAATAAGCCCTTTACTCCCCAAGTTAATTTTTGTTATGGTATTTTATCACAGCATTAGAGACCCCCAACTAAGTAAAACACCATGTCATGGGGCATTGTCTCAATTGGTGATTGATGTGGGAGGGCCCAGCCCACTGCGGGTAGCATCATCCCTAGGCAGGTAGTCCTGGTCTGTATGAAAACGCAGCTGAGACTGGGACAGAGAGCTAGCCAGTAAGTAATGTTTCTCCATGGCTTTTACCCCAGGTTGCTACACTGAGTTCCTGCCCTGACTTCCCTTCATGGTAGACTGTGACCTAGAAATGTAAGAGGAAATAAACCCCTCCCTAAGTTGGTTTTGGTTGTTGTGTTGATCACAACAACAGAATTAAACTAGAAAACCTCACATCCTCTCAGGCCATTGTCCCTTTGTGTGCCCATGTCCTGATGTCATCTTATGAGGAAGCAGTCGGATTCGATTAGGTTCACTTTGATGACTTTATTTTTGCTTAATTAATTCTTGAAAGACCGTGTGTTCCAGTACAGCTACATTCTGAGGTTCTATTGTTTGGGAATTCACTGTAGGCACTTGAGGGTCACAATATAGTGTTACACCTCCCAAATAATTAGTATTGGGTGTTGGGGAGGTGGCTCGGGTGGTGGGGAGCTTTCTGCAGGCACACAAGAATCTGAGTTCAATTTCTAGTACCTCGTCAAAGAAGCCACAGTGATGGTGAATGATGGAGACAGAAGGAATCCTGGGACTCAGCTGGTCAGCCAAACAGGTGAGCTCCAGGTTCAGTGAGGGACCTTGCCTCAAAAAAGAAGGTGTATAGTGACTGAGGAAGACACCCAGTGTTGACTTCTGGCCTCCACACCAACATTTGCATACATGCACATCCACAGTGTGTTCACATGTGGGCACACACATACACAAAAGTAAATAAAATAGAAACCATTGCTTAAAGAAAGCTTTTTTTTTTTTTTTCTTTTTTCTTTTTTTAAGGACCAGATGGGCTGTGGCCTGAAGGTCCCCACAGCCACCAATGCAGCAGGACCTCTCTCTGCCACAGGAAGGAGGCAGGCTCAGAGAAGGAAGCTCTGACCTCAGAGTATGGGTAATAATCTGTGAGCTGGGCCTGGAACATGGCTCACCACTGTCCTCATTCCGTCCCAACCACTTCAGTTGTTGACAGCAACATTGGTGGCTTTGGGAATCATGTTTTCGCTAGTATTGAAGAGTTCCAAGGCCTAGCTATACGGCCTCTGGCTTCCCCTCAGCTGCCGTCACTGCTGTGCTGGCAGGGTGTCCTAGTGGGCTGTTTGCCACTCTTCAGAGCATGTTCACCTTTAGACCACATGTCCATGGTACCCCACCTTCAGCAGCTCTAGACAGTGAGCCCAGGAGTCTTGGATGGACCATGACCCCAAACCCATCCTTTTCTTTCTAGATAAGCTGAATTCTGAGGAGCCAGGCATTTTTCAGGGTCACAGAAGATATACCTTGCTCCTAACTAGCAACTGCATACATCTTATTTACGGATTTCCATTTCCCAAGTTGAGAGGATAATGTTATTTTTGTTCTGAAAACTTCAGCCTTCCTATTAATAACAAATGCAGACCCATGGCCATGTCCTGCCTCTGTTCCGTGCATGGATCGATGGCAGGATATAGCTTGTGCTATATGTGGGTTTTCTTTACTGATAACACATTCCATTTAGGTGAGTTTAACACTGTTTGGTTATAATTGTTCAGAGTATCTGAGAAATGACTTTGTGTTTTTGAATCCCCCTGGTTCCATCATGTGAAAAATGATTTGCAGTAATTTTAGCTCAATTTTGACTAAATAAGTCTCTGCCTCTCCTCCCTCCCTGTCTCTTTCTCCCTTGCTCTCTCCAGTGTGTGTGTGTGTGTGTGTGTGTGTGTGTGTGTGTGTGTGTGTGTGTGTGTATGTGTGTGCATCCACACCTATGCTGTTGCACAGAGACCAGAGGTGGGCATTAGGGGTCCTGTTCTGTCACCCTCTGCTGTATTCCCCTGAGACAGAGTCTCTCACTGAAGCTGGAACTCGCTGTTTTCAACCAGGCTGGCAGACAGCAAGCTGTAGAGGCTGCCTTGTCTCGGCTTCCCACAGCACTGGGTGTGGATGTTTATCCCCAGCTTTTCTTGTGGCTGCTGGGACTTCAAACTCAAGTTCTCTGCTACTGAGCCTTTTCTCTTCCCCACAGAGAATGAAATTTTAGAAGTTAAAAACATGAAGGTCATCTGCTCCCAAGGCTTCATGGTGGAAGAGAAAAAGAACCGGGTGTGGAGGGATTAAAGAGCTCAGCGAAGTCAGCACCAGAACTCAGGCACTTTGCTTAACCAAGGGTCTCTTCTTTGAAACCCAGCTTTGCAGAGTGCACTCTGTCTTACAGGGGAATCTGTCTGGGGGCTCCTGATCCACCGTCAGTTCAGTGATTTAGTCACAGCCTGGAGCGAGATCCTTTGGGTGACCTGGATTTCCTGCGGTTCCTTCATAGTCCTGTTGGTTAACACTGAGTAACCTCTGCTGGCACTTACCCAGCTGTCCATGCTGTGATCTGCACTGGCATCTCCTCTGTGCACGGGGCTGGAACAGATCGACTCTGCTGTTGGATCAAGGGAAAAAAGAAAACCACACTTGAGGAATCTAATTAGACATTTAAGGAAACAGCAGCCCCAGCATACTGTCCCCCAGGTCTGTCTTTGTGCTGCCTCAATAGGAAAGGACCCTGGAGCAATCTGAAAATCTGCACAGCCAAGTGCTGTCACCAGGCAGTGGTATATTGATCCTGCATGGCTTTTATCGATTTTGAGTCACCTCTATGATTTAGTCATGTTTTCTTTCCTAACTGTTCACAGTCTTCCTTGCTATTGTATGCCATGAACCAGATGCAGCCTTGTGGCCTCTGAGCTGGCCAAACCAACCATGTTTCCCAGTGGCATTGTTTCAAAGAAATTATTAGGCTGCCAGTATGGGGCATGGGTGGACAGCATCACATGGATTGTCTAATATCATGTGAGAGTGTAGGGTATCAGCCCCCAGCATTAGTTAAGAGTGGCATGGGCCAGCAACCGCTCTTAGGGGACATGTGCTTCTGTTGTGATGCTTTTGGTCTCATGCTTCTCATTCTTCCTCCCACAGACGCATGTGACAATTCTTAGGTCGGAATGGCCAGAGGGAGACGTAGTATCATGAGGTCATATTGTGTTCGTGAGGGGATCAAAATGGTGCTTACTGTTTCATGTCATTGGAACCATATGACATGAAACAGCAAATGGTCTTAACGGGAGTGGTCAAGACAGACATGAAAAATCAGGGCTAAACTGGTAGGCAGGGAGGGGACTGTGGGGCTGGCACAGAAGTTCCAGAAAGGACATCAGAGAGGCCAGTTAGATGGTTCAGTGGGTAAAGGCACTTGCTACCAAGCCTGAAAATCTAAGTTGGATCTCTGGGACCCACATGATGGAAGGAGAGAACTGACTTCACCAAATTGTCCTCTGATCTCAACATGTGCACCATGACACATGTGAACAGGAGCACACGTGCACACACACACACACACACACACACACACACACACACACACTTTTTTTTTTTTAAAGGACATCAAGGTGCACTTCCCTTAGATACAGGACTAAGTTTCTAGGAAGATATGTAGCAGTGACATGTCAGCTGTGAATGATGGCAAGCACTTAGCAGGTCCTGGCTGATCTGGGGACAATGGCTATTTCTGGTGGCAACCAGAAGATGGTGGCCATGTCCTAACATGGATCAGCCTGTGTGGTTGGTGATGAGACCAGAGTCTGGGAATTGACAACTTAAGAGGACTGCATTTAGAGTCTAAAACTGGGCCTTCTTGAGAAGGAAGTTATGGTTTTGCTTGATTTTAGTTTGTCAAGATAAAGATAGAGCAAAGGTGATGAAGAGGAGAGAGAGGTGGAGGAGAAAGAAAAAGAAGGAGAAGAAGGGGAAGAGGAATGGAAGGAGGGAGGGAGGGAGGGAGGGAGGGAGGGAGGGAAAGAGAGAGAGAGAGAGAGAGAGAGAGAGAGAGAAACATTTATCTAGTATTAGCCATTGCTCTCTGTGAGTGTTAGGAAGGACTGGCCTTCAAGTCCAGACCTCCCACAGTTAACTTGCTGTGCGATCCTGACATCGTTGTGGCTGATGCTTTAGACACAGCAGTGCAGTGTACCTCTAACTGCTCGTCATTGTTTCTTCCCCCCCCCCTTGGTTCCCTCTATTTCTCCTTCAGCTTGGTCAGACATTAGAATCTGGCTCCAATGCTGCATCCACCTTGACTAGGACCTTTGGCCTCTATTCCAAGCATCTTGGAAATAATAATCATGGAACAAGGAAGTTTCATTCATCAGGGGATCAAAGCATCTTTTATTTATTTATTTTTTATGCCACTGGGACCCTGTACACCAGCTCTTACAAGAGTGGTCAAGATGGAGTCATGAAAAGTCATAGTGTTCAGATTCCTTGTCACTGTACTAGAAATACTTAAAAGGTTAAGAGGGGTGTTGGCTGGAGAGATAGCCCAGAGGTTAACATCATGTTTTGCTCTTGCCAAGGATCTGGGTTCTATTCTCAGCACACACATGGTGGTTTACAACCATCTGTGACTCCAATTACAGGGACTCTGACATCCTCTCTGTCCTCTGTGAGCTCTTGCATAGACATGGTGTACACTTACATACTCAAGCACACATACAAACACATAAGACACACACAAAGTGAGAGAACATCTGAAAGTAAAACATGATGTGAAGGAATCAGTATGTTGGAAACAAGAAGAATGTCCAAATGTACCAACATATTGCTTGGAAAAAATAAAAACACCCCAAAAGTTTAATAATGAAGAGAAGATAGAAATGGCAAAGAAGAATTAAGGACAGATATCAAGTAACTAAAGTAGAGGAGAGTGAATACGATCATAATAGACTTTGATAAGATTTGGCTAGTCCTTAGGAAAATGAAGACTGGTAAAACTACACTGTACACACATGTATTGAAATGCCACACTGTACTCCATAGATGTGTATAATCACCATGTTAATTTAAAACACATTATTTGGGGCTGTAAAGATGGCTCAGCATTAAGAGAGCTTGTTGCTTTAGCAGATGACTGGAGCTTGATTCCCAGCACCTACACTGGATGGCTCTCAACTGTTTATGACTCCAGTTTCAGGGGACTAAACAACCCCTTCTGGATTCTGGGGACCGCTTGCACTCAGCTGCACAAACCCATACCTACATGCACAATTAAAATAAAATTTTCAATTTATTAATTAAAAAGAAAGAATATTCAAAATTGGCTCAGGAAGGTATCTAAAGTGGATAGATAAACATCATTGGACAAAGCTGAAACATTGTCAACAGCTATCTCTAAAACAAGAAAACATGGGTCTAGGACACAGGTAGTTTTAATGAATCAACCTCTTACAATCCCAGAAAAATCTTCATATTATTTAAATACTCAAGTCCAAAATAGAAACTCTTTCCAGTCCATTTTTCAAAGCTATCATAATTCTCCCATGAATCAAAACCAAGTAGGATGAAAATAGCAGCCTCAGATGCACATACAGGTGCTTTAAACTGGAAACACAATGCCAGATAATCCAGCAGGACAAAGAACACTGTGCCTCAGTGGCAGCCAGCATTTCTGTCCCATATGAGAAGCTGGTTTAGAACAGACATGTCATATGATGTATCTCAGCTGTAAGGATAATGGCCCCACTGATTATTTTGACAAATTTCCTTTTTCAAAAAATTGTCATTGTGTATATGAATTATTCTCAGCACTGTGTAGCATGATCCCAGTTTCATGAGTATGTATTGGTGTATGCTGCATATTGAACCTGTTCCCTCATGTTCCCTCTGCTTGCCCTCACCTCCTGCTGGTTCCTTTCATCTTGGGCCGGTGTCACCTTTACCTTAATTTATATAAACACATGTGATTTTATGGATCTATATAAAATCTAGGAACCACAAATGAGATAGAAATATGATGTTTATCATTCTGAAACCAGCTTAATCTGCTTAATCCGATAACCTTCATCTGCATCCATTTTCCTGCAAACAACATATTCCTTCTCGATGGCTGAAAAATTCCATTGCCTATGTAAACCCCATTTTCTTCGTTGGTTCCATAACTTAGCCCTTGTGACCACTACTGCTGCAATAAACATGCACGTGCAGGAATCTCTGTCACTGCTGTGATAACCATGGGTGTGCAGGTGTCCCCATGACATAAGGACTTGAGTCCCTTGGTGAATACTCAGGAGTGGTACAGATGGGCCACATTTAGGATACATTTTTAGATTTTTGAAAAAAATATTAGAAATTTAAGATAATTATTCTTTGACAAGTTTGTACTTGTACACAATGCATTTTAATCATATACTCCCCACCACCCTCTCTTTTTTCCACTCCTTACCTTGGGGACCCCTTCATCCACCTCTTCCTCCATGTCTTCTGTGATCCACTGAGTGGCTGGAATTAGGGTTGCTTGCATGAACACAGGTGGGTAGACTTTAGATTTCCTGGTGGCTGGACTAGCTTACATTCCCACCAGCACTGTATAAGGATTCCCTTTTTGTCCATGTCCTCACCAGCATTTGTTGTTCTTTGGTTTTCTTAATGACTGCTGTTCTGGCTGTAACAAGATGGATCTCAATGCAGTTTTGATTTGTATTTCTGAGACGGTTGTAAGCGTGGACATTTTCCACTTGTTTATTGGCCATTTGTGATTCATTTTTTTGAGAGCTGTTCATCTCATTAGCCTGTTCATTAAATTTGTTACAGGGTCTCGCTGTGTAGGGCTGGCTGGCTGAAACTCACTATATAGGATACATGGTCTGGAATTGTTTGTAGGTTTTTGGTTCTTTGTATATTCTAGGTATCAATCTTCTATCAGATGTATAACTAGCAAAGATTTTCTCCATTCTATAGGCTACATTTTGACCAATTTTGAACAACTAACCTAAGTATCATCATGAAGTAAGAAAACCAATGAAATTAAGATAACATGTACAGAAGAATGTCTAGATGGATCATTAATCCATAGATCCATTGTTTGGAAAAAATTGAAGACATTTGTCTTAGTTAGGGTTACTGTTGCTGTGATGAAACACCATGACCAAAAGCAACTCAGGGAGGGAAGGGTTCATGTGGTTTATGCTTCCACATCACTGTTCATTATCAAAGGAAGTCAGGACAGAAACTCAAACAGGGCAGGAACCTGGAGGCAGGAGCTGATGCAGAGGCTGTGGAGGGTGCTGCTTACTGGCATGCTCCTCATGGCTTGCTCAGCCTGCTTTCTCATAGCACCCAGGACTACCAGCCTGGGGTGGCACTGCCCACAATTGGCTGGGCCCTTCCACATCAATCACTAATTAAGAAAATTCCTTACAGGTCTGCCTGCAGCTGTTTCTTATGGAAGCATTTTCTCAGTTGAGATTCTCTCCTCTCTAGTGACTTTAGCCTGTGTCAAGCTGACATAAGCTAGCCAGCACAATCAGCAATTTTAAAAAGTTTTAGCAAATTAGGAATGAATTTTTATTCAACTTGATAAATATCCACCTTAAACTAAAACCTTTCATCAAACATTAAGGTAAAAGAGTTCTGAGATCTCTCAATGACTTCTGTTTTAGGGTCTTACTGCTGTGAAGAGACACTATGACCAAGGCAACTCTCATAAAGGAAAACATTTAATTGGTGCTCACTTACAGTTCAGGGGTTTAGTCCATTATCATCATGGTGTGACATGGCAGTATGCAGGCAGACATGGTGCTGGAGAAGGAGCTGAGAGTTCTATATCTTGATCCACAGGCAGTAGGAAAAGAACTGTGTGCCATTGAGCCTGGGTTTGAGCTTTTCAAATCTCAAGGCCTGTCCCCACAGTGACACACTTCCTCCAACAAGATCATACCTATTCCAACAAGGCTACACCTCTTAAAAGTGCCACTCCCTATGGGCCAAGCAATCACACACATGAATCTATGGGGGCCATTCCTATTCAAACCACCACAATTGGGCAGGAAAAGCCTTCTCTAACCTGAAAAATGTTATCAGTTTTAGAAAAATGCAATATGATAAGAAAAATACAACAAAAGCATATAATGAAAAAGACATATTTGTAGATGTTTTAGTTTGCTACTGAAAAGAACTCAAGAGAATAGGTTGAAAATACTTCTGATTACATTATAGGAGTTTGTATTAAACTGATAAGTCACAACCTAAAAACACTAACCGGTAAGTATTTTGTATATTGGCAGTTACTGACTTGGAAACAAGGGGAGAGTTGGGTATGGTGTCTCACACCTCTAATCCCAACACGCAGGGGGATTACCATGCTATTGAGATCAGCAAGGACTACATAGTGAATTTCAAACTTGCTTGGGCAGCAGAGTGAGAAATTGTTCCAAAAACCATCTGACTAACCAACGAATCAATCAGTAAACCAACCAATCAACCAACCAACCAACCAACCAACAAAGCCAAGGGGAGGATAGATGGTATTCATTGCAGTTGTACAAAATATTTTGGACTAAATAGAAGAAATATGCAAAGCTGATCTCACATTTTTTACTAAATGGGAAGATAGACCAGGTTTTCAAAGGGAAAGATTTAATGTCATAAAGGTATACTTTTTCTGTAATTAGTTAAAAACATAATTTAGTGCCAACCAAAATAATACCTAGATATATTGCAAGCTCAACCAGGTGGTTTTAAATTAGAGAAATATTTTAAAAGTGTATTAACATTTAAAAAAAAAGAAAATTCATGATTTGCTCTATTGGATTAAAATCAAGGAATTATTAGTTCAAACTACATATGTGTGTATGTGTGTGTGTGTGTGTGTGTGTAATATGTGTATGTGTGTGTTTATGTGTGTGTTTGTGTGTGTATGTGTGTGTGTGTGTGTGTGTGTGTGTGTGTGTGTGTGTGTGTGTGTGTGTATGTGTGTGTATGTGTGTGTGTGTGTGTATGTGTATGTGTGTGTGTGTGTGTATGTGTATATATGTGTATATATGTGTGTGTTTATGTGTGTGTTTGTGTGTGTATGTGTGTGTGTGTGTTTATGTGTGTGTTTGTGTGTGTATGTGTGTGTGTGTGTGTATGTGTGTGGTTTATTAAACACACGTATGTAATGAAGTGAAAACTGAAGAACAGACTCATCGCTTCATAATAACAACGTCTGACAGAAGGAACCCTCTGTATGAGAGGGAAAGAGTGTCTTGAGATGGAGCCTGGGCACCAAGTCACTGTTTGGAGACATGTTAGACCTCTTCTTAGGACATCACAGCACAATTAATCTCATGTTGATTAAATAATTCCACAGGGGGAAAAATCAAAGGGGAAAACCTCAGACTCGCTTATCTGATCTCAGTCCTGAAAGGCCTTTTTTTTTTCTTTCTTGCCAGCCAAGAGAACCAGAGAGGCAAACTTGGTAAACCCATTTTAAAATGAAAATACTTGAAAAATAAAATAGTATTTTAAGTTAAGATGGAAATATAATGTATTGAACAAATATTCACAAATGATAGACAAAAATTAAAATTTCTTAAGAGCTCTCCCAAGCCAATAAGAAAATGTTGGCTATCCAAGGAGAAAAAGGAACCCTGATATCAGACATTTACCAGAAATCAAACAAATGGGTAATAAAACAACATGTTCACCCTTCAATCATAAAAAGACTTTTTTTTTTCAGCAATCAAACTGGCAGACATCAGACAATGAGATCACACTAGTGTGTCTGGCAGAAGCAGAGAGATGCGGGCATTCCCATGTAACTATGAGCAAACTGGTGCCACTTTCTGGAAGTAATTTTATTACTTTTCATCAAGATTCTTAATGTTTAAATTATTTGATCTGGCAATAAGCTTGTCATAGAAGCTTATCCTAAGGAAATAATTAAACATTACATACTGAACTTTTCTTCAATGTCATTTATAACTTGGCAGATTGGAGAAAGCACAAACAGCTAAGTAGGGACCATCGAAATGTGCCCTATCCATGCTGTGGGAAAACAATCACAACACTGATGAACACCGATGAACACTGAAACTCGCATAATGTGACCATAAGTGACAGAGATGTCACCACTTGTCCTTGTTGGCTTTAATTGTCAACCTAACAGCCTAGAGTCATTGGAGAAGAGAAGCTTCAATTGAGGGTCTGTGAGCATGTCTGTGGGGGGATTGGATTGATTGTTAATAGATGCAAAAGAGCCCAGCCCTCTGTGAGCAGTGCCATTTCCTGAGTAGGTAGTCCTGGGCTAATGAAGAAGCTGGCTAGACATGAGAGAGAGAGAGAGAGAGAGAGAGAGAGAGAGAGAGAGAGAGAGAGAGAGAGAGAGAGAGAGAGAGAGAATTTCTCTATGGTCCCTTTTGTACCTCCTTGGCTGTGAGTGAGTTTCCTGGTCAAGGTAAGGCTGCATGTAACAGCAAACTGGCGGGTTCTCAGATTCCTGCTTCAACCTCCCTTAGTGATGGGCTGTGATCTGGAGGTATAAGCTGAGAGAAACCTTTTCTTCACCAAGCTGCTTTTGGTCAGGATGCCCTTATCATAGCAAAGAAAAGTAAACTAGAACACTGCTTAAAAGCAGTCTTAAGAACCCAGTGTTCTGAAATGAGCCTTTTTTATGGAGTAAGAACATAAAATTGTCACTGTTTATCAAGAACGACGGACTTGAGGACAACCCAAAGCTGCTTCTTTGTAGCTTCCAACTTGTGCAAATTGTGGTATTTTTACAAATGAGGTGAAGGAGTTATTGAAGATAGAATGTGGCATGTTCTGAAATGGACTACAAAGCCCACAGCCCAGGCCACTTGCTCTGCCACTTAATTTAACGGGGTTTTAAGTTTTTTTTTTTTTTTTCTGTTTCTTCTATGCATTCTTTTTGACACTAGCTGAGCCTCAGAGTTGATCTTCAAAGTGTATGGGTCTAGACCCCTAGAGCGGAATTTGGTTTGACCAGTTACAGTTTAACTATCATTTACAACTTATTATTTGTTTTCCATCTTTTCATGTTGATAAAGTATCAAGGAGCGAGGCTCTGAGGATACGTACCAGTGACCCCAGAGGTCTCCCACATGGAGAATAAGGCTCCTTCCAAAGCTTAGTTCTATCCCAGGGCTCTCCAGTCTGTGGTTCCCTGGAGCACCGCCAGACAGATTTCACTACATGGTAGTTCTCTATATGGGCGAGGAAAGGGTTCTAGCTAAGTCCCTAGGCAGGGAGCTTGGTGGCCTCAGACATAAGGACCTTCTGAATGGAGGTCTCCAGAGGGACTCAACACTTCCTCACTCGTAGCCAGTCCAGACATTCTACTGGCTTTGTCTACTTGCTTGCCATTCTGGAGGCATCTCTTTCCTCTGAGTGCTCTCCACATGTCTCTGATGGCTCCTGAAGGTAAAGTCCAATCCAACCATGAGTGTATCAAGATCACATTTCCATGGCCTGTCACACTAGCAGCCCTGTGTATACTGTGATGAAGTTACCCTATAAGCCATGCCTAGGGCATGACTGTCAGGTGCTGAGGTGGACTCTGGGGCTGTACACTAAACCTGCCCAGTAATTCAGTAGTCACATCTCATGGGCACTTGAATCTGGCCCTCAGCAAAAGTTGTACACTAGGATGATTTTTAGAGTGGCCTAGAAATAATGATTATGTTTTAAGTACCCATAAAAAATAGTGCCCAGAACCCATCCCCTATCTCTGAGATTTTTAGATGCTCAGTTGTCACCTCCAGGGCAGAGCAGAAAGAGGACACATTCATGACCTTTTTGGAGCCAGGTCCCCTGTGGTTTCAGTTCTCTTTGTGCTGGCCATTACCCCTCACCCTCTGCTTTTCAAGTTGCCCAACCAGGAACATGGTCCCAGTGAGGTCACAGGCAAGTAGCAGGTGGGATGTCAGTGAAGCACAAGGAGTGAAGCAGTGAGGTCAGGTGGGAAGGAGTCCCTGTGCTTTGCCTGAGGAGACGGTGGACCGCAGGGTCTTTCAGGTCCCAAAGGACCCTCAGTTCAGCTGAACTTTGCACATGGGTGCCATCACAGAGCACATAAACTAGTTCCTCCAAGGGTGTGTAGCCCAGGACCACCTACCCAGGGAATGGCACTGTCCACAGTGGGCTGGGCTCTCTTGCATCTATTAACAATCAACCCAGACCCCATAGACATGCTCATAGACCCTCATATTCACCACAGTGTCCTCAGCTCTGAAGCAAGGAGGGCTTTACAGAAAGGAACACTCTACTGTTATGTGACTCCTGGCTCCCTGGAGCACTGCTCACAGAGGCTCCTGCTTGTCTGCGCAGCTGCAGAGCAGAAGCTCTCAAACCCCACAGAGCCTGTGTGATGTAGCACAACTTTGTGAACTCTCTTCTTCGACAAACCGTACTCTCCCATCTCTAAGAAGGCATCAGTGTGGTGACCGCAGATTTGTTTAAAGTCAGATCAAATTTCTTGAAAGAATTAGCATGTCGTGGTCATGATGTCTTCCCCAGTACCTTGGAGTAAGGCCAAATCCTCCTCACTGGCCATGTCACTGATGTTGGCTTGGACATCGAGGGCAAGTGAAGCTTTTTGAGCCCTTCCTGAGTTGTTGACATGTCCCCATATATGGTGGTGGTGTCCCTTCCTGATTCAGTTGGGAGGATGAGACAGGTGGATAACAGCCCAGAGCCATGAATGTCAGTCTTAGGTGACAGGGGAGGGGCCAGAGCTAGGGAGCTCAACTGTGGGAAGCTGGTGTCAGCAGGGTCCTTTGGGAGTCAGGTGGCCTGCATGTGTCCCAGCCATGGGTGTGGGTGGGAGATAGGGAACACACTCAGGGGATTCTGAATTGTGAAGCAAGATTGCCTCCAATGACTATCCCTCTCAAGCTTTCCTGTCTGTCCCCAGGTGGTGGTGGGGTGGAGTGGGGGTAGGGGTTGGGCAATGCAGCATGGACAAGGGAGAAAAGAGAATCTACTCAGCGAAAGTGACTTCCTGCTCTTGGTCTGGGATCATCACCCAAGGTTGATGTCTAGATGGGCACCTCTGTCCTGCTCCACATGCGCCACGGTGCAGCCTTCAGAGTGAGCTGGTACTGAGAGCCCTCTGTAAGGGCTGGGGCCCTGGGATCCTTTCTAGGCCTGCCCTGTTAGAATCTGCTTATTCAAGGAGGGTTTCCAAATGGGGGTTGTATTTGCTAGGGTTCTCTAGAGAACAAAACCAATCAGATGTATTTAAATGACAAAAGGGGACTATTGGGCAGTTTCTACGGTAGGGGATACACAGGGCAGTCTGACAATGGCTGTCTGTACACTGGAGAGGCTGAGAATTTGGTAGCTGCCCAGTCTACAAAGCAGGATGCCTGGGCAGTCCTAATCTGATGCTGAAGGCCTAGAGCCACCTGGAGAATCAGGGACATTGATTTCTCACTGGAAGGCCGAAGAAGCCTGAGTCTGATGGTAACAAAGTGTAGCCACAGCGGATGGATACGCTCGCCTAGAAGAGAGGCAGGTAGTGCTTGCCGCTTCTCCTGAGGCCTCTTTCTATCAGGGTGGTTGTTGGGAGGTACTGCCCCATTCAGGGTAGGTCTTCCCTCTTCCATTAATCCTCCCTGGAAGCAACTTCACAGACACACCCAAAAGTGTGTGTCTTAGGTGATTCTAAATCCAGTTCCATTAACAACAGAGAGTGACCGTTGCAGGGTTACAATCCCATCAGAAAGGCCTCCCATTTACTAGCAAAAGGATGGGAAGGTTTGGTTTCATTCATGAAACCTGCTTGAGTCATAGGTCAGGCTGGCTGCTTGGCCTGGAAGCTGGCCTAGAGCAGAAGACACTCTCCCAGGCAGAAATCTACTCTGGACTGTGTGGCCTCAGAAGCTTCTGGACACTCTCTTTCCTGCTTGTGGGGATAGTGTCTTAGGACAGGTGCAGAGGGAAGAGCAGGCTGACCTAACATGAAGCTGGCCAGTGATGGAGGGCAGTGCCCTAGAGAAGTTCCCAGTAGCCCCTAGGCCAGAATGTAAGGCAGGACTGGAGAGTGGAGTTGGGTAGGACATGGAGCCTATGAACCTCCTGGAAGGTGGTGGGCTGAAGGTGCTTCTCAACTCCAAATGCCTTCCCCTTAGAAGGTTTGGCAGATAGTCATGTGGCCTCCTGTCCTTGCATGGATCTGAGTCTCCCCCTTTGTGTTTCACTATGAGCATGTGGTGTAATGACCCCACACTTCTGCCTGATCCCCAGCCCACATTTGAGGATTTTCCCTTCTGAGTGCACTGTTTCCAGCTCAACCCTCTGCTTGGTAGCTGCTCCACAGAACCGCTTTGTTCTGTCTTGAGCCACACATTGGCCTAGCGTTATAGACAAATAACAAAGAACTTGGTTGGCCTGACTCACTGCTGACCACCCTGCCCTTCCAAGGCTGTGAGCTCACCCAGCTTCCTCTCAATGACGCTGCTCAGAGCGTGGTGAGGTTTGTGTTTGTTTTCTGGTTCCCTCCTCCGCCTCTTCCTCTTCCTCCTCCTCTCTGTGGTAGAAGGGAGATGATTACTAGAGTCAGAAATCTTTTCCAAATGAGCACTCCTGAAAGCATGCCTTTGCCTCAATAGCAGAGAGGGAACATGTCAGATACCACTGTGAGAAAGAGATGGGTATTTTAGGAGACAGGGCCCATTTCTGAACCTAGCTTAGCCACACACCTCCCCACACCTGGATCTGTGGGAAGTGGGAAGCAACTAACCAGTTAGTGTGGAACCTGGAAGGCAGTGGGTTTTCTATATTCAGTTACTCCTAACATTCATTTCTGACCTAGGAGTCATGGTGAAATTCTCTGGGGGAAAAATGACATGGGTTCCTCATTTCCACTAATCCCCCATCTACTCACCTACCTACCCACCATTCATCCATCCATCCATCCATCCATCCATCCATCCATCCATCCCTCCCTCCATCCATCCATCCATCTACATATCCACTCATCTATCCAGTGACCAATCAATTCATCTATCCACACACGTATCTCTTCATGTATTCATGCATCCATTCACCCATTCACCTACTAACCCACATCCCCACTCATCAGCCACCTTCCTATCTATTCACATATCCACTCATCCACCTACCTCCACATATAATCACCGTATTTATCCACCCACCCATTCATCTACCTTCCACCCATCTATCCATCCCTCCACCCACCTATCTACATATCCATCTATATTCTCATCAACTATTCATCCATCAGTCTACCCATGCACCCATCTATCCATTCCTGCATCTACCTGCCCACTCACTTATCCATCCACTGATGTGGTCAGGGTATACTGAGCAAGCATGGCCTAAGGGATCTGATAGACACAGCATGAGAAAATGGCCATGCCAGATAGCCTAGAGCTCCAATCCTGTAGGGAAACAGGCACTAAAGAAACATGTAAATATCAACAGATGGTAGAAAGAGCTGTGCAGGAAGCTAACTTGGTCTTTACAGCCAGGTAACTAGAAGAACCTCCCAGACTGAAGGCTATATTCTGACTTGAAATTGCTTTGGCCCTTATAGATTTATATTAATGAATGAATTGATGAGTTACTTAATATTCACGTGTGAGGGTACATCTGTGTATGCAGGCACACATGCTTGTTTGTGTGTGTATGTGGAGTATCAGTCTCAAGTTGTCTCTGGTGTCATCCACCTTGTTTTGTGAGACAGGGTCTCTCATTGCCCTGGAGCTCACCAATTAGGCTAGGGTGACTGTCCATTGGGCCCCAGGGATCTTCCTGTCTGCTTCTCCAGCACTGGGATTACAAGTGTGTGCCACCACACCTGGCTCTTCTATATGGCTTCTGGGATCAAACTCAAGTCTTTAGCTTACGGAGCAGGTGCTTTACTGACTGAGCCATCTCCCCAACAACTGGTTTATTTAGGTTTTTCAATGGAGATACAGTTCATGTACCATCTTCCAGGATGTGATTTGGGGGGCTTTTTGTGTTATCTCCAGACGGTGAGCCATCACCACCACCCATTCTTACGTGTTTCCATCACCTCTAAAGAAACCCCACAGCCACTAGTCACTCTTTTCCATGAGGGGTGGGTGTAGCATCAGTTCCAATAGCAACCTGAGTGATGTCCCTACTCATTGGGGTAAGTTCTTGCTTAGTGAGGAGAGACACTCACAAATGCTTGCCTCACCACCTGGGCACCCTGTGGAAGGTGGCTCTCTCCTTCCTTCAGCCTAGACGAGGTTATCTTTTCCCTACAGGACAAAATAGAATTTTGGAAGCTTAAATGCCATGGCAAGTGGAACAGTTCCTTTACCTCAGTGTTACTGGACTTTGGGGTTTCAGCAGGAAGGTCTGGAATCCTGGGATGTCTTACAATCCTGTGCTCTTGGACTCAAGCTACTAAATGACAGGTTGGCATTTGAAACCAAACTCTTGACCCTTTTCACTAGAAAGTCTTTGGCTGTGTTGGAGATTTCTTGGGAGCCCCTTCCAGGCCTAAGAGCTTCATATATATATATATATATATATATATATATATATATTTGTAGTCTCATTTTAGGTCTTCAGGTGTTCATATTCCCATCTCTGCTGCACTGTAGAGGCCTTGAGGCTCAGAAGCAAAGGGTGACACCCTGTAGTCAGCAGGGGTGAGAGTTGGACCCAACTCTGGTTCCAAAGTCCCTGTTGTTTACTGCCTGCTGCCCAGGGTGCCTGGTGGGAGGTGGCTCCCAGTAGGGTGGCACCATAGATTCTCCTCCCTTGAGCCAATACTGGCCAGAGGAAAAGTGATTGCCCCCACCTGCTGTTCTGAGGAATGCAGCACCTGCCTGCCTGCCCAGGCCTTGCCTTGCCTTCCTCCGTGGAGATAAGAAAGAAGTAAATCCCCCTGTAAAATTCTCAAAGCTGTACATTCATGAGTGGTTTACTTTTGGGGGCTGAGAGACATTTTTTCCTAGTCTTTAATACAACCTTGGACCTCTATAAAGGGGCCTTTCTGGGGCCAGCTGTGAGATACAAAGAGCCCCGTGCAGGATGGGGAAGTCCATCAGTAGCTGGGACCCCACTGCCTTATCTCTACTTCTCACTGAGTGGCTGTGAGCCTGGAAGGTCTCTGGCCCCTGAATGTCTTTAGTGCAGAGTTTGCTCACCCGGAGTTGTTTGGGTGGCTAAGCCTCTGCTCTTTGCCCCTGGAGCTGTGCTAACACAGGAGGATGTGTTATCAGTGAGGTTGTGCCTACCTTCCACTGGAGAGGTGGGGGAGGGCAGGGGAAGTTGACCTTCTGGGAACCCTTAAGACAAAGCCACGAGGGGAGGGAGGGAGGCCTTGGAGTTAGGCAAACATGGGAGTGCATGGGGCAAATACTGAGGAATGTACAAGGCTGAGAGGGGAGGGCTGGCCCAAGGACACCCTGCAGAAATAGGCTGCAGCATGGAGTTGTCCCCATGGGGCACACCAGGTTCTCAGAAAAAGCTGCTGCGCTTGTGAGGCCTGAGTATTTTCCAGTGGTGTGGCGTGCCACTCAGTCCTTTCAGATGGCTCCTGGAATGGAGGTGTGCTTGATCTAGACCTTCCCCACTATGTGGAAATGTTCTACGACCTCCATGTCGGCATGGCATGATGGCTATCTAACTCATTCTCTACCCAAGAACACATTCCAGAAGGGCAAGAGACACCCACATTTAGGCCACATTCAGGGTTACCTGGAAAAGGCACTGCCCGTAGGAAGGTGGTGGTGGAGGGGGCGGAGGTGAAGGTCGTGGTGGAGATGGAGGTGGCATTTCCAGTATTGATGAGGTTGTGGAGATAATGGTGGAGATGAATGTGCTAGTTGTGGTGGTCGCGGCAATGAGGATGGCTTGCTTCTATTATTTTTATTTCATTATTTTATAACAATTGTATGTACTTAAGTGGTAAATGTGATGCTGTGGTGCATGAATACATTTGAGGATGAAATCAAGATAATAAGCATTTCCATAACCTTTAGTAGTTGCCTCTCCTTCCTCCGCTGTTCTACCTGTTCTGCAGTGTTCTATACACTGTTATCAATGGCAGTCATGCCTGTGCACCGATGCACAGCAGATCTTACTCTTCTCTTCTAAATAAACTTAGTCCTCAGTGGCTGAGTTCTCCCTCTCTCCTCTCTGACTTAGACTCTGGGAAGCACCATTCTACTTTTGACTTCATGAGACCCACTTTCATAGTGTCCACACATGAAGCAAGCACAGAAGGTGCATTTCTGTGCTTTGCATGTTGCATTTGGCATCCGTTCCTTACTTCCACCAGTGTTGCTGCAAATGACAGGATTTCATTTACTAACTGGTGAGTAATCTAATGTGTGTAAGTTGCACATTTTTATTTTTCCACTCCTTTGTCAACAGACACTTGTTTCTAATTCTTGGAATGAGTGAATAATGCCACAGTGAGCAAAGGTGGATAGCTGTCTCCTAAGTATGCCAAGGGGAGAGACTGAAGGATTACAGCATGCACTTCTGTACTCTTCCACACTGGTTGAGTTGGTTTCACTCCTGCCAATAGCAGGAGAGCTTCCTCTTTGTCACATCCTTGCCAACACTTGTCACCATCCATCTTTGATAGAGCTATTGTAATGGTATGGTGGCATCTACTGTGGTTTTGATTTTTATTTCTATGATGGCCTTCTCTATTTTTGATGTAGAATCTATGCTTCATGGCCAAGTTGTTTCCAGAGAGTTCAAAGGGACAGTCACTGATAAGTAACAATGAAACACAAACCTTCTGCTCTCCTCGACAGCATTTTTAGTGTGTTACCCAGAGGGCTAGAAGAGGCTAAAGAGTTTCCTCTGTCTGGCTTCCCTTGACCTGTGCCATCTAGAGATGGGCCAGTCTAGTCTCTCAGAGTCTAGGGACCCAGCAGAGGTGGCTGTGGCTGAGCCGAGTCCCCAGCCTCTCACTGCCGTTGGTGTCTGTGCCTAGCCAGCCCCACTCTGCACTTGGCCACACTGTCTCCCTGACTGACAAATGCCTGCTGAGCTGTTTCATGGAGGAAATTGAGAAGCGTAGTTTGAAAGGGAGAGCTCTGCTTTGTGCTGTGCAGGGATACTGTTGTTTACCAAATGCAGAGATCCCCGAGGTGGTGCAGATTGGGTCTTGTGATGGCAGTGGGGGCTCTGGCTACTAGTAGTCATCCCACCAACTCCCGCATCTGCCATTTACATGTTCACTTGGCACTGAGAAAACTTATGCTTCGGAGGCCATTTTCTACTCAGGGTGGGAGTCAAGCACCGTGTTCTCCCTGAAAGGCTGCCTCTCTTTACACAGTGGTTTGAATGTGGTATACCTCTGTTGGAACTCTACGTTTCTAGCTGGGTGTTGGCCTTCATGTGGGGCTAAGCTGGAGGACCTGAGCCACTGAGGTTGGGCATTGTCCTGGTTCCACTCTGATTCCTGACTGTGCATGCCTTGTGACCGGCTGCCTCATGCTCTGGCCTGTATGTCTTCCCCGCCATGATGGACCCGATGCCTTTCAACTGTGAGCCAAAACAAATGCTTCCTCCCTGGAACTGCTTCTGCCAGGTGCTTAGTCACAGCGACGAGACAAGCGACCAACCCACAGAGCACGCAGAAGGCGAGTCAGTTGGAAGACATTTCTTACAGAATTGTTTGTTTTCCCACACATGACTGCTAGCATCTGAGAGTTAGCAGAGGCAGTCTGCTTGTGAGGTGTTGTGTGTGAGGGAGATTCAAAAGCCTTCCCAGAACCCAAATGTCACAGTAACCGAGACATTGGCTGCGAGCTGCTCCAGTCTAGACTTTTCTCCATGGGACTTGGCTGACTTACCTTCAGGTTTCACAGTACCAGGAGCCTTTCGTGTCTGAATTCTGGATTGTCTCCACCTTCAGAGCAGAAGTTTGCCAATGCATCCGCATCCGTAGAGACGGGGCATGCCTTCTCAGCCTGCCAGGCAGACGGGGATCACCAAGACGGGGCTCCTCTGTTCAGGAGGTTTGCTCAGCTTGTGGTATGGTTTGTTTCAAGTTTCCATCCATCTCAGTGAGCAAGGCTCCGCATCTAAATAGTAGGCTTTGCCAGGCCAAGGCCATACTGATCAGCAGAAGTCTTGGTTCTAGGTGATATTAGCTCTTTTTGAGCAAAAAAAAAAAAAAAAAGGCAATTTGTTAGCATGGGTAACTGCCCCATCCAAAGTAGTATTTTTTTTCTTTTTGAGTATTGCTGACCCAGGTTTGCAAACAAAAGTCTGCCCCCCCAACTCCCCCCAAACACATGGGCAGGACCACACCACCTGCTTATATGTTGCTACACCCCATGATTCCAGAGGGGCAGCAAGGCTCTTCCTCTACATTTGGGATATCATGAAGGACTCACATGACCAAGCAGAGTCACACTTTCATCCCGAGGCCAGGGAGTCAAGTTCCTAGGTGAATGCACCTACTTGCTCAAATATGTTTTCAGTTCATAAACCAGTCCTTGGGGTACCTTTGAAGTGATTTTCAGGTGCAGAAGGCTAGAAACTTCCAGTCACAGATATGTGTGTTCCTGGCTGTGGTGGGACGAAGTAATAGATCCTTGACTCCTTGTCTTTGCTCATACTGTAGATAAACATACCAGCTGAGGTCTGTGCAGTGCGTTACTAATGCATTCTATCCTTTATTTAATGATTTTGCTGTTGATGGCCCTGACAGAGTTGAAGTATCTCTAAGCACAAGAAGGCCATGATGTATCATGGACAAAATGGGTGAATTAGATCTGCCTCGTTTGGGCTAGGTGACTGGGCTGCAACAATATGTGACCAATAAGGTGTTTGTAAACAGATATTTCTGTCTATGTCTCTCTACCTCTTTGTCTCTCTCTCTGTCTGTTTCTGTCTCACACACACACACACACACACACACACAGAACAAGGCTATGTACTGATTGGCCGAGGGACATGCAGGGATCAGTCTTCTGGAACATAGCCTACAGGTGCTTGCTTGTCAAGTCAGTATGCACAGCTGCAGTAGAACACACGTGTCTTGCACAAGGAGACTTGCTATAGCTTACCCACCATAGAGAAGCTGAGGGTCAGTAGCCCTGAGTAGTTAGGGCCTGGTACTCTGCTGGGGCCCTAACTTCTCCATCCAGGCCAGCTTGGTCGGTGGCCTTTCAAACAAGCACCTCTTTATTGTAGGCCATTGTGATCACAATGGCGTTTGTCTGTGATCGGATACTGCCTTTGCTCAATGCTGCATTCTTGGTGGATGCCGGCCATGCTGACTTAGGTCCCTGATGCTGTCACCTTTGTGGGGGCAGATACTTTGCTTGTCTAGGCACTCTCAAATGGCAGCGTGTGACCTTCCAGGCTGGACAACAAAGGGATTTTCATTTCTCAGAGACTTATAGCTCACCCATGCTTGCCTTGGCTTAGTCACACTGCTGGGTGACCTTCAGGCTGAGGATTGCTTGGAAGGTCTGAGCATGGAAGCCTACTTTTCCCCAAGACAATGCGAGTCCCATATGCCAGCTTTTCTCAATACCCTGCTTTGCTGTCTGTTCCATTCAAAGCCTGTAGGAGTCTGAAATACAATGCACGACGGGCAGGCCTCTAAACTGCTGTTGGGAATGTGCGCCGGATGAGCCAGCACATAGCATAGTGGATGGCTTCTGTCCATAGGCTGATCCTCGGCTGTGCTAGCTGCCTGGCTCCCACACTGTGTACCCTGCACCACCACCACCACCTGCTTCCTTCCTCAGATGCATCAGGAGTAGAGAGGGTAAGGGTGTGGGGACTGAGTGAGGCGGTAGCCATTCACCCCACTCTTGTGTCTGGAAGTGGGTGGCAGTTTCCTCAAGGAAGTCCTCCTCCATCTGGCCTTTCCTAGTGCAGCTCCTGAGGCTGTTTGTGGAAGTCCCCAAGGAGGCAGTGGAAGAGTGAGTAAAGTCACACCCCTGCAGGAATGTCATAAGGTAAGAGAGACTGTGGTGGACTCCTACTACAGACAGGGCATTGCAGCCGAGACAGGAAGCACAGCCTTTAGGGGAACAGCCAGACTGGAAGGGTGATAACCAAGGACTCTTTTCCCTTAAAAGAAACGATGAATTTTTCTGCCTCTGTTATCTGAGAGTGCATTTCCCAGCCGTCACCTTAGTAACCATCAGGAAGGTGATGGATGTGGAGAGTGGCCTTCCTTCACAAGTTACCTAGGTAACTGCTGCCCTCTCAGGAGCTTGGGGACACAGCAGCACAGGGACACTTAGATTGGAGCTCCACTTCTCTTGTGGTTTCATCTCTGATGCTAACCACACAGGCTCATGGAGGCAGTGTGAACCAATTTCCTACACTTGGGCAGTCTCCTTCATTTTCAACACACCTTTGTCTCTGGATTTGTGCTTGGCTGACATTCAGAATTTGTTGGGAGGAGTGGGCCCAGAGAGCAAGCCAGTAGTGCATGGACCACACTGATCCTGTTTGCCACCCCCTCTCTGCCTAGAGCGGCAGTTACCATTTTCCTGAGTTGCAAGGGTGGGGTGGAAACCCGCTACTGTGGACCTTATCTTGGGCTCCTGCTATTCTGAAAAGGCTCTAAGGAGGCAGAAGAAGACAGAACTCTGGAAGCAGGTGGCCTTGGGGGCGTCAGAGTAGCAGAATGTGGCATTATAGCTGGAAGAGGCTGGAAAAAGGGCCAGCTGGACCAGCATGTGGCTTGTGCTGTTTTCAGGGAAGCAGAACTTAGCAACATGGTCTATGTGGTACTAGTTGAAAGATAGAAGAATGGGGAAGTCATGGAGTCCTAGACCAAGATTCTAGACAGCCACTGAGGCCACATTACATTCCAGTGGAGGAGGCTGATGTTGAGCCTGATTCTCTATGTTAGACTGTGTGACAAAGAGAAGTTAGGGCTACTCACCAGGTAATCCTTTGTAGATGTGGTGGGGTGGGGTAGGGTGGGAGGGGAGGCATCCTGGTAATGAGCATGGACTGAAAGCCAAATGTCTCTCAGAAAAAAAGAGAAAACAAAACAAAACAAAAAACAGGGTGAGCATCAGAGGGACTTCACTGATTTGAAGGCAGAAGAGATCAGAAAATGTAAAGAGCAGCCAGCAGGTGACTTTGGGGTGAGGAGAAAAGATGTCCTCTTGCAGCCTGTAGGAGGAAACCGCCCTTCACCTTGGTCCATGGAGGACTTAATGATTGTGGAGCTGCATGACAATTAATTTGTACTCTAAGCTTGTGTGTTCCTACTGGCATCTTACAGAAGCAATAATAAATGAATGTATGAGCTGACCAAGAGTAGTTATGCTGATCCTCACTCCACAGGGTCTTCCTGTAGTGGTGCCTTAGTATCTGCTGGGGGATTGGTCCCAGGATCCCCATGAACACCAAAGTCTGCAGATCTCATTAAATAGCACATCATCTGCCTCATCATATACTAAAATCACCTCTAACTTCCCTGTTGGTATGATCTAAGCATCACATCAATTACAGCTGAACTGGTTGTTTAGGGAACAATGACAAGATAAACAGCCTATTTGTGATCAACACAGAGCTTTTCCCAATATCTTCAAGTTTGGTCAAATCTGAGGATGTGGATTCTGGGATAGGCAGGACTCCACACCCTTTAGTCAAAAGGAGGTGTCCTTAGCTGTTGTTCTTTGGGTCTATTTTTGGAGTGCTCTTGGTTCTTCTTTGGGTCTGCCCTTTTGGGTGCCTTGGATCCTCTTGATGCTTTGGTTCTTAGGGTTTGACCTTTAGGGGTGGTTTAAAATGGAACACTTTCCCTGACAGATGTGCGCATCCCTCATCCTTCCTTTCTCTCCATGGGGCACATCACCACTGACATGCCTCATCTTTCTGCGCCTGCTTCTTCATTACTTATTTTCTTCATTTCTGAGCCAAAAATACCTGGCAATTGAAGCTTAGAAAAGGAAAGGCTCCCTTTGCAGAAGAGCACCCCTGGCTTCTTTTGCTCATCACATGGTACTGTGAATATAACATGGTACCAGATGTGTAGCAAGACTCCCCATCTGACAGGTGGGTGGCCAAGGAAGACTGGGGCTATGAAGTGTGAAAGCCCAATGCCAATTGCAGGGGATTGAACTGTGTTCAGGGGAAGGACAAAACAAACAACAACTTTTACAAAGGTGTGCATTTTGGAAGCACGTGGCTATTAGCATTGACCCAGGGTTTTCTCAGGATGTGCAGGGCAGGCTGGATCAAGCAGATGGAGGAAGGGCCTTCTGGAGCCAGGATAAGAAACAGGAAGCAGAGAGGGAAGAGAGCATGGCACATGGGCTGCATTAATTGTAAATAGAGTTTGTGAGTGATGCAGCTGGTGCTCTGGTTAGCCCTAAGTGCCACGTTGCTCTGGAACTGGCAGAGGCTGACACAATATAGATTTATTTTGGAGACCACATGTGCAGTAGATGGAGGGGACCATGGGTGGAACTGATGTCTGAAGCAGGTAGGTGAATGTGCAGTGCCTGGGAACCCTGGCAGGAGTCAGATGCTAGGTCACATGGCTCCACCTGGAGTTCTGAGACAGACAGAGGTGTGGCAGGGGCTCCAAGGGGAGGCGATAAGGCATATACTCAAGTAGAAGGCTGCTGGAGACCAGAGAAAGCAGATGAAGCCCAGGGATTTAGCAACAGCCAGGTGTCCCAGGCAAGGTATTCTGTATATTCGGAGCCCAAATTCACATGGTGTCATTTCAGACGCAAACTCATGGATCCCAGGATAGGGGGTCACAGCTTTGGAGGGATGGGGTGTTTTGTGCTAGTGAATGGGTGGATGGAAGTGCATGGTCTCAGATGTGGCAGAACTGGGGTAGGCTGTCATCCTACCTAGAGACCTAAGGCACCAATGATGACAATAACATCACTCCTCACAAGATCCACTGAGAGCTTGGCCGGGAAGGTGCAGTTAAGTCTGACTCACAGAGTAGGAAACTGAGGTTCAAGGGAGCATAATGAGGCATCATAGGAAGAGTCAAGAATGGAGCAGGGCTGGGAGCTTGGTTCATCCAAGGATTCTGGGCTCTTCTGCACATGCCTGTGCCTTTTAATGGGAGTCTGTGGCTCTCCTTGCGGACCATCCAGCCCTTTCCCCACTAGCTCCACATTGTTCTGCCTGTGTTTGGTGGATTCCCATGTGCACACACTGGGCTCTGCTAGCAAAGGCCCTGCTTCTGCAGCGTTGCAGCCGGGTTAGCACTCACTGCTTCTGGGTCTGTAGATGAGGGCAGGAATCACAGCTCCAGCACCTCAGGATTTGGTCAGTTATAAAAATATCCGGCATCAGCCGGGAGCGGATTCAGGAACCGAAACTTCTTCTTCTTCTCTTCTTCTGGTATTGGATTGTACAATTATAGTGCCTCAGAAGTTTCCTAATGCGCCACAAGATGTCAAGCTGCGGCATCAAGATTAATTCCTTCTTTAATGACCAACCCTGACTTTGACCTTGGAGGGTGTGTTGTGTTTCCAGAGCATGCTGCTCTCTCATCAGCCTTGCTTCTGGGCTTTGAAAATTAACTCTTTGTTCTCAATCAGATAGTTTTCCAAAGGCGTTTTTTGAAATCTCTTTACCTTCAGGTGGTATATTTTAGAGAGCAATAGAGACAGGGATGAGTGGGGGTGGGGGAAGGGGCAAGGAAGAGGCTGGAGCTACTGGTGAGGACTGGTATTCACTGAATGTCTATCTGCCTCACTACCCTTCTCATGGCATCTCTGTTGCTGCCTGTGGGTAGGTGTCTGGGCTCTGGATTCTGGAGAGAGGGCAGGCAGGGTTGGGGAGGGATGGATGGGAAAGGCATCTAGCTCACTTGTACCAGTGTGGCTCACATTGCTTTAGGACAGTGGTTCTTAACCTGTGGGTCTTGACCCCTGGGATCAAATGACCCTTTTACAGGGGTCACCTAAGACCATTGCAAAACACAGATATTTGCATCATGATTCATAACAGCAGCAAAATTGCAGTTATGAAGTAACAATGAAAATAATTTTGTGGTTGGGGGGGTCACCACAACAAGAGGAGCTGTATTAAAAAGGGTGGCAGCATTAGGAAGGTTGAGAACCACTGCTTTAGGATAACATCCAGTATCCATCAGGAAGTGAACAGTTCCCAGGGTTCTGGAAACTTTAAGGAAGAGAGCATCTCTCTGGAGGACAGACAGTGGCCTCGGAGCTGGGCCTTGGAGGATGGGAATAAGGCAGAAGAATGGAGAGGACAGGGGTTAAGAGTGTACAGAACAGGTTGGGGGTGCAGTGGGGAGAGTAGGTCCATTAAGGGATGTGAGCATCTCTCAGTGTGCTCTGCATGGTTTGTGGATGAAGCTGTGTGTGCTCATCTGCCACCTGGGCTGTGTCACTTGCAAAATGGTTTCTCTCCTTTGAGTTACCTCAAGTCTTTACCCCTCCACTGACTCCTTGCTGAGTCACTCATGGATTCTGGCTTGGTGGATTTGCCTATATGCCAAAACATATCTGGAGCCTACAGTCGTTGCTGTGCCCTTTTGCGGTCACCACAGACACACGCAGTGGTGTGGCCTGTGACCCCTCTCCTGTGCTAATTGCTTCTTTCATGGTCATGGCAAAACCTCTGACATAATCAGCCTAAGAGGAGGATAGACTTAGCTCACTCATGGTTTCAGAGGATCACATCATGATGGGCAGGAAGCAGAGGGAGCTTAACAGGAAATCAAGAGGGCAAGATGTGACTCCAAGGATATGTGTTGAGATCTAACAGGTCTGGAAACACCCTCACAGACACACCCTACGATGTGCACTTCTCAGGCTCAATGTGGATAACCCAGTCTGACCTTCCTCCCTGGCTGTGTCTTTTTACCTGGGGGAAACAAGGCCCTGCTCTATCCTGGATCCCCATCACATGGCAAGCCAAGGGCTTTTGTGTGGCCTAATTAGTGCTACTGCCATTTACATTCATGTGATCTTTGTAGTGATTGATGTTACTGTTTGAAATGGCCCCATAAGCAGTGCTGAGCTCTGGAAGGCCCCATGTGTCCTGTGGAGAATCTGTGAACATGTGTCACAGTGCTCTGTCAGTGAGAACTGACTGTCCCTTTGCACCAGTTTTTTGTTCCTCTCCACACTCTGGAATTCTGACAATGGAATTGTTTATTCTTATCTCTCTGGCAGCTGGTGAATTCTTGAGTTTAGGCATTGTGAATAAGGGTGAGTAGAGACTAGAAACATCTGAGACTCCACCATAGTCCAGTAGTTCCTACATGGCATGCTGAGCCTAGAAAGGAAGAAGTAGGACTCAGACATACTGTGAGGGACTGACTGACTGGTCACGGTGTTGGAGAAAAGTGCTGGGTACTTGAGTGACACAGCCAGCTCCCTGGGGCTTAGGAGCCCATTCTGATCAATGCCAGAGAGTGTCTGCTCTCAGGAGAGGTCTGTCCTCAAGCATTTGAGGCATAGTGTGGAAACTTAGCATAGTGGAAACATCCTAAAATACACAAAAGCAATCCCAATGAAGTCTCCAAACAATAAGGAAGACATTGTCTCAATTGGCCATCCTTTGCCACCAAAGGAAGCTTCTAGTATTGGGACTGGGTTACATCTAGTTGAGTTGCTGGTCAAAGGGATCCCAAGGAAATCCCCAAACAACCCAGGCTTTTGCAAGACAACAGGTTATTCTTCACAAACAGACAGTATGTTCCCATTGTCTACACAACTCATTGAACATGGAGAGGTAGAGCTGGTGCCTACATAGAACCTTCACCCCTACATTCTGGTGTCTTTGGTGTGGGAAGGTACTCTACTGGCTACCAAAAGAGAAATGTAAATACCAATCAGCCACAAACTCTTTGATTTACGGTGCTGTTCTGCCTGCAAAATATGCTAGGGCAATGGTGGCACAAAGCTTGTGGGCGTAACCAACCAACATTTGATTTGATTTAAGGCTCAGTCCAAGATGAAACCCAGGCTTGCACTTGTTGGGTAACTAAGAACCAGAAATTAGACAGCCCAAAGATCTAGGGTAAAATCAAATACTACTTGCTTAAAAAAAAGTAGTGATAAAATGACTCCTAACAACACTCGGCTATACTCATAGATCAATGCCTTGCTCAGCCATCATCAGAGAAGCTTCCTCTTGCAGTAGATGGGAACAAATACAGAGACCCACAGGCAAACATTATGGAGAGAGAGAGAGAGAGAGAGAGAGAGAGAGAGAGAGAGAGAGACTTTGGAATACACAGCTCTAATTCGAATGTCTCCATCAATTTAGAATTCAGGGAACCTGACAGAAGAGGAAGCAGAATGAGTGTGGGAGCCAGAGGGGATGGAGGACACCAGGAGAACAAGACCCTCTAAATCGACTGAGAAAAGCTCGTATGAACTCACAGAGACTGAAGCAGCATGCACAGGGCCTGCACAGATCTGTACCAGGTCCTCTGCATACCTGTTATAGTTTTCAGCTTAGTATTTTTGTGGGACTCATGAGAGTGTGAAAGAACGGGTCTTTGATTCTTGTGCTTTCTCTTGGGGGCTCTTTTCCTCCTGTTGTTTTGCTTTGTCCAACTTTGATGTGATGGTTTTTGTTTTAATTTATTACATTTTATTTTGTTAATAATTTTTTAATCGTTTAACATTTTTATGCATATGCATGTTCATGTGTATGTATGTGTGTGTACATGTTCAAGTGTGTGCATGTGTGTGCGTGTGTGTGTGCGTGTGTGTGTGTGTGTGTGTGTGTGTGTGTGTGAGAGAGAGAGAGACCAGGGAAACAACCTTAAGTGTCATTTTCAGAAACACTGTCCTTTTTCCTTGAAACAGGAAATCTCACTGGCCTGAAGCCCACGAATTAGGCTCTAGGGATCCATCCTCCTCTGTCTCCATCTCCCAAGCATTGGGATTTACAAGTGCACACTACCAAACCTGATGTTTTCACCTGGGTTCAGGGGATCAAACTTGGTCCTCATGTTTGCAAGACAAGTACAGATAGCCATCTTCCCAGCCCTTTGTGTTCAGGTCTCTTGTGCACAGATGGGGACACCCAAGAGCACCATCCTTCATGTCTGCTTCACCATGTAAAACACTGGAAACCTGCTATGGAAAGAGCTAGCCAAGGTCAGCTATTGCTCTATGGATGGTGGCACATGAGGAAGTGGAGAGCTGTGTCCCTAGCCAGAGGACAGAAGTGCCTTGGCTGGCTATTAGATGGGAGGACACATGGATGCGAAACACCTCATCCCCTGCCCAGGAATTTTTTTGACTTTTATCAACCAGGACCTTCTCCTTTTTGTGTCATTTAGGCTGAAGTATCATTTCTGGATGTTCTACGCCAGCACATTGGTATATTGTCTTATAGAGAGATACATGTATGCAATTTCCATCTTGGATGGGCTTGGGAGCTAGGAAAAGTCCTTTGGAGACAAGGCAGGATAAAGCAGTCTATTTCCAGAGCCACACGCACATCTGAGGGTTTGGAAGTGACTCCATGATAAATGGTAAGAGGCAGGCAGACCTCACATGGGGGACTCAGACCTTTTCAGACTGTCATAGAGGTCTTCTCTGTCTGCAGCCTGGAGAGAGAAGCTTCTGACATTGTAAGCTGCTGCCAAGCTCATCCCAGTACACTGCCCCGTGGGTTTCTTCCCCTGTGTGCTCTGCTGTTGGGAAACCAAGACTGAGAGAGGTACCCCTGACTTAGTTATGCAAGTCAGGGCCTGGGCTCCATCTACGTATTCGCTGTATTACATTTGCCTCTGTCCTGAGCAATGGGGAGGCTCTGCAAACCCTTTCCTTCTGGACACTCTATATAAAGTCGGGAGAGAGGCACACAGGGAGTACCACATATGCAGAGGCAAGAGCTAGTCACTCAGAGGAGCCTCCCACAGGAGATTGCACTGTGTTGTTCAGCCCTATCACAAATCTTCAGTCACTGGGAATGGACTCTGGATTAGGGCTTCTCCACCCTACTTCCCTACCCCCAATGGACATGTGTTCACAAGCACAAGAGGTAAATGATGATGTAGTGGATAGCCATCCCAGCGTTGGCCTGGAAGTTCCAACCCCCATTGAGGCTTCAGTAATGGTCATGCCCACAAGGCGGGGTGGAGGAGGGAGCGGAAGACTGAGGATCGAGAGGAGGTTGCTCTCTCTTGGTTCTCTCTCTTGGTTCCAGGACCCTGGATGCTGGAGGTAGACCGAGCAGAGTTCTCCAGAGAACACCGCCGGACTGCACTATACCTTTGCCAGACCCTGCAACCTATCCCTTCATTTGTAAGTTACCCCACAAAATAAACCTCCCTTTTAACTACGTGGAGTGGCCTTAATAATTTCACCAATATGATGGAGTTCTGTGGGCCCAGGTTCCCCTCATCCCCTAAGAAGCCCATGGTCCTCAAACTTCTGCCTGAGTGAGAAACAGCATATATTGCTGGTGGCCAGTTAAGCCCTAGGGTCTGTTTGCTACTGAATCTGACCTGCGTGAATTGATGGACTAATTGATGGTTAGTTATTTGTCAATTTGACACAATCTGGGGTCATCTGAGAAGCAGAAACTTCAATTAATAAAATGCCTCCCTCGGATTAGCCTGTAGGCAAGTTTGTAGGGCTTTTTCTCAATTAGTGACTGATGTGGGAGCACCCAGTTTCCCATGTGCTGTGCCACCCCTGGGCAGATGGTCTGAGTTGTATAAGGAAGCAGGCTGAGCAAACTATGAGCAACAAGCCAGTAAGCAGTGTTCCTCTATAGTCTCTGATTCCATTCCCATGCCTTGAGCTCCTGTCCTGGTCTCCTCAAAGAGGTACAATAACCTGCAAGCTGAAAGAAGCCCTCTCCTCCCCATGTGGCTTTGGTCATGGAGCTTACCACAGAAACAGAATGCAAACAAATTCACTGAAAGTGACTGAACCCTCTGGGTCCACAGACACAGATGCCCAGCTTTAGGGACCTTCCCTCTGGGGCTCTGGAGTAGACTGTACAGGAGAACCTGTCCTTCTTAGTCTGTTAGGTGGCAGACCTCTGAAGCTTCCTGAGCATTTCTTAATCCACTGTTCTGCATCCCAGGGCTTCCAGATAGTACTCCTCAGGGTCAGTTAACTAATGAATTAATGACCATGGTAATTACCACCATTAGCATATCCATTAACACTGTAGGTCTCATGGCTCACATTACTGGGCTAGGCTGTCTCAGGAGTGTTCACAGAAGCCCCAGTTTCCAGTGGACACTAGAGCCCTGCTATGTTCAGGAACAGAAAGAGAGAGAGAGCAGTGGCAAGGAGGTGTTCTCATTCTTAGTCTTGGCATTATAGAGCATGCTAGCCAGTTATCACTGGCACACACCTGGACCATGTACCTGTGTGGAGGCCTAGAGTTCCACAGGGCTGCGACTTCCAGGGAGCTCCACATTCTACTCCAGGCTGTTTTTAGTGTCATGCCCTGTCTTCTGTGCTGTGCTGCTGAAAGCTCATGGCCTGCATTTGGGTACCCAGCCTCATCCCTGAGGCAGCCATAATAACACCTACCAGAAGTGACACACTGAGACGATGTGCCAGCACTTAGTCTCACCTCTGCCTCTGGGCTTCCTGGGAGCCCTTCCTGTAGGGAGGTGGGTGAGTAGGAAGATGTGGTTCCCACCACACAGCTCCCAAGGGACAGCACTACCCCTTCATTCCTCCCTTGGCAAGCATGTGCTGGGGCCACTGATCAACTGGCCCCATGCACCAGTCACTTAACAGTGACACAGCCCCTCCCCCTTCCAAGTGGGAAATTGACAAGGGATTGAACAGACAGCTGTAGCTGCTAGAAAGAGATTGAAAGGATAGGGGAGCGGAGACGAGCACCAAAGCCTGGAGGTAAGTGGGCAGCCCAGAGGATGTTCAGGGATATTTCAGCAGATGAGGTGGACAGTGCGGGGTCTCTGCTATGGACAGAGAGCACTGAGTGGCTTCTAGTGGGGAGAGAGGAGGCGAGGGTCTGGTGGTTCCTGTGTTCATCGGTTAGATTCTCCTCACAGCCCAAGTTTGAAGTGTATATAAGGCTGAACCCCCTGAAGCCTCCCTTCTTGGATTGTAGGTAGCATGTTTCCTGAGTTCTCATATAGTCTGCACCCTGTGTCAGCGTGCGAACCTCTTCCTAGAAGGACACCAGCTGTAGTGACAAAGGTCCACTCAGATGCCCTTGTTCTGACTTAGTTGTGTCTGTGAAGAGCCTGTTCCTTCACACAGTGATGTGCGGTGCTTAACAACAGGGGATAGTTCCAGTGACCACTCACAAGCATTTTCTTCTCGTTGTGTTTAGTGACAGTGAGATTGTGCCTTAGGAGGCCATCTTGTGCTGGAGATGAGGTCTGGTGCACTCACTGGCTAGGAGGAAGCTTCTCTCCCAGCTCTTTTTTCCTGCCCAAACACCTGCTTTCCGAATTTGAGCCACACCCCATCAGAGTACAACAGCAGTTTCCTCTTAAAAACCAGAATTCAGAGAATGAGTAACTGTCATTTACATCACACCCCTCTGCTATGGTTCAGGGAACATTTCAGAAGGGGTAAAGTGTGAGAATGGGGAAGGCTACAGTGAAACATGACAGGGCCATTGCACTCATGAACTCACAGTGGCTGTGGTTGCCTGCACAAGCCCAACACAAGATCAAGCCAGTCAATGTTCTAGCATGGTTAGGGGAGGGACTTATGAAGTCCCACTCCTAATGTAGGAGCTTTGGCAATTGATGGACGAGGGAGTCAGCTGTCTTCAGGGAAGTGGGAGGTTGCTCATACTCCAGTGGATGACCCCAACCCCATGCACATAAGGACAGCAGTGATTGGACCCAGTGGGCTATGGAAGGAAAATATAAAGTTGGGTGTGGAATGTAACAGAAGCAGTCTGGGAGTAGTTGTAGAGGGAATGAGGGGTTGATATGAACAAAACACATTGCATACCAACAGCCAACATCAAATTAAATGGAGAGAAACTCAAAGCGATTCCAGTAAAATGAGGAACAAGACAAGGTTGTCTGCTCTCCTCATATTTATTCAATATAGTACTTGAAGTTCTAGCTAGAGCAATAAGACACCAAAAGGAGATCAAAGGGATACAAATTGGAAAGGAAGAAATCAAACTTTAACTATTTGCGGACGATATGATAGTGTACATAAGTGACCCCAAAAATTCTACCAGGGAATTCTAAAAGATGATAAACTCTTTCAGTAATGTGGCAGGATACAAGATTAACTTAAAAAAAATCAGTTGCCCTTCTATATACAAATGATAAAAGAGCTGATAAAGAAATCAGAGAAACACCACCCTTTAAAATAGCCACAAATATGGGTGGTGGATTAATCCCAGCACTTGGGAGGCAGAGCCAGGTGGATCTCTTTGAGTTCAAGGCCAGCCTGGTCTACAAAGCGAGTTCCAGGAAAGGTGCAAAGCTACACAGAGAAACCCTGTTTTGAAAAACCAAAAAAAAAAAAAAAAAAAAAAAAAGGAAAAGCTACAAATAATATAAAATACCTTGGGTAACTTTAAATAAGCAAGTGAAGGACCTGTATGATAAGAAATTTAAGTCTCTGGAGAAAGAAATTGAAGAAGATATTAGAAAATGGAAAGATCTCCCATGCTCATGGATAGATAGGATTAACATAGTAAAAATGGCAACCTTACCAAAAGCAATCTACAGATTCAATGGAATCTCCATCAAAATCCCAACACAATTCTTCACAGACTTGGAAAGAACAATACTCAACTTCATATGGAAAAACAAAAAACCCAGGATAGCTAAAACAATCCTGTACAATAAAACTACCTCTAGAGGCATCACAACGCCTGACCTCAAGCTCTACTATAGAGCTATAATAATAAAAACAGTACTGGCGTAAAAACTGACATGTGGACCAATGGAATTGAATTGAAGACCCTGACATTAATCCACACACCTAAGAACACCTGATTTTTGACAAAGAAGCCAAAACTGTACAATGGAAAAGAGAAAGCATCTTCAACAAATGGTGCCGGCATAACTGGATGTCAATGTGTAGAAGACTGCAAATAGACTCCTATCTGTCCCCATGCACAAAACTCAAGTCCAAGTGGATCAAAGACCTCAATATAAATCCAGTTACTCTGAACCTGATATAAGAGAAAGTAGGAAGTAGTCTTGAATGCATTGACACTGGAGATCTCTTCCTAAATATAACACCAGTAGCACAGACACTGAGAGCAACAAATTAATAAATGGGACCTCTTAAAACTGAGAAGCTTTTGTAGGGCAAAGGACATGGTCAATAAGACAAAACGACCGCCTATAGAATGGGAAAAGATCTTCACCAACCCCCACATCTGACAGAGGGCTGATCTCCAAAATATATAAAGAATTCAAGAAACTAGACATCAAAATACCTAACAATCCAATTAAAAAATGGGCTACAGAGCTAAACAGAGAATTCTCAACAGAAGAATCTCAAATGGCCAGAAGACATTTAAGGAATTGTTCAACATCCTTAGTCACCAGGGAAATGCAAATCAAAATGACCCTGAGATACCATTTTACACCCGTCAGAATGGCTAAGATCAAAAACACTGAAAACAGCTTATGTTGGAGAGGATGTGGAGCAAGGGGAACACTTCTCCACTATTGGTGGGAGTGCAAATTTGTACGGCCACTTTGGAAAGCAGTGTGGATGTTTTTCATAAAATTTGGAATCAATCTTCCTCAAGATCCAGCTATACTATTCTTGGGCATATATATACCCAAGGAACGCTCAATCATACCACAAGGACACATGCTCAACTATGTTCATAGCAGCATTATTTGTAATAACCAGAATGTGGAAACAACCTAGATGCTCATCAACTGAAGAATGGATAAAGAAAATGTGGCACATATACACAATGGAGTACTACTCAGCAGAGAAAAACAATGACATCATGAGGTTTGCAGGCAAATGGATGGAACTAGAAAATATTATCCTGAGTGAGGTAACCCAGACTCAGAAGGACAAACATGGCATGTACTCACTCAAAAGTGGATACTAGATGTAAAGCAAAGGATAACTAGACTGCAACCCACAGCTCTAGGGAGGCTAGCTATCAGGGAAGACCCTATGAAAATGCATAGATTGCCCAGCTAAGGAGAAATAGATGAGATCTACATGAGCAAACTGGCGATGAGGGGGGTAATGAAGGGCAAGGGAACATAGGGGAATGGGAGGTTTGAGCTGGAACAGGGACAGAGTGGGAGAGCAAGGAAAGAGATACCATGATATATGAAGACACCATGGGAATAGGGAGAAACAGAGTGCTAGGGAAGTTCCCAGGAGTCCACAAGGATGACCCCACCATAGACTACTGGCAGTGTAGTTGAGAGGGTTCCTGAACTGGCCTACTCTGGTGATCAGATGGCTGAATACCCTAACTGTCATCATAGAACCCTCATCCAGGGACTGATGGAAGTAGATACAGAGATCCACTGCCAGGTGCCAGGCTGAGCTCCAGGAGTCTAACTGATGAGAGAGAGAGGAGGGATTCTATGAGCAAAGGACAGTGAGATCATGATGGGAAAATGTACAGAGATGACCAGCCAAACTAGTGGCAATGCATGAACTGTGGACCAATAGCTGAGGAGCCCCCATGATACTGGACTAGGCCCTCTGGATAAGTGAGACAGTTGTTAATCTTGAACTGTTTAAGGAGCCCCCAGGCAGTGGGATTGGGACTCATCCCTGGTGCATGAGCAGGCTTTTTGGAGCCTATGGTGGGATACTTTGTACAGCTTTGGTGCAGGGAGTGGGGGGGCGGGACCTGCCTCAACTGAATGTACCAGGCTGGTCTGACTCCCCATGGGAGACCTTGCCTTGGAGGAGGAGGTGGGAATGGGGGTGGGTTGTGGGGGGAAGGCTTGGAGGTGGGAGGAGGGAGGAGGGAGGAGGGAGGAGGGAGGAGAGGGGAATCTGTGGTTGGTACATAAAATGAATAGAAAAATCTCTTAATAATAAAAAAATGAAGGTGCTGGTGGATTTGAGCTGAATGATGGGAACATTTTCAGCCAGAGTAGTTTCTGTTTTATAATTCTAGTTCTCAGAGCCAACCTAGTCAGTGAGGGAGCAGCTTTGCTTCCACTTGCACTACGCATACTAGAGACAACAGAGTCGGAAGATGTGCAGTGGTGGTTTTCTGTGACCTGGGTCTTTCCTGGGTCTCACTTTGGGACTTAAGGTCTGTTGGAGGAGTTAGAGCCAGGATCCCACCAGGCTTCCTGGTCTCCAGGTTAGCCTCTGTCTGCTGTGACTCAGACCAGGTAGCCTTAGAGCTGGTCCAGAAGTGGCCAAACCAGTTCCCCTCTCAGAGCCTGCATTAACTTTCTGAGTTTCCTTCTTCAGACAGCCCTGGGTCTGGGGTTCCTCCCTTCCCTCATTGTGTGAGCTCACTGTTTCAGGAACATTTGGAAGGTCCTTTTTCCCCCAGCCCTGGCCAAAATTGTCAGACGTGCTGGTTTTGTCGAGCTGCCCCTGAGCGACTCAGAGGGAGTCACCTCTCAGGTCAGCAGTAATTGTGTACCATCTCCTGCTGTCCTTATCAGTGTAGGTCAGAGCTGCTAAGATGGGGACACACCTCCTTCATTTATGACGGCCTGGCAGGTGCTGGTTGGGAGTGGGTGGGGAGGGCTGGGTGAGCAGATAGGATACTGCTTTCTTCACAGAACTGTGTGACTTATTACCTCACCAGTGCACTTGTTGGGAAGCACAAAACAAGAAGTTTTGCTTTTTAATGGGACATGATTAAATGTTAATGACCAGTGACCTCACAGAGTGACTGCCATGCTTGCCGCCTACTCATCTACGCCTGTGTGTACCTTCCGGGCATCAGAAAATTACATAATTAAGTATAGATTACCTCAGACACATCACCACACATTGTTATTCCCGGGAGACTTAATTGGCATGTTTTGTGTTCATGTGTGCTTCTCATCAGAGCACCTCAGGTCGCTTAACAAATCGCATCTTCTTAAGCCTTTGCGACAGCCCTACACACAGCCCGATTTGATGGATTCGAAACCAGAACCTGAAGCCATTCTGTGCCAAGATGAGCACTCCCCGCTCCCTGTGCCACACAGGCCAGAGGCAGGTGTCCTCCACTGTCTTCCCTGGAAGTGCTTCAGGAGCTCATTTTCAAAGTTCACATGGAAATGAGCAGAGGCAGGTGGAGTAGCTATGGTTGCTGACACATAGGTCCTCAACCCAGCCACTCCTGTGGTGACTGAGTTCTAAGAGACTGCATGAACAGTGGCTCCTGGAAAGCTGTTTGTTTGTTGTTTGTTTTCTAATGTTTGTGCAGGGACAAGATGTGGCATTGACTGTGATGCTGTGAGGGATGCGTGCACCAGTTTGCCGGGTGTTAATGCTCAGTGTGGCCTTCTCTGATGTCAAGGTCAGTGGCAGGTGAGGTTGTGGATTGACCTGTACCAGGGTCCAGAGCCAATGTCTGTAGGCCTTTGAAAGGTGCATTCAGCTAGGATATTTGGGCCTCATTTCTGGCTTCCATGTTTCACGTTTGTGACCATCATTCCTTATAACACTCCTATAGGATACCCAGTGTCACCTAGTCTTATAAAATGGACCCCAGGCTGGAGACATGAGGTGGATCCTAGATGTCACAGGATATCAGAATGGTGAATATCAGGACAGATCCTGAAGATTCCAGGCTCAACGCAGCTCCCAAAGAGTATCTAGCATCCAAATTTGAAAACACCGCAACAAGAGAATGTAGCTGCTCCTGAAGAAACGGCCTCCTCTTTGAGGTTAATAAGAGGAAGTGTGACTCAGAATTACAATTCTCAGAGTTTAAACAAGCATGGTGATACCCACACCCTGTCCTAGCCTTGCAGTACTATCCACCTTAAAATGGTCCTTGCAGGGTACTCACATCATAGAGGGTCAAAGGGTGATGGGCTGCTGGCAACCAATCGGAACATTTCCACAACCGTCTTCCTCTCCGTCCACTCTTCTGTAAACCCAGCATTGAGGATGATGGCAATGAAGAAATCACAGTACCCGCTGGTCAGTGGTGCCCCACAAAGCAGATTTATAGTTCCTGTTTATTTTCTTCAGCTTCCTCATCAGCAGAGTGGGCGGGAGTCAAGCCTGTGACCTTGCACAGTTATCATGCATCTGCCTTGTCAGCTGGATGCTACCGGAAGACATTAAATGCATCACGTGTTTATCTAATGGGTAACTCATGGTGGGGGCTCTTGAAGAAACAAATTACCTAATTAATTGGGGAAATTTGACTTTGTAGGTTTAAGAAATTAGAATAGTTAGAACTTCCATAGACTCTTCTAGAATGGAGGTGAGGGGTGCCTGGAAGGAGTGGCCTGAGCTAGGGCCATCTGTGTGTGAAAAGGTGCTTGGATTAATGCTTTGGGCACCAGACAATTTTGTAAGACTGCTGTCCTGGTCTTTCAGGTCTTAGGAGGACCTGTGTGATACTGTGGGGGCGGGAGATTTGGGAGGGCACAGGCTTGGAGATGATGGAGATTGAGAGGACCTGCCTGCACTGTGCGTGCATCTCTCTCTCTCTCTCTCTCTCTCTCTGTCTCTCTGTCTCTCTCTTTCTGTGTGTCTTCCAGGACTTGATTTCCTTATTCACACTCCCAGTGACTGGTCCTGTTGGTGGTTCCCAGGCTTGGGGTATAGACTGGAACATTTAGCACACCAAGGAAATGTGTCTGCTAGCCAAGGCTACCTTCCATGTCTCTGCATTTTTTTTTTTTTTTCTGTTCAGAGTTTGGCAGAATTAAAGAGACCTATTATTTACTAGAAGTATCATGTTATAAATGGCAAAATGGTCCAAAACTAAAAAGGCAAACTTACCAACTGCAGGCAGTTCTTAAAATGTGATAAATTGGGCTTTATAGAAAGGTCATCTTGGGACAATTTCTGCTCTTACAAAGGACCTGGATTCTGTTCCCATCATCCATATAGCAGTCCGCAACCATCCACAACTCCACTTCTAGGGGATCTGATGCCCTTTCCCGAAGTCCACAGACACCAGGCATGCATGTGATGCACATACATATGCGCATGCATACAGGCACCCCCTCAAAACACTCATAAAATAAATCTAAAATAAGAAAGGTCATGCTGTTTTTCCTACTTAAGACAGTGTCTGACTTGGTAGCCCAGGCTGATCTGGAACTCACTATGAAGCTCAGGATGCCCTTGAATTCATGGCAACCCTTCTACCACAGCCTCCCAAGTGCTGGGGTTATGAGAGCGAGTCACCATGCCTAGTTATAAAAATTCACGTATGCCATGCTTCCTGCTCCTTTTATATCCGTGAAATCTTGCCAGGATCCAAGGATGAATATTTGGGGATCTGAGAACCTCTGGTTTACACCCTCTTGGTGGGACCCTAGCTCCCTACCTCAGAAGGCTCTGGTTTTCTAGAGGTTAGTCATGGGCATCCCTAGCCTGCAGTGGTCCATGTTTGTGACTGGAGGTCCCTCCCTCTACCATGTATGGGCAAGACATCACCACCATGGGAGCAAGAGTGTAGGTGCAGGTTCAGAGTCATCAGTGGCACCTTCCTGTCCTCTCATTGCTGAGTAACTTCCTGTGGCTTTTTTCATGACCTACCCCTTAGCCCTGGTGGCATGCTATTTGGGCTTTATGGAGGAACTTGCCCTCCGTGGCTACTGTGTGGGCAGTGAGTCAGTCCTGTTGGTAGTGGAGGTGGGGGTGAGGGGCCGTAGACTCCTCTTACAGTGTCTTTGGATGCTCCTGTAGCTAGGCCCTGGGTCTCCTCCTATCCTGTACTTCTGGGGCACGTCTGTTGGTATTTTCCTATGAAATCCCTTTTTTAAAAATTTTTTATTGTTTCCACCAAGAAGAGCTGATCCGGGTGCTTGCAACTGTAGAGTGGGCCTGCTTACTCCGGCTCCCTGTCTTGCCATGGGGTAGCACTGCTGCCCTTGCCTCCCCTTATGATCTGTACTCTGCCTCATGAATGGTTTGTGGAGACCACTGCTGGCACTCAGGCCACGGCACTTACTTGCACCTTGAGGAAAAAAATAGAATCCTCTCTTCAGCTCTGCCCTATTTCAGATGATGACTCTCTCATCAGCCTGGACACCTGGCTTCTCCTGACCTCTCTGGCTACTGTGGCTTGCGACTGACAGATGAGGGCTTCAGAAGATGAATGTTTCACACCAGGGACAGTTAGGCTTGCTTGTTACTACAACTTACCATGCACGTTTCTGACTACACAGAGCTCAGCATGCATGCATACATGCTTCTTATTTTCTTTATGTGCTCATAGAGTCTAGGCTGGCATCAAATTTATTATGTAGCCCAGGATGGTCCCTCTGCTTCTATTTCCTGGGTACTAAGATTGTAGGTGTGTACCACCATGTCTTGTTATATATGGTGCTGGAGACTGAACCTAGGGCTTCATGCATCCTGGGAAAGTGCTATACTGAAACTGATATACATCTCTTACCCTAATGAGTTTGTTTTTATTTTTATTACTTTATTATTATATATTCATGTTAAAATACTTTTATTAATTATTTGAGAAGTTCATGCAATGTATTTTGATCATATCCATCCATCTCCTAACTCCTCCCAGATTAACTCCCACCTCCCTACCCATCCATTCCTCTCCCAAGGCCTCCTAGATTAACCCCTACTTCCCTACCAACCTAAGTTTATGTTCTTTCTTTCTCTTTTTAATCTATTGAGTCCAATTTGTGCTGCCCAAATACTCCTCAGACTAGGACCTGCTCTGGCCCAAAGCTGACCTACCAGGGGCCACACTCTTAAAGAAAACTGACTCCTCCAATGGCAGCTGTCAATTGTCAATATCTCCTCAGCTATGGGACGTAGTGCCCACCTCTCTACCTCCATGCTAGGCTTTTGTCTGGCTTGAGCTTGCACAAGCCTTGTGCATGCCATCACAACTTCCATATGTTTAGGTGCACAACTGTCCTGTTGTACCTGAAAACAGTTTCCTTCTAGTCACCCACTGCCTGTGACTCTTAAAGTCTTTCGTCTTCCTTTGCAATGACCCCTGAGCATTGAGAGGAGGGTTGTGATATAGACATCCCATTTAGAGTCTGCCGCTTCGTAGTCTCTTATTCTCTGTATGGGTTGTGGGTCTCCATGTCAAATGTCATCTACTGCAACAAGAAGCTTCTCTGATGAGGCCTGAGAGACACACTAATTTATGGATAGAATGGTAAGTTATTAGGAGTTGGTTTAATACTATAGCCATTCACCAGAATAATAGCATTAGGTCTTCCCTTAGAGCCTATGACATGTCTAACCATGGGTTCTCGGCCTCAGTAATGGTGCCAGGTGTGGATTCTATCTCAGGAAGTGGGCCTTAAATCCAATCAGAAAGTGGGTGGTTACTCTCAAAACATTCATGCCACTATTACACCTGTGAGATAGCTTGCCAGGACACTTGAACCTTGTGAGCTATAGTAATGACCGTCCTTATGTGATATTACTTTTAAATTTGTATTGAGATGGCATATATGCTTATGATATGCTAGGTAGTTGATGTGGGTATGCACTGTGGGATGGTTTTATTAATCCAACTAATATATCCATCAGCTCACACTCTTATTAGTTTTTGTTATAAGAGCATTGAAAATATATTTTCTTCGTGATCGTCAATCATACGATACGTGACAGCTCTGTCTCAGGCTGCAGAGTGGGGCTCTAGCACCTATTTCTCTTTGACTAGCACCTTGTGTGGCTTGTCACATGCCCTTCTTAAATGTCATAGCAAATCCATTAGTCAACCTGCAGCATCTTCTCTCAAACCTTGTTCTCATGATGTAGAAGGCAGACAGAGATAGCTCCTCACTTACCATGGTTGTGAGGTCTGATGAATGAGGCATCAGCACAACTTTTTATGAGGACTGGGTATATCTTCCTGGTCACTCTTACAAATGTGTCCTTAATGTGACCTGAAAGCTTGTCCCCAAGTCATCAATGCCCACATTCCCACAGTTCCTCACATTAGCCCATTGGTTCCTGAGGGCTTCTTCTTCACTTTGGTCTCTTTCCTCTCTTGTGTAGTTTTATTGTTTTAGAGACAGAATCTCATGTAGCTCAGGCCAGCCTCAAACTCACTATATAGTAGAGGATACCCTTGTACTCAGTCTTTCTGCTTCCACCTCCCAAGTGCTATGATTACATATGTGTAACACAGTGCATGCTCGTCAAATACTTTGCCAACTGAGCTGTATCCCAGCCCCTGTGATCATTTTTTCTTTTCATTTTCTTCTGACAATGATGTCCTCCACTCTACCAACAGAGCTATATTTCCAGTCCCTCCTAATCTGCCAACAAAGTAGATCCCAGGCAACATTCTGCTCAGTGACTATTTTTTTCTCATAACAATATAGTGTTCTCAGAGATGTCTTTTCCTGCCTTACAGTAGGGTGGTTGTGGAGCTCTGTAGACTGTCTGGTAGTGAGTTAATTATTTATGCTTCTTCACAGCTGCAGGACATCATTAGGATGGACACTGGAAGAAGTCTTTGCACATATTTGTCATGGCTTTCCTAGGTTCCATAATTCAGAGTGGCTATACTGTGTGCTGTACTGAGGATTGACACATGGTGTGTGACTCTCTTCCAGAAGCTGGTCAGTTCATTTATCCTGCAGGCATGGAGCCTTGCACATTAGGGCAAATATTGGCAGTAGTTTCTATCAAAAGCTCTTGTGCCTTACTTCCAGTTTCCTAGAGGTGTGTTTCTGATGCTGCATCTCCACCATGACATGTGAGTCCATTTCCATCAAAGATATCCAGTTAAATTAGAACCTCAGACATACAACTTTTTTTTTTTTTTGCAGTATAAAGGTGACCTAAATATTGCACTGGACATGCTAATGCAAAAAAATGTTCTGAAATAGCCTGATATCCAGAATTTGATCTGGCATCCCTAATAAGAGGGAAGACTTATTTCCAAATAAAAATGTGAAGTATGTTTTAATCAATTGCCTGGACTGTCCCTGGGGCACTCCTTGCTCATTGGTGACATTCTAGCCTCTGGAGTGACAGTTAACGCTGCTGAGCTTGTACTTCATGGCAGGTGCTGTCCCAGGACCTCTGTGTGGCACTGGCCTCATTACTTCTCCCAAGAGCTCTGTCACCATGGTCCTGTCTGGCAGCTGTGAGGGATCATGCCATTGCTCTAGTGCTCTGCATGTCTTTGTCTGCCTTGGAGACCCTCATCCTCTATCTGATGTTCACACTACTCAGCATTCTTTCAATGTACTGTCCTATTTATTTACCATACTACCAGGAAGTTTATGGTTCATCTCTCCAATGAGACTATCTGTATCTAGTTCATTATCCTCTCCTAGGACGGTACAAATAGTTGGGATGTACTAAGGCCATTCTGAGTGGGACTACAGTGCATCAGTGTGGGAGTTTGCCCTCAAGGAGCACCATCTAGACGTGAACAGCTGTGTGGACATTCTACATGCATTATTCACTTTGCTCACCATAAAACCCCGGGGATGCAGATGAGGCTCAGTGGCATCAGCTTTGCAGATATGTCCACAGAGAGCTTTCTTTCTTTTCTCATCTTCTGACCTAGGCCTGTCCCTGGTACCTGGGAGACTCTGGCTGGACACATTGCAGCTAAAATGTTTCTTGGAAGTCTGACCCATCTGTCAGCCTTGGAGGATGGCCACGAGTCCTGTGCCAGCTCTCACTTTTCTCTCTGGGTGTGAAAAGGCTGGAGCAAGATGTGCTGGGCCCTGCATATGTCCTGTTTCCCAGGGAACAGATGATCTGGAAAGTGACCTCATGCTGTGCACTTTGGTAGCAACTAATGGGGTATGGGATGCTGGTGTCACCTCAGAAAGGATCAAGGTGGGCAGGAATGGTGATGGGTTAGGCACTGAGGCATTGGAACTGAGCAATTTTTCCAGTCTTGCTGCAAGGAAAATGTCCGCTGAAAAGGCAGCACCGCTTGGTTCATCTACCCCAGAGCCTGGCAAACAACAAGTATCTTAATAGAGTTTTTCCTCAGTGTGAAAGCCTTCTGTATGTCAGGGACCACTTCAGGTTTGTAGGTTGTGTCTCTGGACCCTTTCCTGTGTTTCCACATGGGAGTATCCCACTTGTTTTCAGGGCATGCTCTCATTCAAAACCCCACTCCTTAGAGGCTAGGGGGGCTCAGCCATTAATATTTTTATTTTATAATTAACTTAATTTCATATATCAGCCACAGATTCCCCTGTCCCCCCTCCTCTCACTCCCAGCCCTCCCTCCCAATCCACCCTCCATTCCTACCTTCTCCAAGGCAAGGTTTTCCCTGGGGAGTCAGACCAGCCTGGTAGACCCAGCCGAGGCAGGTCCAATCTCCTCCTCCCTACACCAAGGCTGAGCAAAGTGTCCCAGCATAGGCCCCAGACTCCAAAAAGCTAGCCCATGCACCAAGGACAGGTCCCCGCTCCACCGCCTAGGGGCTTCCCTAACAGTTCAAGCTAATCAACTGTCTCACTTATCCAGAGGGCCTGGTCCAGTTCCATGGGGGCTCCTCAGCCATTGGCTCACAATTCATGCGTTTCCACTAGTTTGGCTATTTGTCCCTGTGCTTTTTCCAATCATGGTCTCAATATCTCTCACTCATACAGTCCCTCTTCTCTCTTGCCAACTGGACTCTGGGAGGTCCACCTGGGGTTCGGCTGTGGATCTCTGCATCCGCTTTCATCAGACACTGGAAATCAATATGGTGCTTTCTTAGAAAATTGGGAATCAACCTACCTCAAGACCCAGCTTTACCACTCTTGGGCTTGTACCCAAGGAATGCTCAATCATATCACAAGGACACATACTCAACTATGTTCCTAGCAGCATTATTTGTAATAGCCAGAACCTGGAAACAACCTAGATGCCCTTCAACTGAAGAATGGATAAAGAAAATGTGGTACATATACACAATGGAGTACTACTCAGCAGAGAAAAACATGACATCATGAGGTTTGCAGGCAAATGGATGGATCTAGAAAAAATCATCCTGAGTGAGGTAACCCAGACTCAGAAGGACAATCATGGTACGTACTCACAAAAATCTTAAAAAGACAGAATAAGTACATGCACATGTGTGTGTGTATGTGTTAGACATGTGCATGCACACATGTGCATAGGTATGGGTAACTGCATCTGTGAGTGCATGTGTCTGTATGCGGGCAGTGTCCTCAGGCTGTGGCGTGTGATTGAAGGTACTGTTCTTCCTCTGGCATTGAACTCTCTAGTGACTGCATCTTTTTCTCGTTCCCTGAGGTCAATTTACCATTTGACTTGGGAGGCAGAGACAGGAAAATTCCTGAGTTCGAAGCCAGCCTGGTCTACAGAGTGAGTTCCAGGACAGCCAGGACTACACAGAGAAACCCTGTCTTGAAAAACCAAATAAGTAAACAAACAAACAAACAAACTTCTGTTTGAAATTTCCCATAACATGAAAGGGGATTTGCTGTGGGAGAAGAGAGAGAGAAGGATAGGATTTCCACAAAGGGGATTTTTATTCATTCGGATTTCAAGATCATTGGGATTTGATCTTTTTAGCTTGATTTCTATTGCTGTGATGAACACTGTGGCCAAAAGAAACTTAGGGGAGTGTCTTAGTCAAGGTTTCTGTTGCTGTGAACAAACATCATGGCCATAGCAACTCTTATAAAGGAAAACATTTAAATGAAGTGGCTGGCGGTTTACAGTTTCAGAGGTTTCAGTCCATTATCATCACAGCAGGGAGCATGTCGGTGGTATGCAGGCAGATATGGTGATGACTGTATCTTTATCAGAAGGTAATAGGAAATGGACTGTGTCACTGGGCAGTATTGTGAGCACAGAAAACCTCAAATCCACCCCCACAGTGACACACTTCCTCCAACAAGGCCATACCTAATCCAACAAAGTTACACCTCCTAATAATGCCACTCCCGTTGAGCTTATGGTGGCCAGTTACATTCAAATGAGCACAGGGAGGAAAGTGTTTATTTAGCTTATACTTCCAGTCACAGTCCCTCACTGGGGGATGTCAGGGCAGGAACTGAAGCAGAAACCATAAAGGATGTTGCTTACTGGTTCACTCACTGGCATATGCTCAGCTTGCTTACTTATGCAGCTTACAACCATTTGCCTAGGGATGGTACTGCCCACAGTTGGTTGGGCCCTTCAACATCAATTAGCAATCAAGACAATGCCCACAGACGCCCACAGGCTAGTCTGAGCAAGAAATTCTTCAGCTGAGGTTCATTCTTCCTAGGTGACTTTGAGTTGTATCAAGTTGACAATAATAACTAACCAGAACAATGGTCATTTGTTTTGCTCTTTTTGAACAATTTATTGGTGATGAAGCCAAGGGACTGACCCAGGATGGAATCTGTCCAAGGTCTCAGAATTATTGCCTTTAACATTTTCAGCCTATTAAAAAGGCAACAAGCCAAGAACAGATAGTTTCCTTTCATCAAAGTGCCCTAGCAGCTCTTTTCTATGATTGATGGGGAAAATTTTGGATGAGAAGCTAAAAGGTTTGAGTAAAGCACTCAGCTTGCATAGTGGTCACCATGGTCTTTCTTCTCCTCCTCTTTCCTCACCACCACCATCATCATTGGGTAAAACTCAACATTATCATTGTCATTATCATTATTACCATGGGGTAGAGCTTGCCATTGTTTTCATTATATAATCATGATCATGATCATTGGGTAGAGCTTATCATATCATCATATCATTATCATCACTTTCATCTTTGCATCATTGTCCTCATCACCATCATTATTGGTAGAGCTCATCATCACATTGGGTCACTATCATTATTATCATCCATGTCATTGGGTAGAGCTTGTCATTATCATTGTTGTCATCATCTTAATCATCATTGTGATGATTATTTCCATCATTGTCATCATCCAAGTGCTGGGAACACAAGGGCCAAGGTGCTATTCTAAACACTTGGCATCATTAATTTGTTTAATCTTCACTGTAATTCAGACACAAAGGACTGTATTTTCCCCACTTTCAAGGTAAGGAATGAACCCTCAGGAATTAATGAACTTGTGAAGCTCTCTCTCTTGGAGTTCTGGAGCTAAGACTGGTGTCCATTAGGCAACGTGGCTGAAGCAACTAAAAGATAACAGGCTTAATTTGCATCATGGTTTCATAAGAATTTCTGTAGCTGAAGGTTTTTTCCAGTCCTGCTTGGCTCCTGTGGCCATGCAGCTGCTTGTACCCAAATAAACACACAGAGGTTTATATTAATTACAAGCTGTATGGCCTAATGGCTTAGGCTTCTTGTTAGCTAGATCTTACATGTTAAATTAACCCACTTCTATAAATCTATACCTTGCCACGTGGCTCATGGCTTACTGGTATCTTTGTATCTTACTTCTCCTGACAGTGGTTGGCAGCATCTCCTGACTCAGCCTTTTTGTTCCCAGAATTCTCCTCTCTCTTTGTCCTGCCTATACTTCCTGCCTGGCTACTGGCCAATTGGCACTTTATTTATTGACCAATCAGAGCAACACATTTACAGCATACAGAATGATATCCACAGCAAATTTCAGTCCAGCAAAACAAGGAAACATAATGGAACATGTAACAGTGGCTTCTCGAATCTTGGTGGGTCAGAAGTGAAGACCATGGCAGTGACTAGGAGTGGCCACACAAAGACTTGCTCCTACTAGCTTACTTCTGTTAGCCAGGCTACAGTTCCTAAAAGCTGCACAGCCTTAAAAAGTACCACCATAAGCTTGAGACAGAATTAAAAACATGAGCCTATAGGGACATTTCAGAGTCAAATGATAAGATCACTCCTACCCACAAAGGTTTGTGGCGACTTCATAATGCATAATTCCCAAGAGTTTCAAGCATTCTAACACTGTTCAAAAGTCCAGTTTCTTCTGAGACTCAAGGTAACTTCTTAGCTGTGAGCCCCTATAAAATAAAAAACAAAGTTGTGTACTTCTCATATAAAGTAGCAGAGAGTAAATGGTCCTATTCCAAAAGGGAGAAATAGAGAGAGTGAGAAATATTGGATCACAGCATGACTGAAAGTCAGCATGGAAAACACTAAATATTGAAGCATCATGTCTAGCATCTGTGGCATGTGAGGCATTAGGCGGATTCCAATAGGCATGACAACCCCTGGGCCTTTGGCCCTTCCACTTGCCATACATATGACTATCTCTTGAGCCAGCTCTACTTTGTGCCTGCAGCTTCCTCCCCCCCCCGCAAATGTCTAACATCCTGGGATCTCCATTGTAATTTAGTCTTCTTCTTCAAAACTCCATGTATGGTCTGATCAGGGGCTCCTGGTACAGAATACTACTTTTTAAAAAATTCATTTCTTATCTCAAAGGCTTTATTCTAGAACCTTGGTATAATCCCTATGATCCTATACTTCTTGTATTCTGCACATCTGTAAACAAATAAACAAAAAAGCACCAAGAAATCAACACCAAGTTCTACTGCAAGCTCAAGAAAAGCCATACCCCTGTGCACCACTGCTTCATGAGCGATAGCTGGGAAATGGTTCTCCTATGCATCCAGAGTGATCCCAGTCTACCACTGTCTATTCCTATCTGGGCCAAGACGGTGACATGTACCAGGGATGTGTTGTGTCTTGGCTCTGCCACATGTGATAATAACAGACTCTGTCCTGCCAGGTCACTGGGACTTTGAGTAAGTCAACAAGAGAATCATAGAAGTAACCATTATAGTGTCTAGATGAGCTATAAGAAGAAAAACAGGTCTCAGATCCAATGACGTGTTGAATTTAGTAAGACCAAGAACCTTCTGGAATGAGACCTTCAAGGTGACCATGATGCCTCAGTGGAGGGTTCTTTCTGAATCAATAGCTGTGGTATTTTACCCAATAGCCCTGCAATCACAAAAAGGAAGACCCCAGGTGCTCCAGGCCAAGAACCAGAGGATGGGCAAACTTGTGCACTCTGGCCATTTGTGTCAGGAGAAGATAGATGAGACAGTGAGAAAAATGAGGCTATTCTTAGTCATAGTTTTACCACCATGTGCTCTGCTGTCCTCCATCACCATCCTACTCAAAGGGCAACTAGGTGCCATAAATTACAAAGAAACTGGCCTCCTGTGATGAAGCTGTAGGATCTCACAATTGTGTCTCAAGGCTATAAAATAGCTCCTTCCACTCAAGCACAGGTCTGAAAACACAACCTTGTTCTGAACTTTGAAGTAAACAGTATTTAATTTATCTGGAAAGAGTTCTCACAGATATTTAGAAAAAGCACACCCAAACACATGCATGCTCATCATATAGTTTCTTGCATACATAGCCATGCATACATACTTGTATTTTAGAACACACGTTCATATGTAAGGCAGGCTCTCTCTCTCTCTCTCTCTCTCTCTCTCTCTCTCTCTCTCTTTCACACACATACACACACACAGACATGCATGCACACACAGGCACACTCAACACACACACTCATTCATAGTTTCACATGCACTCAAGTACACATCTGGCCCTCCATAATCCACAGATGTTTTTCATGCCATCTGGCCCATCCATGGTGGGGTATTGCTACGGTTGTAGAGTGACAGCACACCTCCACATCCCTGCTTTCTATGGGGCTGCTCGCATTGCTTGGCTTTGCTCAAGCCAAAGGAAACAGAGTCACATCCTTGCCTGTTATGCATATTGCTGAAGCAGGCTCCCCGTTTTTGACAGACTGTCAATCAACATGGTGATAATTACATTTCCATGAGTGAAATGTGCATGTCTACTCTGGAGAGTAATTTCCCACACCCTTAGGTCTAACTCAGTCTTCTTTCCCTGTCCTGTGTTAGTATCTCTACCTTCCACAAACTGCTGCTCAGATGTAAAGCTTCCCAGAGGCTCACTCTTGACTTCTTGGGTTTTTTCCTACTAGGAATTCTGACTTGACAGAAATCTTGTTACATTTGCTTTTATTAACCCAGGCTGGATTCATCACTGCTTTCTCTTATCTCTTTGGGAGTACTTTAACATGTTATTTGTGTGTGGATCTAAATCACTCAGGTGCTCACAAGTGTTCATATTTCATAAAGATCATGTCCCACCCCAGGCTCAGCAAAGCCACAAAGCAGTGCTTCTCAACCTGTGGGTCACAACCCTTCTGCAGGGGTCACCTAAGACCTTTGGAAAATACAGGTATTTCCATCAAAATTCAAAACAGTACAAAAAATTACAGTTATGAAGTAGCAATGAAAATAATTTTATGGTTGGGACTCACCACAACATGAGGAATTGTTTTAAAGGGCCATAGCATTAGGAAGGTTGAGAACCCCTACTAAAGCTTTTTACTATTCCTGCTGAATCAAACTCCTTAACTCTCCTGTGAACAGTCTTTTATGGTATGATAAACAGGCCATCTCACTGCCTCTTACATATCCAGCTCCTTCAGTCATGCCTGCCCATCTTCTACCTTCTAGTCCCTGACATTCATGGAGACCTTGGCCAGAAATAAGCAAGTGTTACTAATGGCTCATATATGCCAGCCCACCAGGGGCTGCTTAACTTACCTCAGGTTATGCAGCTTCTGTTTTAAGGGGGAGGATAAGTAGTTGCATTATTCAGTTTCTTCATTTTTGCTGCATGCAAACTGATCCCATCTACCCCTTTATTCCACAGCCTCATAAGCCAGGCTTCAAGAAACTCTTTCATTGCTTAAAAGTCTTTTCTTTGGCTTAGTGGTTGAGAGTACTTGCTGCTCTTGCAGAGTACCTGGGTTCAGCTCTCAGCACCTGCACGGCATCCTACAAACTCCTGTGGCTCTAGCTTCAAGGGATCTGATGCCTTCTTCTGGTCTCCATGGGCATTTCATGCACATGGCACACATGCATACACACAGGTGAACACTCATACACAGAAAATATAAATAAATATTAAAAGTCTCTCCCAATTCAGCCAGTTGAAATGCTGAATATTCTCTGATTATAATTTATTGACTAGTTCATTATTAAGTTCCTGCCTGTATGCTGAATCCTAGATTTCCCCTTCCCTCTCTTAAAGCTCTCTGAAGGACACTCTTCTATTGTTTTGTTGTTATGGTTACTAGGAAGGGCTCTTTAGTTCAGTTTTAACTTTTGCTTTCTTTGAATACAACCAGCTATAAGAACCAATACACCAACATCCCATCTCCTTCTTCCCCACCCTCCCTGACAAATCAGAGGATGATGTGGAGGACAACACCTTTGGGAGCATCCTCACACTCACGTGATGTACTATATTCATCATGGAGGCAAGGCACCCCAACCAAGCACAAGATGGCAACTCTTGTGATCCTCCCACAGAGATGCCCCAACCAAATGGTTTGGTCTTTGTTGGATGTCCTGCTACCCATCACAGGAAACAGGAAAGGACCACTGCAGCAGGAAGGCATACTTTCCCATACCACACAGGGTAAGGTAGCCATAGCAGAATTGCCCTTGTGGATGCTCCATCTTCATATGGACCAGCCTCAGCCACATGTCAGCACACGTTTCTGGGATCACACAACCATTCCTTCCCAATCCATATTTGGTTCTGTTGGGTCTATTTGCAGGTACCAAGTACAGTCTGTGATTTTTCCTGGAGAGATATGAGCAAATATCTCTTTATTGTCCCAGATATGGCACTGATGACAAAGCAAAGCACAAGTTCCACTTGAGTAACTTAGTGAGCCAGTGAGTTTATTGAGGTCATTTACAGGAATGTGGGTGAAATGTTACTTGCTGGAGCATGGGTGACTCAAAGACAGCTGCCTCATTGAAAAATCCATCTCAGCATGCACAGTGGCTTATAAAGCTGCCTCCCTGGAGTTCTCTGTAGGACTTTCAGGCAGCATGGCTGCCACTCTCCTCTCCACAGCAAGTGGTACTGCTTACATAAACTTGGACAGAATCCTTGTGAAATTGTTAAGTTTCAGGAGCTTCCTTGGGTATACCATGTGAGCATGGGATACTGGTGAAACTGAATATAGACTTGTAAGTTTCACTTCCTTCCCGACTCATATGAGCCTTCCTCCTCCATTTGAGAGGTGATATTGCAATTCAGAGCAAATAACCACACCACACAACACATGCACACATGCACTCAACTGTACTCACACACATAGATGCTCTCATATATTCTCACATACACACTGACACCATCAACTGTGCTCACTCTCACATGCATTCATGCACACTCTCTTGTGCTCTGTCATATAAGCACTATACTGAAAAGCACACACACTTCTACTGTCATACACGCACATTCACTTGTACTCTCACATCCATGCACACACTCTTATGCGCTCTCACGTATACATGCACAGTCACTCGTACTCTCCAATACACACCACACTCTGACTTGTATTCACACACACTCACATGTACCATCACTTACTCTCTTGCACACATTCACACTCACTTGTATTTCTACATGTAAACATTTACACTTGGAACCTTTTACATATAGACACACTGCTGCTCTCACACACAGGTGACCCTATGTGTAGAATTACACATTTACTGCATACACCAACGAAAGACTCACATGCTCCAAACACCATGGTGCTTCAGCAGATGTGCCTGCAAATGCTCCTCATTTTATTCCTGTGTTTATTGTCCTTGGATAAAAAAATTCTCTCAGATGTGGGATGTGTCATGGGTAAGCCAACCCCCAACTAAATCTTAGATATCTTCTTTAACCACACAGGAGGAAAGGTGCTGTGGCATCCACATATTATTGAAAGAAAAAATGGGCAGAAAAGGAAGTCTTTGCTAAGGAGCTGGAGGGAGAGCTCGGCAGATATTCATCTTTATCACCAGCCTCAGTAGCTCTTGTCTCAGGCCAGATAGTCAAGGGACTTGGTCATCTCCTCACCATCATTTAAAACTAGTCAGAGGAGCTGGATGGATGGGATGTTGTATATGACAGGGGAGCTGAATCCAAGAGGGGAGGGTGAGCTCAGGTTATCTCAGCTCTATCCTCATCACCACCATGTTGGACTCTAGTCTCACAACTATCTGTGAGGCCTCTCAAAGTGATGCTGATGATGTACACAGTTTTGATGAGGACACACAATAAGTCATGATTTGTATTAAAACATTCTTGGCATTTGAATTAGCAAGTAACAAAGTGAACAATATAATAAGCCAGTGGAAATGTAAGGAAAATCAACCTTTGTAGTGAACAAACCCCAACAGCAGCATTAAGGATGGCTCCGGGATCAGCCAAGTGCAGGTCACCTACCTAGCATGTGTAAGACATGGGGCCCATCCTTAGCACAGCCATATAGACAGCAGACAAACACACAGAACCCAGCAGTAACTTAATATTTTCTCATCAAAGTGGTAGAGTTTTTAATGCTACCATGATGTTTAGTGAGTCTGTCGGTGGAAGAGGGTACATACTTGATTCTTTTGGGAACAGTTTATATATTTGATTTAAAATGTGAATTTTGTTTGTTTTTCAAGACAGGGTTTCTCTGTGTAAAGTCCTGGAAATCACTCTGTAGACCAGGCTGACTCAAACTCACAGAGGTCTGCCTGCCTCTGCCTCCCAAGTGTGAACATTTTATTTAAGAAATACAAGCAAACTCTAACTTATTTAAATGATTTAAACTACCTATGAAAACATTTGCTGCTCAGCCTTTGCCACTCTTTGATTCAGGGAACTATTCTAGGGTTCTTCTAAGCTTGCTTCCTTCCACCTACAGAATACTAGGGTCACTTCATATTCAGCCTCTTGCAGGACTGTGTGACTCAGGCAAGCAACCGGGAGGCTGGGATTTCTGGTTTCAGGGGATGAAGCAGGTTCTTCCTTTATTTTGGACTCCTGGCTAAGCACTGCCACATCCCAGCTCCTGTTCCGAGAAGAAAGCTGAAGTAACAGGGTCTGCCTGGTTCTGAGGCAGAATACAGCTGAGTCTGTGTTAGAGTGTTTCTCCCTATCCCATCTCAGAGGTGCACCATGGGGGACAAGCAGCTACAGGAAGTGATTTCTGATACCAGTATTCTGCATTATCTATAACTGTGAATATTACCTTTTTGTCAGTTGCATTGGAAAAGAATAAGTTATAACTAGTCAATCTCCTATAATCATGGGAGGGAGGCACGGCTTAATTGCTTCGGTTAAGTGGCCAGTGACTTTGCCAGCACTCATAAATGCCATTAGGCTTCAGGCCACTGAGATGGACCTGTTGATTTATTAAAGGATGACAGGCAGGGAGCTGGTGCAATTTTTTTTATGGGTTAACACACAGAGCTGAAACACCTAAATGGTTAAGTCTGATATTCTGCATGGCCTCTTCCAGGATCAAAGGAAAGGGGTGACAGAGGGTTCTCACTGTGATGATGGGGAATTAGCATTCAATGGGTTTGCTTCTCATCCCCTAAAGCGCTCACAGTAATTATCAACTGTTCAGGATGGGTTGATAACCTTTAGCTGTTCCCCTCCTTCCCTGCCTCCCCTTCCCTTGGTTAAACAGACATGTTTCAGATGGCTTTCCTTTTATGACCGTGAACCATAGTCACAGTATTCTCTGCTGGCGCAATGATTTGCAAAACTGACAATACACATCTATGCAATGCAACCTTGGTGTGCTGGGCAGTCAGTCTGCTAAACCCCGAGTCCTGTCGGCTGGAACAATCTCTTTCCTGAGAGAACTTAACTGTTAATGGGTGATGAAGCAGCAGCTTTGTCATGGGGGTAGCTGTCCTTTTTTCCTGTTAGCATGCTTTCCTCCCAGCCTGTAGCTTTGTCCTGTTGACCTGTTAGGAGGGTGGGGGATGCCCTTAAGGGTTCATCGTACTGTTTAGCTCCCAACACATCTCAGACACAGCTAGTGCTTCATAACTGTGTGGTGTTGGAGACAGGGCAAGAGCCCAGGATGTGGCTTAGTGGTAGTTTTTTGCCTGGCATGCTTGGGGTCTCAGTGATCAAAGTTCTGGGAAGGAAGGAATATTGGCCACTTAGAGTAGAAGTAAAGCAAAGGGGTTTTCCAATGCTTTATTTCCCCCTTCATGCTAAACTGACTTAGCACTTGTCTCTCCATGCCTCCAGCTTCTAGGCAAGCTGGAGAACCAGAGAGGATGCACGTCATGGGGGTTGTGTTGTGTTGATGGACCCGGCTATAGGGCAGGTGCTGCTGGGTCCCAGTGAGCCTGAGGGCTGAGTGCTGTGAACATTCATTTTGGGATACAGACCTGTTCCCTAGAAAGACCATTAGCAGTTGCTCTAGTGAAGGAAAGAGGCTGTCAATGCCACCAGCGGTGGATGTGAGCTTGCTATGCACCAGGTGTGCCTTAGAGGAGACTGTGGCCTTGAAGTCTGCGGGCTTCTGAAGCTTCTGAAGTCTGAAGCTTCCCAGCTTCTCAGAGGCATCAGTTCCTCAGAAGACTACATCCTCAGCCACAGTCACCAGGACAGCAGTGACAAGTGCCAGTGTTTGCAGACCTCTGCAGGTGCCCTGCTTCTTCTCACACTTGTTCCCTTTAGGGACAGTAGGATTGTCCAGGTCTCTGCTGGAGTTTCCCCATATATCTCAGCAGCATTGACCCACTCTGTTCTGCTATGCTGGGCACTACAGCAAAACATCAACCACAGTCACTTGATGAAACCCTCCAGCAACCGTTCTGCTAAACCCTCTCAGCCCTGGGAGGGAGGTTTTTATTAGTCTCATCCAAAGCTTGAGTTCTTTGGAGGACTAAGGTGTTTGTCTAAGATCCCCGCTTACCAATCTCTCAACAAATCCAGGACCCAGAAAGCTTTTCCTAAATTCCCATCTCTCCCTGCTCCATCAGGGTACTATGGCCAGGCGTCCCTCAGCTTCTAGCATCCATAGATGCAACATGAGGGCTTAGGCATACATGTACTTCCAGATGTGGCTTTGGTAGATGTTATCAAAGACTGATGACTTTGATGGTCCTGAAAAGCTGACCCACATTATTATATTAGTTTCCCACCAGGCCTTGGATTGGTACAAGCATTGTGTTTGAGTTAGAAGCGTGTCTTGGTATTGTTGGAAGAATGGTGTATAGGAGCAAGGAGTCTCATGCTTGCTGGGGAGATACTACCCATGCTGGAGAGCTCCCATGGGAATGTGAGACCCTGGTGGGTTCTCCTCCACAAGGACCAGGCTTCTTTGAGGGTAGAATAGTATTCCTGCCTTGTTACTACCACAGCATCAGCCAATGCACACCTGACTAGGAAGCTCATACCCCCATTGGAGCACACCATATTCCTGCCTTTATAAGAGCTCATGGTCATCGCTCCTGTTTATAAGCCTTGGTCACATGCAAAGACATTTCCTAAGATTTCGAAGGAGGATTCAGGAATAACCGAAGCTGAGAAAGATGGGGTTTACCACACCTCTTGGGGTTTGGCTTCTCAAAGCACTCTGAAGAAATGCAGCACTAGTATTCTTGGAAACATGGTGTCAGGAAGGACACATGGGGAACTGCAGCCATGGCCGATGTAGAGGGTTACCTCAGGGTTTGCTGTTTCAAGCACGTGGGTACCAGGCACAGCTCTGACTTGACTCAACATTTCTTGATGTTTGACGTCTTGTCCTTTGAACCTGAACTCAAAGGTATGTGAGGCTGGTGGGGTGGGGAAGAGTATTGTCTGCATGAAGCACCAGAAGAGGGGGAGGGAGGTACTTAATGGCAGATTGCATGTGAAGAGCAGGTGCAGCCATTCTCTCTGTGGCATGTCACAAACTCCAACTCCAGACATAAACTCAGGTGCTTCTTCTCCAACCAAAGCCTCTTCACTGACTCAGCTACCAAGCCACAAAGTTTCAGGTCCCAAGGAGCGGTCCTTGATCTTTTTGGAAAAATAGAGACTTGTGGGGTAGCAGAAAGGGAATATTTCTGCATCTTCTCCCCTTCCATCTCCAGAAGGGCTCTGAGTACTTAGTGAGGTTTGCTGTACTGTGGAAGGAAGGCCCCGCTGCTGCAGGGACAGTGTCTTCCTGTGGTCTAGTGAGGAAGGATGCAAGTGCCCCCCCCCCCCACTGCCCACCACTTGCTTTCTAAGTTTATGTGGGAGAGGAGCCTCAACTTCATGGCCTTGGCCTTCTGATAACAGTCTTAGAACACTGTGGTCACACTGTGAGTCTTGACTACTGTGATGGGGAGGATGAGTCCTTCTTGCCAGAACTGCTCTCCAGGGAGGGGTCAGGCCCTTTGTGACGGCCAGTGGCTCCCTGGTTCAGCAGTAGGTTGAATGGTGGCATGAGTCTCTGGGTAAGCTTCTTCCTCACAAGCCTCCTGCACACCAGCTCAGTGAGCCACCTGTGGGGCTGCGGATACTGCAGGAGAATTGAGGGAGCTGTCTCACAGGCCTGAATGGCTTCAGGAAGGTAGGTCTGACCGTAATGGAGTGTTCTGGGATCCTTGTTGCAATGAAGTACACACATTACTGGACTGGAGCCAGAGGGTAGGGTAAGGGGGGATGTGTTGGCAAAGGGTGTCCCTTCCACAGGGGTCTCCTGGAAGGGCCAGCCAGTCCCCAAGGTATGTGTTCATTTCCAGCTCTCCTTCAGGGGTAGCTCAGTGGGTAGCCCATTCCCATCAACACCCCTGGCTTCCCTTCTGTTATTGCTCATGTTTATTCAGAAAGGAACTATTTACAGCCTATTATTTGCCCGCCATCCATCCATCCATCCATCCATCCATCCATCCATCCATCCATCCATCCATCCATTCTTTCAGCCAACCCACTCACCCACTTATATATACACAATGTGGAATGTTTACTCCACTCTAGGAATTGCACTGGGGACTGGAGTGCCTATAGGAGGTGAGATTTCCCTGAGTTTCCTTCTGGAAGCATGAATCAGGTAGACAGAGAACACACAGGTGTAGGGGCAGCAGGCGGGTAGAGCAGGTTGCTGATTGGCTCAGCTCTTCAGTATCTAGTACTACTTGCTTCTTTGGGGTATATGCTAAGGTTGTACTCCTGTGGAAGGTATATCCTTATAACTAGATATACACTTGATATCAGTGTTTTAGAAAATTAAGAATAGGTGCATAGTATTATAGCTTTATTTTTAGAGACAGGGTTTTATGAATGCCAGGCTGACCTCAAACCCTCTAAGTAACTGAGAATGACCTTGAACTTCAGATCCTCTTGCTTCCACCTTCTGAATACTGGGATTAAAAGTATGCACCACCACACTTGACTTATGTGGTGCTGGGGATCAAATCTAGGACCTTATGCTTGTGAGCCAAGCACTCTATCAACTGAGCTATAGCCGCAGCCCAATGTCATAGCTTTACAAGAACTTGTTAGAGTTAATTATGATGCCAGTCACCTGTAACCCAAGCCCTCGGGATACTGAGGCAGAAGGATAAGTATTCTGTGCCAACCTGAGCTACATGGTAAGAACTTGTCTCAATGAACAAATGAACCAACCAACCAAAACCAATCAATGTCAACAATTATAAAATAATACATGATTATTATAGAATATCTTGAAAATACAATAATACTTAAAATGAGTAAAAGAGCCAGTAATCCTAGTGTGGTGAACTCTGATCCACTAATTAGCTCCTTCTAGGCTTCTCTGCATATAGTTTTTGAAGGCTGTGATTACAGATTATTAGAATTTCATATTCTCCCCCTCCAAGGTTGAGATCACGTGAATCTTCCATATTCTTAAAGATTCTTCGGAAGTAGGATTTTCTTACTACTGGATGATGTTCCACAATTCGGATCACTTCTTGGGCCTGGCATTTTTGTCACTGCAGATGAGGCCCTGCCACATGGACTTGTCAAAGGAGTGTTGTGGGGCTGTTTTTTCCATTGTTGTTGTCTGTTGTCTCTTTGTACGGATGTGAGTCTAGAGCTTTGCTTGTGTTCCACCACTGAGCTGCGTGCCCAGTCTTCTCTCTTTCCTTTAATTCTGAGAAGGATTCTGGCTGAGTTGTCCAGGTCGATCTTGAACTTTCCATACTTCTCCCTTGACCTCTCCAGTGGACTGACTATGTGTTGTTTTGTATTTATTGGAGCTGAGGGCAGGGCTATGTGGATGTTTTCAAAGGCCTGTGACAGGCTCTATCACAATTTCAAATGTTTCCAATGCACAACTCACCAGCCCACAGTGCTCACACAGGCACCATTGGCAGACACGCTGTATCCCTGTGGTCACAATGTATATTCTAACACAGTTGACTTTCTATTGGACATTTGTTTTCCTTTTCTGCCAATTCAGTCTCTTTACCTCTTTTTCCATCTGTGTCTTCCTCGTGTGTGTGTGTGTGTGTGTGTGTGTGTGTGTGTGTGTGTGTGTGTGAGAGAGAGAGAGAGAGAGAGAGAGAGAGAGAGAGAGAGAGAGAGAGATGTGGTGTAGGTAAGTGAGCACATACATGTGGAGGTCAGAGGGCAATCTCAGGTGTTGTTCCTAAGGCATTGTCCTCCTTTATTTGGCAACAGGGTCTTCTAGTGGCCAAGAACTCATCAACTAGGCTAGGCTAGTAGGCCAGGGGGCCACAGAGCTCCACCTATCTCTGCCTCCCAGTTCTGGGATTGCATGCATGCACCACTGTGCCTGACTTTTGTAAAAATGGGTTCTGGGGATTGAACTTAGGTTTTTGTGCTATTAAGCTGAGCACTTTATCAGTTGAGCGATCTTCCTAGTCCCTTGGTGATTATCTCTATAAGTGTTTCACCTGAATTCTGGGCCCTATTGTGACAAGCCATGCTGATCTGGTCCACTGTATTAAGTTCTGTTACTTATACTCCTATCTGGGCTGTTCGTGGGATTGGGGTTGGCTGTATTATTAGACAAAACAAAAGATTCCCAATTGCCAAGTGTGGGGTGGAGTTTATGACAAGAAGAGGGAGTGTTCTGGAAGTTTGGCGACCCTTTCTCCAAATAACAAGATCATGAATCATGGGCTCTGGAAGGCCTGGTGGTGACTCAAAGTCAAGTTCCCAGTGAGCCCGGTCCTCTGTGTGCAGGACCCAACTTGACCAGGAATCTGGAGAATTGCTCTGGCAATGCCAAGCCTGAGCTTTATTTGTTTTTGCATTTAGGGGCAGAGCCCAGCCTTGCAGAACACCATTTGAACGCAGGTGCCACATGTTGGAGGATGTGTTCATCCCAGATACGGGAAAATCCCTGCCTCATGTTGCCCCTCCACTGAAGGTCATCAGGCATCCTGCCAGAAGCAAGATGCCCTGTGAACTCTGTGCCCCCAGCTGCCAATTGTTCATTCCCAGTGACAAAGCACCGGAACCCGGGAGTGACTCATAGGAGGGTAGAGTATCAGGGCCAAAAGGTGACTTGTGGGCTTCCAGTTCAACCTACTTCCCTGCAAGAAGAAAAATCAGTGGTCCCAACAGGCCACAAGACCTGTCTAGACTTACAGCTTCTGATGGCAGATCCAGGAACAGAAAGAGTCTCCTGGTTTCTAGGCTAGAGTTTTGTTCATGATGTGGGCACTAGATCCTGGAGACAAACTTCTGAGCTTCAGTCCAGTCAAGCCCTTGTGTGTCACAGAAGTCCTCCTCTCCACCACTGGGAGTCTTCCTCTTATCCATCACTGGGAGTCCTCCTCCTCTCCATCACTGGGAGTCCTTCTCCTCTCCATCACTGGGAGTCCTCCTCCTCTCCATCACTGGGAGTCCTCCTCTTCTCCACCACTGAGAGTCCTCCTCTCCATCATTGGGAGTCCTCCTCCTCTCCATCATTGGGAGTCCTCCTCCTCTCCATCACTGGGAGTCCTTCTCCTCTCCATCACTGGGAGTCCTCCTCCTCTCCATCATTGGGAGTCCTCCTCCTCTCCACCACTGAGAGTCCTCCTCTCCATCATTGGGAGTCCTCCTCTTCTCCACCACTGGGAGTCCTCCTCCTCTCCACCACTGAGAGTCCTCCTCTTCTCCACCACTGGGAGTCCTCCTCCTCTCCACCACTGAGAGTCCTCCTCTCCATCATTGGGAGTCCTTCTCCTCTCCATCACTGGGAGTCCTGTGGTTAGTCATTCGTCCCTATCATGGGCTTTGCTACCATCTCTCTAAGCTCCTACACTCTACCTATCCTGAGGGCCCCAGTGGTTGTGACCCTCCATTTAGGGGCCTTCTCTTCCTTCCTCTACAGGAACAGCGTGGGATTTCTCTCTTACACATCATTGAGGGCAGCCATGGTTACAGCCCACAAATTAATTTACATATTCAGATGGCAATGGTAAAGAAAAGCAAAGGGCTATAGTCATGTTTATATAGACAAAGGACTTTGTGGAGTGAAGGTCTCTCAAACCAGATGCCAGCTCCCCTCTTTCCATATGCAATAGTCACAGGCTTAGGATCTAAAAGGGACTATCAGGATTCAAAGCCTGGTCCCATACACTAGGAATGACTGTAGCCAACATGTTAACTCTGCAGGACAGTATTGACACCAGTAACACAAGGAATCCACTCAGCTGAGCTTAGTGACCCTTGGTGGGCCAACTCACAGAGCACTCAGCATGAGCCTGATATAGACCACAATCCAGGGCTTGGGGATGGCGGATGCTGAGTGTGTGCACAGTGAGATCTTGGATGGGTGGAAACAGTCTTAGAAGGACCTGTTAGATGGCACCATTTATGAGGCTTTAGTTACCCACCAGACATTCCAGACATTTAAGTTAGCCACCCAGGACCATTGACTAAGCTGTGAGCTTTGCTGATGGTGGGTAGGAGGTTTAGGGAGTCTGCCCCATGTTCAGGTGGAGAGCTTAAAGCAGAGGCCAGTGGGCTCTTTGGGAACCTGTGAGATAGGAATCAGAGGGAGAGGTCCAGAGCAGAGGGACCTAGGGTAGAGTCCATGGCAGATCAGGATGGACATGCCAGCTGCTTCAAGGCCCTGACTTTACTAGAAGGAACCTGAAAGCCATACAGGGTGTTAGGAGATAGGTGAGCTGATATGGCTGGGGTTGTTAGAGCACCTGGCTATGGGATGAATGACACCTGGGTGAGGGCATAGGCCAAGAGTGAATGCAAGAGAGTGTCTAAGAACTCAGTGTGGTCCATGTGAGTGTAAAGCTTGAGCTGGACCCAATAGTAGATGGGAGGCAGGTATGTTTTGGGGATAGTGGAGCACAGTTTGGATGTGAGGTAGTGCCAGAAGGAGGTGAGAAGAGGACCCTCATTTCCTGCCATGGAAACTAGGTGATGGAGAAATCACGGACTGGCATAGGAATCAGGGAAGGAAGAGTCTGTGGATGTGTATGGGGTCTAGGCTCCATCTTGGATGTGGGTACTGAATTTGGTATGACTGGAAGACAATGGACTCCAGAACAGACTGGGGTTGGAGATTAAACCCTGTAATGGCTGTATGAGTGCATAGGTGCAGCCTGGTGGTTGGTAGTTGATGGCAACTTCCAGGGAGATATGGAGGGCTAGGAAAGAGGAGATGTGAGCTGAAGGAAGCTGGAGTTCACAGTTCACAGTTCACTGAGGTGCCCACTAGTGAGCACTGAGGAAGCCAGAGAGAGAGAGGGAGAGGGAGAGAGAGAGAGAGAGAGAGAGAGAGAGAGAGAGAGAGAGAGAGAGAGAGAGAGAGACATTGGGAGAGAGAGAGAGAGAGAGGGAGTGGGAGAGGGAGAGGGAGAGGAAGAGGGAGGGAGGGAGACAGGGAGACAGGGAGAGAACACTGAAAGTCTGGAGAGGGGCTTCCTGAGTGCTCAGGATGAAGGTGAGTGGAGAGCCTGAAGAGCAGCCAGGGTGCTCCACAGGCCTCCCTGCTCTGCCTCCCTGCTGACCACTCCCAGGGTCCAGCTGTTGTGCTCCCAATGCATGCATTTCTTTTCTTTTGCTGGGTTGACTGCAGTGGTAACTCCAGCTGAGACCATGGCGGGAAAGTAGCACAGAGCATGGCTCTGCTTTCTGATGCTGAGCAGGCAGGTGACTAGGAGCCAGTGCACAGACAGGCCCGGGCAACAGGTGAAATTGAACTTGCATTTATCTGCAGTGTCACACTAATCTTATCTGCACTCCAGGCTCACTAAGAGTGTAGCTGAGATAAATATTTGCTCCCAGGTCAGTTTCACAGCCCTCTGTCCCTGGCACGTATCTGCCCCTCCCTGTGTACCAGCTGTGGTTCCCGACAGCTGCCTGCTATTGTTGTAATTCAGCTTACATATGACCCTTGGCGGGGCATCTTTGCATCCTGAGCCCCATCACCCTACTTGGATAAGGATTGAGACCACCAGCTTATGGTGCTTTTACAGGCTGCTACCCTGGTAGTAGGATTCAGAACTCAGGAGATCCTAGGTTTGGGTGGGTCTTTTTCCTGTTAAGAACCTATAGCCATGTTCCCTGGACATTGCAAGCTCTGGGGACTCCAGGTGGCCTATAACCTTTGTCTCCATCCATCTTTTCTTCTGTGCATGTGTGTACATGTGCATATGTGTTCATTTGTGTGTGTGCAAGTGCATGTGAATGTGTGTCCATGCATGTGGAGGAGGTCAGGGATCAACATCAGGTATTTTCCTCAGTTGTTCTCTACCTTATTTTTTGAGGTAGGGTCTCTCATTGAACCCAGAGCTCACCAGTTTGGCTTAATTAGCTGTCCAGCAGGCTGCAACGATCTTCCTGTTTCCACCTCCCCAGTACCCAGATTTTGTATGCAAGGGTTGGGATTGAACTCAGGTCCTCATTTTTTTTAATTAAGGATTTTTTTATTCATTTTTCATACCAACCACAGATCCCCCTCTCTTTCCTCCTCCCGCCCCTCCAGTCTTCTTTTCCCAACCCACACCCCATTCCCTCTTCCAACAAGGTAAGGCCTCCTATGGGAAGCCAGCAGGGCCTGGTACATTCAGTTGAGTCAGGTCCAAGCCCCTCCCCCTGCATCAAGGCTGTGTGAGGTGTCACACCATAGGTAGCAGGATCCAAAAAGCCCGCTCATACACCAGGGATGGATCCTGATCCTGCTGCCGGGGGGCTCCTTAAGAAGATCAAGGTGCACAACTGTCTCACTTATGTAGAGGGCCTATTCCAGTCCCATGGAGGCCCCACAGCTGTTGGTCTAAAGTTCATGAGTTCCTACAACTTTGTAGAAACTTCTCTGTAGATTTCACCATCATGATCTTGATGCCCCTTGCTCATAGAATTCCTCTTCCCTCTCTTCAGTTGGTCTCCTGGAGCTTGGCCTGGTGCTTGGCTGTGGCTCTCTGCATCTGCTTCTGTTAGTTACTGGATGAAGGCTCTATGATGACAGTTAGGGTATTTACTGATCTGATTACTGGGGTAAGCCAGCTCAGGCACCCTCTTGACTATTGCTAGTAGTCTAAGCTGGAGTCATTCTTGGGCATTCCTGGGAACTTCCCTAGCACCAGGTTTCTTCCTATCCCCATGATGTTTCCCTCTATCATGGTATCTCTTTCATTGCTCTCCCACTCTGTCCCTGTTCCAACTTGACCATCCCATTCCCTTATGTTCTCATCTGCCATCCCCTACCCTCCACTGCCCACCTCTCCTCTCCAGTTTACTCATGGAGATCTCATCTATTTCCCCTTCCCAGGGTGATCCATGTGTCCATCTTAGGGTCCTCCTTGTTAGCTAGTTTCTCTGGAGCTGTGGGTTGTAGTATGGTTATCCTTTGGTTTACATCTAGTATCCACTTACAAATGAGTACATACCATGTTTGTCCTTGTGAGTCTAGGTTACCTCACTCAGGATGATATTTTTTAGTTACATCCATTTGCCTGCAAATTTCATGATGTCATTTTTTTTTTTAACTGCAGAGTAGTACTCCATTGTGTATATGTACCACATTTTCTTTATCCATTCTTGAGTTGATGGGCATCTAGGTTGTTTCCACATTCTGGCTATTATGAATAATGCTGCTATGAACATAGTTGAGCATGTGTCTTTGTGGTATGATTGAACATTCCTTGGGTATATGCCCAAGAGTGGTATAGCTGGGTCTTGAGGAAGATTGATTACTAATTTTATGAGAAACTGCCACATTGATTTCCAAAGTGGCTGTACAAGTTTGCACTCCCACCACCAGTGGAGGAGTGTTCCCCTTGTTCTGCATCCTTTCCAACATAAGCTGTTATCAGTGTTTTTGATCTTAGCCATTCTGACAGGCATAAGATGATATCTTAGAGTCATTTTGATTTGCATTTCCCTCATGACTAAGGATGTTGAGCAATTCCTTAAATGTCTTTTGGCCATTTGATGTCTAGTTTCTTGAATTCTTTATATATTTTGGAGATCAGCCCTCTGTCAGATGTGGGGTTTGCGAAGATCTTTTCCTATTCTGTAGGCTGTCATTTTGTCTTATTTACTGTGTCCTTTGCCTTACAGAAGCTTGTCAGTTTCAAGAGGTCCCATTTATTAATTGTTGCCCTCAGTGTCTGTGCAACTGGTGTTACATTTAGGAAGTGATCTCCTGTGCCAATGTGTTCAAGACTACTTCCTACTTTCTCTTCTAGCAGGTTCAGTGTAACTGGATTTATGTTGAGGTCTTTGATCCACTTGGACTTGAGTTTTGTGCATGGTGATAGATATGGATCTATTTGCAATCTTCTCTACATGTTGACATCCAGTTATGCCAGCACCATTTGTTGAAGATAGTTTCTTTTTTTCCATTGTGCAGTTTGGCTTCTTTATAAAAAATCAGATGTTCCTAGCTGTGTAGATTAATGTCAGGATCTTTGATTTGATTCCATTGGTCCACATGTCAGTTTTTATTCCAATACCAAGCTGTTTTTATTACTATAGCTCTATAGTAGAACTTGAGGTTAGGGATGGTGATGCCTCCAGATGTTTTATTGTACAGGATTGTTTGAGCTATCCTGGGCTTTTTGTTTTTCCATATAAAGTTGAGTATTTTTCTTTCCAGGTCTGTGAAGAATTGTCTTGGGATTTTGATGGAGACTGCATTGAATCTGTAGATTGCTTTTGATAAGGTTGACATTTTTACTGTGTTAATCCTACCTATCCATGAGCATGGGAGATCTTTCCATTTTCTAATATCTTATTCAATTTCTTTCTTCAGAGACTTAAAGTTCTTGTCTTTCCCTTACTTATTTAGAGTTACCCCTATGGTATTTTATATTATTTGTGGCTATTGTAAAAGGTAATGTTTCTCTGATTTCTTTCTCAGCCCATTTATCATTTATACTAGGAGGGCTACTGATTTTTTTTTTTTTTTTTTTTTTTTTTAGTTAATCTTGTATCCTGCCACATTACTGAAGGTGTTTATCAGCTGTAGGAATTCCCTGGTAGAATTTTTGGGGTCACTTATGTATACTATCATATCATTTGCAAATAGTGAAAGTTTCACTTCTTCCTTTCCAATTTGTATCCCCTTGATCTCCTTTTGTTGTCTTATTGCTCTAGGTAGGACTTTGAGTACTATATTGAATAAGTATGGGGAGAGTTGGTAGCTTTGTCTTGTTCCTGATTTTAGTGAAATCGCTTTGAGTTTCTCTCCATTTAATTTGATGTTGGGTGTAAATTGCCTTTATTATGTTTGGGTGTTCCTTACATTCCTGATCTCTCCAAGACCTTTATCATGAAGGGGTGCTGGATTTTGTCAAAGGCTTTTTGAACATCTAATGAGATGTTCATGTGGATTTTTTTCTTTCAGTTTGTTTATATGGTGTATTACATTGACAGATTTTCATACATTGATCCATCCTTACATCTCTGGGATGAAGCCTACTTGGTCATGGTGGATAATATTTTTGATGTGTTCTTGGAGTCGGTTTGCCAGTATTTTAGCATCAATGTTCACCAGGGAGTTTGGTTTGTAATTCTTTCTTTGCTGCATCTTTATGTGGTTTGGGTATCAGGGTAACTATAGCCTCATAAAAAGAGTTTGGTAATGTTGCTTCTGTTTCTATTGTGTGGAACAATTTGAAGAGTATTGGCATTAGCTTTTCTTTGAAATTCTGGTCGAATTCTGCACTGAAACCATCTGGTCCTGAGGTTTTTTTTTTTTTTTGGTTGGGAGACTGGAGACTTTTAATGACTGTTTTTATTTCCTTAGATGTTATAGGTCTATTTAAATTGTTTATCTGGTCTTGATTTAATTTTGGTATATTGTACCTATCAAGAAAATTGTCCATTTCTTTTAGATTTTTCAATTTTGTGGAGTACAGATTTTTGAAGTATGACCTGCTGATTTTCTACATTTCCTCAGTGTCTGTTGTTATGTCTCCCTTTTAATTTCTGATTTTGTTGATTTGGATGTTCTCTCTCTGCCTTTTTGTTAGTTTTGATAAGGGCTTTCTCTACCTTGTTGATTTTCTCAAAGAACCAATGCTTTGTTTTATTGATTGTTTGTATTGTTCTCTTTATTTCTATTTTATTGACCTCAGATGTCAATTTGATTATTTCCTGGCATGTATTCCTCTTGGGTGAGTTTGCAATTTTTTTTTTTTTTGTTCAAGAGCTTTTAGGTGTGCTATTAAGTTGCTAATGTGAAATTTCTCCAACTTCTTTATGTGGGCATTTAGTGCTATAAATTTTCCTCTTAGCACTGCTTCCATAATGTCACATAAGTTTGGGTATGTTGTACATTTGTTTTCATTGAATTCTCAGAAGTCTTTAATTTCTTTCTTTATTTCTCCCTTGACTCATTGGTGATTCAGTTGAGCATTATTTAGTTTCCATGAGATTGTAGGCTTTATGTAATTTTTGTTGTTGAAATCTAACTTTAAGCCACGGTGGTACAGTAAAATAAGGAGGTTATTTCACTTTTTTTGGTATCTGTTGAGATTTGCTTTGTGACCAAGTATGTGGTCAGTTTTAAAGAAGATTCCATGGGGTACTGAGAAGAAGGTATATTCTTTTGTGTTAGGGTGGAATGATATTATTAAGTCTATTTGAGTCATAACATCTGTTAGATCCCTTATTTCTCTGTTAAGTTTCTGTCTGGCAGATCTGTCCATTGGTGAGAGTGGAGTGTTGAAGTCTCCCACTACTAGTGTGTGGTATTTGATGTATGATTTAAGCTTTAGTAATGTTTCTTTTATGTATGTGAGTGTCCTTGTATTTGGGATATAAATGTTCAGAGTTTAGACTTCATCTTAATGTGTTTTTCCTGTAATGTAATGTCCTTCTCAATTTCTTTTGATTGATTTTAGTTTGAAGTCTATTTTGTTAGATGTTAGGATAGCTACACCAGCTTGCTTCTGAAGTTCATTTGATTGGAAAGTCTTTTCTCAGCCCTGTACTCTGAGGTAGTGTCTGTCTTTGAGGTTGAGGTGTGTTTCCAGTATGCAGCAGGATATATCCTGTTTTTGTATCCATTCTGTTAGCCTGTGTCTTTTTTTTTTTTTTTAAAGATTTATTTATTTATTTATTTATTATACAGTGTTATGCCTGCAGGCCAGAAGAGGGCACCAGATCTCATTACAGATGGTTGTAAGCCACCATGTGATAGCTAGGAATTGAACTCAGGACCTCTGGAAGAGCAGCCAGTGCTCTTAACCTCTGAGCCATCTCTCCAGCTTCACCTGTGTCTTTTTATAGGCAAATTGAGTCCATTGATATTAAGGGATATTAATGACCAGTGATTGTTAATTCCTGTTATGTTTTGGTAGTATTGTGTGTGTATTTCCCTTCTTTGGGATTTGCTGCTGTGGGGTTATCTATTGCCTGTGTTTTTGTGGGTGCATCTAACTTCTTTATATTGGAGTTTTCCTTCTACTGCTTTTTGTAGGACTGGATTTGTGGATAGTTATTGTTTAAATCTGGTTTTGTCTTGGAATGTCTTGTTATCTCCGTCTATGGTGATTGAAAGTTTTGCTGGGTATAGTGATCTAGGCTGGCATCCATGGTCTCTTAGTGTCTGCATTACATCTGTCTAGGCCCTTCTGGCTTTCAGAGTCTCCCTTGAGATGTCAGGTGTTATTCTGATGGGTCTGCCTTTATAAATCACTTGGCCTTTTTCCTTTGCTGCTCTTAATATTCTTTCTTTAACCTGTATGTTTAGTGGTTTGATTATTATGTGGTAAGGGGACTTTGTTGGAGGTCTAGTCTATTTGGTGTTCTATAAACTTCTTGTATCTTCATAGGTATTTGCTTCCTTAAATTGGGAAAGTTTTCTTCTATGATTTTGTTGAATATATTTTCTGTGCCTTTGAGTTGGTATTCTTCTTCTATCTCTATCATTCTTAATTTTGGCCTTTTTATGGTGTCCCAGATTTCCTGGATGTTTTGTGTTATGACTTTTGTTATGTTTTTTGGCTTTAGTGTTTTCTTTGACTGATGAATCTACTTCCTCTATTGTATCCTCTACACCAGAGATTCTCTCTTCCATCTCCTGTATTCTGTTGGTTATGCTTGCATCTGTAGTTCCTGTTCGTTTACTCAGATTTTCTATTCCCATCATTCCCTTGTTTTTTGTCTTCTTCATTGCTTCTATTTCAATTTTCAGGTCTTGAACTACTTCCTTCACCTGTTTAATTGTTTTTTTTTTCCTCAGTTTTTTTTGGCTTTCTTTAAGGGATTTACTGATTTCTTCCAATTTTTTTGTTTGTCTTTTTCTCAATTTCTTTAAGGGAATTTTTCACTTCTTCTTTAAAGGCCTCCATCATCTTTATAAAGTTGTCTTTTTTAAGGTCATGTTCTTTTGTTTATTCTATGCTGTGATGTTCAGGTCTTGCTGTCTGGTGGTGCCATATTGCTCTTTATGTTGTTGTATGTAGTTTTGCACTGGCATCTACTCATCTCTTCCTCCAATTGGTGCAAGAGGTACCTGTGTCTGAGCAAGCTGCTCTTGGTTCAATCTGGGCTTGCTGTGTCTGTGTCTCAGGGGGCCACATTGGATCCACTCTTAGCTCTTGGTCTAATTGGAGTTGGCAGATTCTTTGTCTCAGGAAGCTGCTCTTGGTCCAATCCAAGCTGATGGATTCTGTGTCTCAGGGAGATGTTCTTGGTCCAATCAGAGCTATTGGATTCTGTGTCTCAGGAAGCTGCTGAGGTCCAAGGGGGATAGGTGGATTTGGGGCAGGGCCTGGGTCTTGTAGATTGCAGGGTCCTATGTGGGGTGTTGGTGGGGAAGCCTGCCTGAAGGAGTCTTTCCTGCTGGCCAGCAACTGGGGCAGCCACGTCCTCCTTCTTGTGTAGCAATCACTTTACCAAGGCAGCCATCTCCCCAGCTTCTCCCAGGTGCCTTTTACATATGGATTCTTGGAGTCCTAGCCAGATACTATGATCAGGTCTGAAGTGTGTGTGTGTGTGGGGGGGGGAGGATGCATTCGACAAGGATTCCCCCCAAGTGATAGTGACATGGCACTTCTGGTTCCCATTCATTTTTGTACCTACAGACCACACTTCAGAGAAAAGATTGGATG